>NC_081814.1:13737500-14087500 GCF_030704535.1 Vitis vinifera
ATTTGTATCATGCTCCCATATTATATTATTCTTCTCTAATAATCCCTAACTCTGCTTTATTCCACTCTAATAATTCCCTAATTCACTGCATGAGACTTGACCCGAGACTAGGTCTTTTGCCCCTTCTTGACCGGCTTAACCCACTTCTCCAAAAGAGGTTGAGGATGTTCTTCTCATTGTAGGATCCACAACACCGGGTTACCCAACAATTACTTTGTTCTTTCTTCATTCTTCCTACATTTCTCCAATTGCATTATGACACATTCAAATGCTGTTGAATTGTTTTGAGTAGCAGCAACTCTAGTCATAGTCCATGCATTCGATGATGTGTAGTGTAAACCACAGTCTTGAGGGTCACGTTGGAAGAAGAATTAGCTTGAAAAGGCAAGAAGCTAAAGTCAAAAATTTGGACATGGTCCACCCTGCAATGGTACCAACTAAGAAGACCAAACGGCAGGACCAAATTACTAATGCCACTATCACACTTGCAATTTGTCAAGAAAGTAGCAGTATAGGTAGGCAAAAGATAAGCATGGGTCTCCAAAATCTGCTCTGCTTAGATTTTAATTTAGGTGGGGCAGAGGGGGGGTGATAATGGTATATCATATTGATAATGAATAAGAGAGAAAACACCAAAAACAAAAAGGTCGGTCCAGAAATCAGGCTGATTTCTTTGCGAGGATTACGGTGTTGGGTAGCGAAAAATAATGAATAATAATTAAATAAAATGGGGGAGGAAATGGGGTTGGGGTTTCCCTCCCATGGTATATTTTAAATGTTGGGGAGGAGGAGAGTGGTGGGGGGTGGTTGGGTTTCCCTCTCATGGTATATTTTAAAATAGGAGTGACATTGGAAGTGCGACTACCAAGTCAATAACCAATACATAGTTTCATGGATGTCACTTTAGAAGGGATTGCATTGAAGCCCTTTCCACCTCCTTGACCCACTTCTTCCAAGAAGGTTGTTGCCCACCAATTACTCTCCCTTCCTCAACCCTTACTTTTATGAACCTCATACTCTCCTTCACAACTACCTTTTCTTCTTGCTTTCTTGGAGAAAAGATGCATCTTTTTTCCCCTTATGTTTCAGTACTTTTTTGGGTGCATTGCTTCACTCCCATGGTCCTGTCCATCAATTTAGTTGATGAGTTTGCTCTTATTGCCTTAAAAGCCCATATCACATATGATTCCCAAGGTATTTTGGCAACAAATTGGTCTACCAAAAGCTCCTACTGTAATTGGTATGGTATTTCTTGCAATGCTCCTCAACAAAGAGTTTCCGCAATCAACCTCTCTAACATGGGTCTTGAAGGAACTATTGCACCCCAAGTCGGCAACCTCTCCTTTCTTGTTTCCCTTGATCTTAGTAATAACTACTTCCATGACTCTGTTCCCAAGGATATTGGTAAGATTCTCATAAATTTTGTTTACTTTATGACAATACACACGTTTCTTGCTTCAATATTTAATATCAATAAAGACAATCATGTTTGGTTCCCAAAAATTTAAGAAAAAATGTGAGTAAAAAAAAATATAGGGAAAGTAAAAGAAAATAAAAAATAATTTTAAAATCAACAAATTATTTTTGTATTTTATTTTAAATTCATTTTACTTATTTTAACTTTTTTATATAAAGATCAAATAATTTGAAAATACAAAAGTTTCAACTGATTTTAATTATAAATGATTTTCTTCTCCAATCTTGGGGCATGGTTGGGATTATGATGATATTTGTCTTTCAAAAATGATGAAAGGAAAACAATTAAGTTGTGATAAAGATAGTTGAGTAATTGGTAAATTATAGTTTCAAAAATAATAATTAAATATTTGGTAAATTGGATTGCTAAATTATTGTGATCATGTTTGATATAAAATTCATAATTAAATAAATTATTATACAATTTAAAATTTAGTTCAGTTTTTTTTATCATTTCTTAATTTTTTTTTCTATTTTGAATGAATTCAAGTAAACATAATCATAGTCGTTGAAATAATTTTTATTTTAAATTTTAGAATAAGTAATACCAAACACAAATTAGAACATCTTTCATTTGATAGATAATTTTAAATATAGAAAATTTTGATAATATATTCTATACTCAACATTTGTGTTAAGTGTATAGTTAGTTTCACAAATTATTTGATAATATATTATAGAGTAAGAGACATTATTGTACACAATTCAAACCATCATATAGGCTACCTAAATGTTTGGCAACCATCAATATGTGATTCATGATATGTTTTTCTCCAAATTAGTGCTATTCATGACAAGTTTTGCTCAATATTAGTGTCTCTTTTAAATATTATCGTTATGTTTGATTTCAAGAAAGTATTAAAAAAAAATATTAAAGAAAATAATTTTTTATATATAATTTTACTATGAAAAATATATATATAAAAATATAATTAAAATTAATTAAAACTTATCTATTTTTAAATTATTTAATCTTTATATAGAAGAATTAAAACAAGTGAATAGCATATAAATAATCTATTGATTTTAAATCTACTTTCTAGTTTTCTTTATTTATTTTTTTTTCCATTTTTCCTCTCTATTTCTTTTCCTCGTATTTTCTTGGAATCAGGCAAAACCTTTGACAATGTTTGGTTCTCAAAAAAATATGAGGGAAAAATAAAATAAAAATGAAACTTAGAAAAAGAAAAAATGAAGAAAAATAAAAAATAGATTTAAAAATAATAAATTAATTTTATATATTGTTTCAAATTCATTTAAAAAAAAAAGATTTAAAGTAAATAAATTGCTTTTATTTGTTTCTCCAAATTCATTTACATATTTTAATCTTTCTATATAAAAAATTAATAATTTAAAAATGCATAAAATTTTAATTATATTTTATTATGGTTCTTATTTTCTAAAGTAAAATCAATCATGAGAAATTAATTTTCTTTTAATATTTTTTTTCTTTCTTTTATTCTCTTATGGAACCAAACATATTCTATATGTCGATGATAATAATATTTCAAATCATTTTTTTTAGGTAAGTGCAAGGAGCTTCAACAGCTGAATTTATTTAATAATAAATTGGTTGGAGGCATTCCAGAAGCCATTTGTAATTTATCAAAACTTGAAGAGCTATATCTTGGCAATAATCAGTTGATTGGTGAAATTCCAAAGAAAATGAATCATCTTCAGAATCTGAAGGTATTGTCATTCCCAATGAACAACTTAACAGGTTCCATACCGGCCACCATTTTCAACATATCTTCTTTGCTCAATATTAGTCTCTCCAATAATAACCTCTCTGGGAGTCTTCCCATGGATATGTGCTACGCCAATCCAAAGCTCAAGGAGCTTAATCTTTCATCAAATCATTTGAGTGGAAAGATCCCCACTGGTTTAGGCCAATGTATACAGCTTCAAGTAATTTCCTTAGCATATAATGATTTCACGGGAAGCATACCAAATGGAATCGGTAACTTGGTGGAGCTTCAGAGATTGTCTCTACGGAATAACAGCCTGACAGGTACACTTTTTCTTTCATCTATTTTTTTTTTCCTTTTTATTCTCTCACTTTCCCTCAAGCTTCAGAGATTGTTTTTCCGACCCATTCATTTTAAATGTGTTGTAGGAGAAATCCCCTCCAATTTGTCGCATTGCAGAGAGCTTCGAGGGCTATCATTATCAATCAATCAGTTCACTGGAGGCATTCCACAAGCCATAGGGAGTTTATCCAACCTTGAAGAATTATATCTTAATTATAACAAATTGACAGGTGGAATTCCTAGAGAGATTGGGAATCTTTCAAATTTAAATATTTTGCAGTTAGGATCTAATGGAATCAGTGGCCCTATTCCTGCCGAAATTTTCACTGTCTCTTCGTTGCAAAGGATTATATTCGCGAATAATAGCCTTTCTGGGAGTCTTCCAATGGATATCTGTAAACATCTTCCTAATCTCCAAGGGCTCTATCTTTCTCAGAATCATCTCAGTGGTCAACTTCCTACAACTCTATCCTTATGTAGAGAGCTCCTATCACTAGCACTACCAATGAATAAATTCACAGGAAGCATACCAAGAGAAATTGGCAACTTATCAAAGCTTGAAGAGATCGATCTCAGCGAAAATAGCCTCATAGGTTCCATTCCAACTTCATTTGGTAATTTGATGACCTTAAAATTTCTTAGTTTTAACATCTCTAAACTACAGACCCTTGGGTTGGTGCAAAATCACCTTTCAGGCAGTCTCCCATCAAGTATTGGCACCTGGCTTCCGGATCTTGAAGGGCTTTATATAGGAATCAATGAATTCAGTGGAACAATTCCAATGTCTATTTCAAATATGTCGAAACTTACTGTGCTAAGTTTATCAGACAACTCCTTCACTGGTAATGTGCCAAAAGATCTCTGTAACCTGACAAAGCTTCAATTTCTCGACCTTGCATACAATCAATTGACTGATGAACACTTAGCCTCTGGGGTTGGTTTTCTTACTTCTTTGACAAATTGCAAATTTTTGAGAAATTTGTGGATAGGTTATAATCCTTTGACAGGTACTCTTCCAAATTCACTAGGGAATCTTCCCATTGCTCTTGAAATTTTTATTGCATCAGCCTGCCAATTCAGAGGAACCATTCCCACAGGAATTGGTAATTTGACCAATTTGATATGGCTGGACTTGGGAGCTAATGACTTGACAGGGTCCATTCCAACTACATTGGGACAGCTACAAAAGCTTCAGGCATTGTCCATTGTTGGAAATAGAATACGAGGATCCATTCCAAATGATCTGTGCCATTTGAAGAACTTGGGATACTTGCGTTTGAGTTATAACAAATTGTCTGGATCAATCCCAAGTTGTTTTGGAGATCTTCCTGCGCTACGAGAACTCTCTCTTGACTCCAATGTGTTAGCTTTCAACATTCCTATGTCCTTTTGGAGCCTTAGAGATCTGTTGGTTCTTAACTTGTCTTCAAATTTCTTGACTGGTAATCTACCTCCCGAAGTTGGAAACATGAAGTCCATTACAACATTGGACTTGTCAAAGAACCTAGTTTCAGGTTACATTCCAAGCAGGATGGGAAAACTACAAAATTTGATTACACTCTCCTTGTCCCAAAACAAACTACAAGGCCCAATACCTGTAGAATTTGGTGATTTGGTAAGCTTGGAATCCTTGGATCTATCCCAGAACAATTTATCCGGAACCATTCCCAAGACATTGGAGGCCCTTATTTATCTCAAGTATCTAAATGTTTCTTTCAATAAACTACAAGGAGAAATTCCGAATGGAGGACCTTTCGTAAAGTTCACTGCTGAATCGTTCATGTTCAATGAAGCCTTATGTGGAGCACCTCATTTTCAAGTCATGGCATGTGATAAAAACAACCGCACTCAATCATGGAAGACAAAGTCATTCATCTTGAAATATATTCTATTACCAGTCGGATCAACAGTAACTTTAGTGGTTTTCATTGTTCTGTGGATACGTAGACGAGATAACATGGAAATACCAACTCCAATTGATTCATGGCTCCCTGGAACACATGAAAAGATTTCACACCAGCAGCTTCTTTATGCAACAAACGACTTTGGTGAAGACAATTTGATTGGGAAAGGAAGCCAGGGCATGGTATATAAAGGGGTATTATCTAATGGCTTAACTGTTGCTATAAAGGTTTTCAATTTAGAATTCCAAGGAGCCTTGAGGAGTTTCAATTCAGAATGTGAAGTGATGCAAGGGATTCGCCATCGAAATCTTGTTAGGATAATTACCTGTTGCTCAAACCTCGATTTCAAAGCATTGGTACTTAAATATATGCCTAATGGAAGTCTTGAGAAGTTGTTGTATTCCCACTACTATTTTTTGGATCTCATCCAAAGATTAAACATTATGATAGATGTAGCATCAGCATTAGAGTACCTTCATCATGATTGTTCGAGCCTTGTGGTGCATTGCGACTTGAAGCCCAGTAATGTTTTGTTAGATGACGATATGGTTGCACATGTGGCGGATTTTGGGATCGCAAAACTCTTGACTGAAACAGAGTCTATGCAACAAACAAAGACCTTAAGCACAATAGGCTATATGGCACCAGGTAAAGTTCCTTGCTACTTATATTCCTATTTACTACAAATTTTTTTTAATATCTACCTTATTTTATTTTTATTTCTTCAAATTTATGACCAAAACTAACATCACACACAAGCAGAGCATGGCTCAGCTGGGATAGTATCCACAAAGAGCGATGTTTATAGCTATGGGATCTTGTTGATGGAAGTATTTGCAAGGAAGAAGCCTATGGATGAAATGTTCACTGGGGATCTAACCTTGAAGACTTGGGTAGAGTCATTATCCAATTCAGTGATACAGGTTGTTGATGTCAATCTATTGAGAAGAGAAGATGAAGACCTTGCCACAAAGCTAAGTTGTTTGTCCTCCATTATGGCTTTAGCTTTGGCATGTACAACCGATTCACCCGAGGAGCGGATCGACATGAAAGATGCGGTAGTTGAACTCAAGAAGAGCAGAATCAAACTATTGATGTAAGGATTATTTCAAAAGATGGGATGGAACTTAATAACATCAAATTGTTACACAACAGTTGATGTCAATAGTTCAAAGGAAGCCAAAAGTCGGAAGTTGGAGCCGATTAAGAGTGCACAAAGCAATATCCCAGGCACTGTTAAGTATATGTCATGGGTCTAGATGTTTAATTTCTTTGGTATTTTCCACATGACAACCAAATGTGAAAAAATCATTTTTCTGAGCATTTTTCTTTCTTTCTTTAATGCTTTTTGAGAACCAAACATAAGCTAAGGGATTCATGGTGATAGATTATATTAAAATAATTTTCAGATGATTGAAAGATCATGAAAATTATGGTATTAGTCTTGACTAATATCTTCAATAGAAACATAGTTTCCAAATACATGTAGTTTTAATGAGATATGTGTGTTAATGCTTGTTGTGTACTCAAGTAATTTAGCATATCGATTTCCTCTTCTTGCCTTGATAGTCCATCTAACCCATGGCTCTAAAGGCATTTTGGGTAAACTTGAGAGAACTACCTCAATTCTTATCCTATCATTGATATTATTTATGATTTATACAAGACTTGAAAAACTTGAAACTTTTATCAAACATGTGATGATTAACCTAAAATATAACAATGAGAGGAACCATTAAAATATTATTTTAACAATTTTATTAAAAATGCGGTGGAAAACCAAAATTTGAAGAACCTGATTATTTTAGATAGACTTGGAAAATGACTATTTATGGAAGAAATATACAATTTTAGTTGACATACATTTAATTTGTACATGGAATTAGTTTTCCCTAAATATAAAATGAAAACATAATTGTATGTTAACTTGAGTAAATTCTTCACAATTTTATTAAATTTTTTAAAACAATTGAAACATTGAAAAAAAGAAAATAATGAATTAACTAAAATCTAATTGTTCAAACAAATTCATATTCAAAATGGACCTCCAAGTTGTTAATGAATCAGCAACTTAAAAACATAACACCTAAATAAAAATATGAATAGTAATTACAAATTATGTACAGACCCAAACTAGACTTGAATATAGAATTGTATGCCATGAAGATAAATTTGGGGTAAGAAAACTAGATTATGGAATATGATTTTTTTCATTACTCAAATTTCAGACAAGCAACAAATCAAATCCTTGAAAATATGATTGCAATCGTATTTTTAATCTTTCCACAATTTCAAAAATTGATGGAAAAAGAAAGGAAAATAAGATACAATCTGGAAATTTTTTCTTTTGTAAAATTCCACATTTTATTATATCAACAATTGGATTTTATGTATGTATTGGGACATATTAAAAAATATCGATTTTCATAGGTATATTGTTGCTAGGAACCCTGGATCTCCTCATTCCCATAGCCTAGATCGTATATGTAGATTAAAAACTACCCTAGGCCTCTAGATCTTATGCAACGGAAGCAAAATTAACATATTTTTACAATTCTAAGCTTAAGAGGAAAACCATTAGAAGACTTTACCGTTTATTTGGATGTTCCCAAATCAATTCTACTCGAAGAATATGAAGAACAATGGATTTGGAAGTCTAGTCTTCCACCTGATGACTCAAATCATGATCTTGACACTCCAAAGTGTGGAAAATGATGATCTCTTGGCTCTCACTATCTCTCTCTTTTTTTGGAGGTGGAAGGCAAAGTCTCTCTAAAGGTTGTGGAAACCTTAGTCTCTATCAGTATTTATAGGATTCCCTTACTAGGCTTAAGTGACTTGAGCCCACCAAGGCTTGGGTCACTTAATCTAGCCCAAAATGGATCCTAATTGATTAATTAACCACATAGGGTTGTCTAATTAATCAATTAGCCCAATTCAGAGAACTTATTTACTATCCTTTGTGCAACCTTGCATAGTTACCAAAACACCCTTATGAACAAGAATGAACCAAGAGTCAATTCATTCCTCATAAATCGTGTTATCATGATATATGAGCTCAAAGCAGGGGCTATTAGAACCCATTGGAGTACTGGCTCCCTCATAATTCAATTCTAAAGTTGATTCAACATTCCACTAAAGAGAATCAATTGCACTTTAGTATCCTATGTAAATAACAACAAGTTGAAACTTGGGGTTCGTGACTTACTATCCACTACATGCAGACTCCGGTCCTATGAACTAGTGTTTGTAATCTAACAAGGTGGTGTTATCACCTATTAAGATTACCTCTCCAATCCTTGAGCTATGAATCCCACTTATTATGTGATCAATTGACATACTCTAACTCTAAGGAGCATATGTCAAATTACCTATAAAGGAAATGCTATGACCATAGTCTTCTAGATCACATATCCTTTGGATCACTCAAGGGGACACATTGTCCCATTTCATGAGATATCATGGTGCCTCTATTGAGAATACCTATATCACCAACCTCCATCAACAGTGACCCAATCCATAGGAATATATGACAACTTTAGGGTTTCACCCATAGGTCAAAGCCTCATGTTAACTTTGGCACAAGCTCAATATCCTTTCAAGGTTGAGAGTCCATGCAGTATAGTAGCTTGGTAAATCATAATGATTGATAGCCTTGTGTCATGATTCATCGTAGGTCTTGTCCAATGCGCATCATATGCTACACTCACCATGACAAAACCATTCCGACAACTAAAACAAGTCACCCCTCTAATTAGGAGGCAGTGCACTACAATCTCAGATGGATAGCCCAAATCCATGAACCTACTATGGACAACTTATCACTCTACAAGGAACCCATGACTTGGATCTTTTGTGCAACTCTTTACACACCCAAGTCATGTACAATGTAAGTGATGTGGAGTGTGTATGCTCAAATAACCAATTGATACAAATGATATATTTAAGGGAAACCAAAAAACATAAATAAATAAATTTATAAATGAATCTCAATCTGTTACATCATGTCATGCTTTCGAAGGCTCAATCCCAACAATCGCTAGTTGAAGTCATTTGTTGCTTTAACCTACAAGTGAAACCCTAAGATGGTTATATATTCCTTATGGATTGAGTTGCTATTGATTAAGACAAGTGACAAAGGGTATTTTTAAGATATGCACCATGATATCTCAAACATTTGAAATAGTGTGTCCTCTTGGATGATTTTAAGGATTTGTGATCATGAAATCTATAATTGTAATAATTCCTTAAGTGGAATTTGATATATGCTCTTATAAGTAATAATATCTCAGTTGATTACATAATAAACGATTTAAGACTCAAGGATAGTAGAGTGATCTTAAGAGGATGATGACTATACCTTATTAGATTACATATACTAGTTTATGAAGAGTTTACATACAATGCTTAATAAGTCACAAACTCGAAAAATTGATTAAATTGAATTTAATCAAATTTTTCTCTATTTAATATCATTAGGCTACTACTAGAGTATTCTAGTTAACCCTTTAAAGTGGAATGTTGAGTCAAATTCAAAATTGGATTCTAAGAGAGCTAGTATTTTCCTAGGGTCCTAGTGGTCCCTATTTTGAGCTCATACTCCTTGGTGACATGTTACTTTCAGTGATTTATGGGTTTTTATTCATATATGTTTGGTAAATATGCAAGGTTGCACAAGAGTTTATGAATGGTTTTTTTGGATTGGGCTACTTAAAATTAATTGGAGCCCAATATGGCTAACTAATTAATTAAGACCAAGTGGGCTAGATCAAGTGATCCAAGCCTAAGATGGGCTTAACTCACTTAAGCTCACAAAAAAGTCTATATAAACCCTTTAGGGGTTTAGGGTTGGACACTCTTAACCATTGTCTTCTAAAGAGAAAGCCCCAACTTTCATCATTGTTGAGAGATAACTCCATCATTCAACTTGAATAATTCAATGGGTTTGTATGCTTTTATCTCATCTTTTACCATTAGCATAATGATAGGAGAAGGTACCTAGGAAGTAACTTTTGGAAGAACATTTCATGTTATTCTTTTTAGGATTCATCAAAGATGGGACCGATATGCATTTCAAACCTAGATAGAGTTTACCACAATAAAGTGATCACATTATTATCTTTAGTAAATTGTGATATACTTAATAGGTTTTTGGTAATGTGAGGAACAAATAAAATGTTGTTGAGATGAAGAGGTTTAGATTGTGCATTTGAGTCAATAATAGTTGCTCCTATATGAGAAATAGATAAGTTTTTACCATTACTTATTATTAATTTGCCTTTGCTTTTTTAGTCATTCTTGAGAGACAAGTTGTTGAGATTTGAAGTAACTTGATTGGTTGGACTACTACCCATGTACCAAGAAGGATTATTCACAATTTCTGGAGTAATGAAGTATGCTTGAGAATTTTAATATTGATTGTTGGCCTAATGAGTTGTGGAATTGTTGTTCTAACTAATGTTTGTTACAATGAGGCTAAGATCAAATCTATGATAACATTTGATTGCTTTGTGACCTGGTTATCTTGGTGATAACACTATTGATCTTGACATTCATGCTTTCATTCATTTTAGTTGTAATGTATTTGGAAATTACCATTGTTTTATTGTTGTTGCAAGTGTAGTCTTCTTTTGCTGCATAATTTACAAATATTGTCATATCGATGGAAAAAACAATATTCAACTATTTTAAACACAATTCTTGGCTCTAAAGGAGGAATTGCATTTCTTGTAAGGAGGTGTTGTCACTTCTTGAGGTGATGTTCACTATTACAAAATTGTATTCTAATCTAAGACTTCCAAGAATATAAAGAGTCAAATCATCATTTGAAATAATTTTTCCAAAAGCTAAGAGAGTATCAACTATGTTTCACATCTTAACAATATAGTCATTGATCCTGAGGAACCCTTTTCTTGTAAGGTTGCAACATATAATGGAGTTGCATGGTTCTTACTTTGAATTCCGAGATGAAAAGTCTTTCCAAGGTAGACTAAATATTAGTAGAGTTGATGCAGCAAGTAACATGTCCAAACATTGATTTAGAGATGGATGTCATGAGAAATTGATAAAGACACAATAGGGTTTTCACATCCAAAGTTTGGAATTACCTAAATTGAATCTCCAATCTTAACTTTGGTGGATTGTAGTGGACAAAATTTGGTTCTAGTGAGAAAGCCATCAAGTTTGTAGGCTCTTACTATTGGAAGAATTTGAGATCTCTAAAAGCTATAGTTGTTTCATTTGATAGATAATTTTAAAATTGAAAATTTTGATCCAAAAAATTAAATTATTGAAAAAAAAACCATAATTTAAGGAAATATATTATACATTAAAATGTAATCAAATGTTTAATAGATATCAAAGAATTTAATATATATATATATATATATATATATATATATATATATATATATATATATATATATACTTAATTTAATTTAATATAATTTATTTAAAGCTATAATATAGTATTTACTTGTGTCAAACAATAGTCGGTATTTTTGTTGTTAATACTCCTAATAAAAAAATTAAAAAAAATTAATTAGCTAATTATATTCTATACCCAACATTTGTGTTAAGTGTATAACTAATTTTACATATTATTTGGCAATATATTATAGAATAAGAAACATTATTGTACACAATTCAAATCATCATATAGGTTACAAATTGCATTCAATCAAACCAAAATGTGCTACCTAAATGCTTGGCAGCCATGAATGTATTATTCATATGATAAGTTTTCCTCCATATTAGTGCAATGCATGACACGTTTTCCTCAATATTGGTGCCTCTTTCAAATATTATCAAGATGTTTAATTCCAAGGAACTATTAAGAAAAAAATAAAATAAAGAAAATAATTTTTTTTTTATTTTACTATAAAAAATACATAAAAATCAAATACAATTAAAATCAATTAAAATTTATCTATTTTTAAATTATTTAATCTTTATATAGAAGAGTTAAAACAAATGGATATTTTTAAATTATTTAATTTTTATATAGAGGAGTTAAAACAAGTGAATGTGTTTGAAATAACATATAAATAATCTATTGACTTTAAATTTATTTTTTATTTTTCTTTGCTTTTTTTATTTTTCTATTTTTTGTCTCCATTTTCTTTCATTCGTATTTTCTTGGAATCAAGCAAAACCTTTGACTAATGTTTGATTTCCAAAAAATATGAGGGAAAGAAAATAAAGAGGAAACTTAAAATAAAAAAAAAATGAATGAAAAATAAAAAATAAATTTAAAGTTAATAAATTGATTTTATATGTTTATTCAAATTTATTTACTTATTTTAATTCTTCTATATAAAGATTTAAAAATTTAAAAATACATAAACTTTTAATTAATTTTAATTATGCTTTATTTTCATTTTTATTTTCTCTAGTAAAATCAATCACGAGAAAATTATTTATTTATTTATTTTTAATGTTAGGTAAGTGCAAGGAGCTTCAACAACTGAATTTATTCAATAATAAACTAGTCGGAAGCATTCCAGAAGCCATTTGTAATTTATCAAAACTTGAAGAGCTATATCTTGGCAATAATCAATTGACTGGTGAAATTCCAAACAAGATGAGTCATCTTCATAATCTGAAGGTATTGTCATTCCCAATGAACAACTTAACAGGTTCCATACCAGCCACCATTTTCAACATATCTTCTTTGCTCAACATTAGTCTCTCCTATAATAGCCTCTCTGAGAGTCTTCCCATGGATATGTGCTATGACAATAGCTTAAATGTACTTGTTGTTATCAAATAACCGATGTTCACCACCCACGTTCTGCTGCCCTGAAGTGGTCCAACACTTGGCCACGTCCTTCATCATGTAGCTGCTGTTAAGGAGCACGTTTCTATCAACTGCTCATCGTGTGGCAAATCAAAGAAACGTGGCTTTGATGGGAAGCCACGTTTTCTTTGTATTTTAAATATCGGTCTTGGTCCCAAGCTCCTCTCTCATGCTGCTGAAAATCTTCAGAAATTACACCATCCATAAGGAGAGATAGAGTTTTGGAAACCAAAGACTTGCAACCCAACAATGGCTGGAGGTAAGTATGGCATAAGTTACATATGAATGAATTGTTTATATGCATTATGAATTGCCTACATTTGGTATCAGAGCCACTGAAAATCTTTTCTCTGCCTTGATATCTATTTTGTTGGAGACTTACTTAGTTAATGGTTTCTCTTCTGGTTGTAAGATACAATCATACAGAAATATCCATAAGTTGATCTCTCAAATCACTGCTTTAAAAATGAAATACCCATGCTTGATCGAAACATCTGAGAGGCGCAGCCACTCGGGTTCCAACTCAAGGCATCACCACTTAGGCCCTCAGAAATGCTTAGGCTCCAACCAGTAGTCTAACTGGTCCCCTAATAAATAAATAAAAACTGCACCAGCCCCTCCACCTCATGCCATAGGCCCACTCTTTGATGGTGGTGCCGCCCACTGCAAACAGCGCCAGCCTCGCCACCACAGGCCTCAGGCCTTCATGGTATCGATATTGGCATGGAGGAGCTCGCGTAAAGGCAGGAATGGAGGAATCAGGGCTGCACTTCGGTGGATGCAGCTCGTCCCATTTGTGGTGGCTGTTGAAGTGCCGCTACAGGCACCCATTATGAGCACCATTCAGGCGTTGTTGAAGTGCAGTTGCAGGCGCCCATTCCGAGCGCCATTCAGGCGCTATTCAAGCATCGTTGCTGGTGTTGGTTTCAGAGGCTACAAGCGCTATTCAAACACCATTGCTAGTGCTAGTTTCAACCTCTGAAGGCGCCATTTTCAGGTATTCAAGAAGCGCCATTTCTGGTGTTGTTTTGGGGTTGCAGTGGTGAGCCGCTGCAGGCATGATGCTGACGTTGCTAGAAAATCGGTCTGGTGTTGTTATGGTGTCGCGGATGATGTGGCTACAGGCGACTAGGAGTCATTAAGATGCCAACGTGTTGAATATTGGAACCCATAAGTTAATTCATATATTTATATACAAAAGACTAGAGAAAGATGGGTTTTACTTTTGGGCCTTGACATAAGGAAGCTATTGGGCCCATTAGGCAAATTACATGTGCAGTGATCCAATAAAATTATTAAAGTCTTTAAGTGTTGGGCCATGGGTTAACTATGATATTTAGGCTGATTTAGGTTCTAATGGCTCGGTTTGAATTATTTTATTGATTATTTTTATATATGTGATCCTTTATACATGCATATTAAATCATTAATTTTATTGTTTGTATGTATAAAATGTAGCTTAATCTTGTGTTAGATAAATTAAATGTTGTAGCTATTGATGCATGCAAATTTTATCTAAATTGTATAAGATATATTAAAATATATATATCATATAGTTTTAATGTCTAGTGAAACCATATGATTTTTTAAATAATTAAGGAATAGCCACAACATCCTTAATTATATAAAAATTATATATTAAGTAAATAAGGATCACATTATGGACATTAATTGTAATTAATTATATAAATATGATGATTTTGCCCCACAGGGTTTTCATTATGTTTATATAATTAATTAGGATAAAATATTAAAATTAATTTTTCCTAATTTACCCACAAGAGTTAGGAAGAATTAATTTAATAGGTTTATCATAAAGATTATAGACAGAAAATATCAAACTATATTCATAATAAATTTCATAATTCAATAAAATAGTTTGATAAAGTCTATCATAAAGATAATTAATTTGATTGAATTAAAGATTTAGCCCACAGGCAATTTTTAATGAAATTAGATTAAATTTTAAGCATGTTCTACATTGGTAAAGCATGAATTTATATTAAAGCCTCAAAATTTTTTAATAAGCTTGTAATCCTTTTGTACAATTTTACCTAGCATATCTGATATTCGTTGTGAGGTTCCCGAACTTAGAGGAGATAACTTTAAGATATGGAAAGAGAGAATTCTTCTTCAATTAGGGTGCATGGACATAGACTATGCCATAAGGAAAGATGAACCACATAAGATCACTAATACCAGCACACCTGAACAAATTTTATTGTACGAACGCTGGGAGAAATCTAATCGCCTTAGCGTGATGTACATTAAGACAAAAATCAGTGCTGGTATACGTGGTTCAATCGAGCAACATGAAAATGTTTGTGAATTGCTAAAGGCTATTGACAAGCAATTCGTCACTTTAGATAAAGCCTTGGCAAGCACCCTAATTATGAAGTTCACATCCTTGAAGCTCACCGCTATAAAAGGTGTGCGTGAACATATCATGGAGATGAGGGACATTGTGGCTCAATTGAAGAAACTCGAGGTAAAAATGTCTGAATCCTTCTTGGTGCACTTTATCCTTAACACTCTTCCACCTCAGTATGGACCTTTCAAAATCTCTTACAACACACATAAGGATAAGTGGTCTATCAATGAATTGATGACCATGTGTGTTCAAGAGGAAGGAAGGTTAATGATGGAACAAGGAGAAAGTGTCATGTTGGTGACGCAAAGGAAAGGAAAGAAAGGAAAATCTCAAGCCAGTCAGAAAGGGAAGCAACAAATTTCTCCTAAATCTGACATTAAGAAAGACGAAAAGTGTTTTTTCTGTAAAAAGAAAGGACACGTGAAGAAGAAATGTCTGAAATTTCAGAATTGGCTTGAGAAGAAAGGTAACCCTACCTCATTTATTTGTTATGAATCTAATATGGTTAATGTAAACACCAACACATGGTGGATTGATTCTGGATCTACAATCCACATTTCAAATTCCTTGCAGGGTATGCAAAACCTAAGGAAGCCAGTGACAAGTGAGCAATTCATCTTATCCGGAAACAAGATGGGCTCGCATGTGGAAGCAATAGGGACATGTTATTTAACTTTAAATAGTGGTTTTGTTTTAGAATTGCAAAAGACCTTTTATGTACCAAGTTTCTCACGAAACTTGATTTCAGTTTCTAGACTTGTACCGTTTGGATATTCCTTTCATTTTTCAGAAACATCTTTCAGTTTGATTTATAAATCTGATTGTGTTGGGAATGGTATCTTGTCTGATGGTCTTTATTGTATATTCTTACAAAATGATATCGTTCATAATTCATTACATGTCCAAACTGGCATTAAGAAATGTGTTGTAAAAGAGGATTTCTCTACATTGTGACACCGGAGATTAGGTCATATCTCCATAGATAGAATCAAAAGATTGGTGAATGATGGGGTACTTAGTACTCTAGATTTTACTGACTTTGAGACTTGTGTGGACTGCATTAAGGGAAAGCAGACCAACAAGTCAAAGAGAGGTGCTACTAGGAGTTCTACCATACTAGAGATCATACATACTAATATATGTAGTCTTGACATGGACTCTCATGATCAGAAATACTTCATCTCTTTCATAGATGATTTCTCACGATACATGTATCTCTACATACTTCATAATAAAAATGAAGCTTTAGATGCCTTTAAAGTCTTCAAGGCAGAAGTAGAGAAACAATATGGTAAACAAATTAAGATCGTGAGATCAGATAGAGGTGGAGAATATTATGGTAGATACTTGGAAGATGGACAATCACCTGGGCCATTTGTGAAGTTTCTTCAAGAGCATGGGATTGTTGCCCAATACACCATGCCTGGTTCTCCAGACCAAAATGGTGTAACAGAAAGAAGAAACCGAACTTTATTGGACATGGTGAGGAGTATGCTTAGCAGCTCAAAACTTCATAAATTCTTATGGACTGAAGCACTTAAGACAGCTGTGTATATATTAAACCGAGTTCCAACCAAGGCTGTCCTAAAAACGCCATTTGAGTTATTGAAAGGTTGGAAACCGAGTTTGCGGCATATGCGCGTTTGGGGATGCTCGTCTGAAGTGAGAATTTATAATCCACAAGAGAAGAAACTGGACCCAAGGACTATTAGTGGGTATTTCATTGGATATGTTGAAAAGTCCAAGGGGTATAGGTTTTACTGTCCATCTCACAGCACTAGGATTGTGGAATCAAGAAATGCTAAATTTCTTGAATATGACTTGGTCAGTGGGAGCGATCAATTTAGAAACATAGTTTCTGATATTGATCATACAGAGTCTCAACCTTCCACTTCAAGCGATAGATTGTTTATTGTTCATAACACCCCTCAAGTACAAACGGGTGTTGAACGAATAATCGATGAAGTTCAACCAGTCATTGAAGTTCCACAAGTTGTTGACAACATTCCAGTAGACCAAGTTGATCAGGAGTTGCCTAACACTTCTGAACAACAAGTTGAACCTCATACTTCCTCGGAAGATATTGGTGCAACCTTAAGAAGGTCTGCTCGAACTAAAAGGTCAGCAATTCCTAGTGATTATGTAGTGTATCTACAAAAATCTGACTATAATATAGGAGCCGAAAATGATCCCGAATCATTTTCACAAACCATGAGTTGTAAAGAATCAGAATTGTGGTACAATGCCATGAAGCATGAGATGAGTTCCATGAAGTGCAACGATGTTTGGAACCTTGTTAAGTTGCCTAATGGTGCAAAAACCATTGGTTGTAAATGGGTTTTTAAGACAAAGAAAGACTCATTAGGCAACATTGAGAGATACAAGGCTAGACTTGTTGCAAAGGGGTTCACTCAGAAAGAAGGAATCAATTGCACAGAAACCTTTTCTCCTGTATCTAAGAAAGATTCCTTACGCATTATATTGGCATTAGTAGCCCACTTTGATTTGGAATTGCAACAAATGGATGTGAAAACAGCATTTCTTAATGGAGAGCTAGAGGAGGAGGTTTACATGAAACAACCTGAAGGATTCCCCTCTAGTGATGGTGAGCAATTGGTTTGTAAGCTTAAGAAATCCATATACGGTTTAAAACAAGCATCCCACCAATGGTATTTAAAATTCCATAACATAATTTCTTCATTTGGTTTTGAAGAAAATGTTATGGATCAATGCATATACCTTAAGGTCAGTGAGAGTAAAGTTTGTTTTCTTGTTTTATACCTGGATGACATCTTACTTGCAACCAATGGTAAGGGTTTACTTCATGAGGTGAAACAATTCCTCTCTAAAAAGTTTGACATGAAGGATATGGGTGAGGCATATTATGTCATTGGCATTAAGATCCATAGAGACAGATTTAAAGGTATTTTAGGTTTGTCTCAAGAAACCTATATCAATAAAGTTTTAGAGAGATTTCGGATGAAGAATTGTTCACCTAGTATTTCCCCTATAGTGAAGGGTGATAGGTTCAATTTGAACCAATGCCCGAAAAACGATCTTGAGAGGGAACAAATGAAGAACATTCCATATGCTTCTGCAGTCGGAAGTTTGATGTATGCTCAGGTCTGCACAAGGCCTGACATTGCATTTGCTGTTGGAATGTTAGGATGATATCAAAGTAACCCAGGTATAGAACACTGGAAAGCTGCAAAGAATCTGATGAGATATCTTCAAGGAACCAAAGATTACAAGCTTATGTATAGACGAACAAGCAATTTAGAGGTAGTTGGCTACTCAGATTCAAACTTTGCTGGCTGTGTTAATTCACGTAAATCAACATCTGGATACATTTTTATATTGCCGGTGGAGCTATATCTTGGAGGAGCGTTAAGCAGACCATGACTGCTACTTCTACTATGGAAGCTGAGTTCATATCTTGTTTTGAGGCTACTTCACATGGTGTATGGCTTAAGAGTTTCATTTCCGGACTTAGAGTTATGGATTCAATATCTAGGCCATTGAGTATATATTGCGACAATTCAGCTGCAGTCTTTATGGCAAAGAACAATAAAAGTGGAAGTCGAAGCAAGCACATCGACATTAAGTATCTAGCCATAAGAGAACGTGTTAAAGAAAAGAAAGTGGTTATTGAGCACATTAGCACTGAATTGATGATTGTTGATCCTTTGACTAAGGGCATGCCACCGTTGAAATTTAAGGATCATGTAATGAACATGGGACTTAGTTCCCTTATGTAGTTTTTATTGTACAAACTCTTATTATGATGTTTTCTCATATTGATGTGCACCTTTATTTAATTTTGAGAAAATTGAACTTCATTGGACCAAGAATGAACATAGGGTTTATTCATTAAGCAATATTGCCACATAAAGTAAAATGTTAAGAAATGAATACATTGTAATACATGGAAGATAACACTCGTTATATAGAGAACTTATCGCCATGATTCATATATTTGTTACTTAATACGGAAAAATGATGATCTAAGATAGGACATGAGGTTAAAAGTGTGGACCAAGTGGGAGAATGTTATCAAATAATCGACGTTCACCACCCACGTTTCGCTGCCCTGAAATGGTCCAACACTTGGCCACGTCCTTCATCATGTAGCTGCTGTTAAGGAGCACGTTTCTATCAACTGCTCATCGTGTGGCAAATCAGAGAAACGTGGCTTTGATGGGAAGCCACGTTTTCTTTGTATTTTAAATATCGGTCTTGGTCCCAAGCTCCTCTCTCATGCTGCTGAAAATCTTCAGAAATTACACCATCCATAAGGAGAGATAGAGTTTTGGAAACCAAAGACTTGCAACCCAACAATGGCTGGAGGTAAGTATGGCATAAGTTACATATGAATGAATTGTTTATATGCATTATGAATTGCCTACATTTGTCTCAAATCATTTGAGTGGAAAGATTCCCACGAGTTTAGGCCAATGTATAAAGCTTCAAGTAATTCTCTTATCACTTAATGATTTCATGGGAAGCATACCGAGTGGAATAACAGCTTGAAAGGTACACTTTTTCTTTCTTTTTTATTCTCAGTTTCCCTCAAGCTTTCAAAGATATAAGAAAAGCGTTAATTGTTTGTCTAATATACTCATTTTAATTGTGTTGCAGGAGAAATACCTCAATTATTGTTCAACATCTCTTCCTTAAGGTTTTTGTCTCTAGTAGCAAATAACCTAGAAGGTGAAATCCCCTCCAATTTGTCACATTGCAGAGAGCTTCGAGTGCTATCATTATCATTTAATCAACTCACTAGAGGCATTCCACAAGCCATAGGGAGTTTATGTAATCTTGAAGAATTATATCTTGCTTTTAACAAATTGACAGGTGGAATTCCTAGAGAGATTGGGAATCTTTCAAATTTAAATATTTTGTAGTTAGCATCCAGTAGAATCAGTGGCCTATTCTTCCTGAAATTTTCAATATCTCTTCAATGCAATGGATTGATTTAGCGAATAACAACCTTTCTGGGAGTTTTCCAATGGATACTTGTAAACATCTTCATATTCTCCAAGGGCTCTATCTTTCTCGGAATCATCTTAGTGGTCAACTTCCTACAACTCTATCCTTATGTGGAGAGTTCCTGTCATTGGCACTATACATCAATAAATTGGCAACTTATCAAAGCTTGAAGAGATGTATCTAGATGACAATAGCCTCGTAGGCTCCATTCCAACTTCATTTGGTAATTTGAAGGCCTTAAAATTGCCTCTGTTGGGTGCGAACAATCTTACGGGAATGGTACCATAACCTATTTTTAACATCTCTAAACAATAGACCCTTTCGTTGGTGCAAAATCACCTTTCAGGCAGTCTCCCAGCAAATATTGGCACTTGGTTCCAGGATCTTGAAGGACTTTTTATAGGAGAAAATGAATTCAGTGGAATAATTCCATTATCTATTTCAAATATGTCAAAACTTACCAACTTACAGATATGGGATAACTCCTTCACTGGTAATGTGGCAACAGATCTCGGTAACCTGACAAAGCTTGAATTTCTCAACCTTGCATACAATCAATTAACTGATGAACACTTAGCCTCTGGGGTTGGTTTTCTTACTTATTTGACAAATTGCAAATTTTTAAGAACAATTTGGATATATTATAATCCTTTGAAAAGTAATCTTCCAAATTCACTAGGGAATCTTCCCGTTGCTCTTAAAAGTTTTACTGCATCAACCTGCCAATTTAGAGGAACCATTCCCACACGAATTGACAATTTGACCAATTTGATATGGCTGGAACTGGGAGATAATGACTTGACAGGGTCGATTCCAACTACATTGGGACTGCTACAAATGCTCCAACGATTGGACATTACTGGAAATAGAATACAAGGATCCATTCCAAATGATCTTTGCCATTTGAAGAAAAATTTAGGATACTTGCTTTTGAGTTCTAACAAAATGTTTGGATCAATCCCAAGTTGTTTTGGAGATCTTCATGCACTACAAGAACTCTATCTTGAATCCAATGCGTTAGCTCTCAACATTCCTTCATCCTTGTGGAGCCTAAGAGGTCTATTGGTTCTTAACTTGTCTTCAAATTTCCTAGCAGGTAATCTACCTCCCGAAGTTGGAAACATGAAGTCCATTTTCAAAGAACCTAGTTTCAGGTTACATTCCAAGAAGGATGGGAAAACTACAAAATTTGGCTAAACTCTCCTTGTCCCAAAATAGACTACAAAGCCCAATACCTGTAGAATTTGGTGATTTGGTAAGCTTGGAATCCTTGGATCTGTCCCAGAACAATTTATCTAGAATCATTACCAAGTCATTAGAGGCACTTATTTATCTCAAGTATCTAAATGTTTCTTTCAATAAACTATAATGAGAAATTCCGAATATAAAGGTCTTTCGTAAATTTCATTGCAGAATCATTCATCTACAATGGAGCCTTATGTAGAGCACCTCATTTTAAAGTCATAACATGTGATAAAAACACTCGCAATCAATCATAGAAGACAAAGTCATTCATTAAGAAATATATTCTACTAACAATCGCATCAACAGTAACTTTAGTGGCTTTCATTGTTTTGTGGATACGTAGACGAGATAACATGGAAATACCTGCTCCAATCGATTCATGGCTTCCTGGAACACATGGAAAGATTTCATACCAGCAGCTTCTTTATGCAACAAACGACTTTGGTGGAGACAATTTGATTGGAAAAGGAAGCCTGGGCATGATATATAAAGGGGTATTATCTAATGGCTTGAATGTTGCTATAAAGGTTTTCAATTTAGAATTCCAAGGAGCCTTGAGGAGTTTCAATTCAGAATGTGAAGTGATGCAAAGGATTCGCCATCAGAATCTTGTTAAGATAATTAATTGTTGCTCAAACCTCGATTTCAAAGCGTTGGTTCTCAAATATATGCCTAATGGAAGTCTTGATAAGGGGTTGTATTCTCACAACCATTTTTTGGATCTCATCCAAAGATTAAACATTATGATAGATGTTGCATCGGCATTAGAGTATCTTCATCTTGATTGTTCAAGCCTTGTGGTGCATTGCGACTTGAAGCCCAATAATGTTTTGTTAGATGACGACATGGTTGCTCATGTGGCCGATTTTAGGATCACAAGACTCTTGATTGAAACAAAGCCTATGCAACAAACGAAGACCTTGGGCACCATAGGCTATATGGCACCAGGTAAAGTTCCTCACTACTTATATGCCCATTTACTACAAAAGTTTTTATATCTCTACCTTTTTTTTTTTTTTTTTTTCAAATTTATGATCAAAACTAACATCACGCGTAAGTAGAGTATGGCTTAGATGGGATAGTATCCATAAAGGTTGATGTTTATAGCTATGGGATCTTCTTGATGGAAGTATTTGCAAGGAAGAAGCCTATGGATGAAATGTCACTGGGGATCTAACCTTGAAGACATGGGTGGAGTCATTATCCAATTCAGTGATAGAGGTTGTTGATGCCAATCTATTGAGAAGAGAGGATTAAGACCTTGCCATAAAGCTGAGTTGTTTGTCCTCCATTATGGCTTTAGCTTTAGCATGTAAAGCTGATTCACCTGAGAAGAGGATCCACATGAAAGATGAGGTAGTTAAGCTCAAGAAGATCATAATCAAACTTTTGATATAAGGATTATTTCAAAAGATGTGATGGAACTTAAGAAGATAAAATTTTTACAGAAAAGTTCATGTCAATATTTCAAAGGAAGTGGGAAGTTAAAGTTGGAATTGGTTAAGAAGTACACAAAGCAACAACTCTAGCACTGTTAGGTGTATATCATGGGTCTATATGTTTGATTTTCTTTGGTATTTTCCATAGTACAACCAAATGTGAAAAGATCATTTTTCTTAGTATTTTTTTTCTTTCTTTAAACCTTTTCATGAAACAAAACATAACCTAAATGATTCACGGTAATAGATTATCTCAACATAACTACCAGTTGATTGAATGACTATGAAAATCAAGGTATCAGTCTTGAGTAATATCTTCAATAGAAACATAGTTTCCAATTTTAATGTGATATGTGTGTTAAGGCTTGTTGGGTCCTCAAGTAATTTAGCATATGGATTTCCTCTTCTTGCCTTAATAGTCAATCTAACCCATGACTCTAAGGGCATTTTTGGAAAACTTGAGAGAACTACCTCAATTCTTATCCTATCATTGACATGATTTATGATTTATGATATATGCAAGGATTGAGAAACTTGAAACTTCTATCAAACATGTGATGAGTAAATATAAAATATAACAATGTGAGGAAACACTAAAATATTATTCTAACAATTTTATTAAAAATGTGGTGGAAAATCAAATTTTGAAGAAATTATTTTAGATAGACTTGGAAAATAACTATTCATGGAAGAAGTATACAATTTTATTTGACATGCATTTAATTTGTACATGGGATTAGTTTTCCCTAAATATAAAATGCAAACATAATTGTTTGTTAACATGAGTAAATTCTTCACAATTTCATTAAATTTTTAGAAACAACTAAGACATTGACAAAAAGAAAAAAAGAATTAACTAAAATCCAACCATTGAAACAAATTCATATTCAAATCTGCAACTTGAAAACTTCCTACTTAAATAAAAATAAGAATAGTAATTACAAATTATACACATACCCAAACTAGACTTGTAGATAGAATTGTACGTCATAGAGATGAATTTGGAGGAAGAAAACTAGATTATGGAAAATAATTTTTATCGTTACTTAAATTTCAAATGAGCAACAAATCAAATCTTTGAAAATATGACTGCAATCATTTTTTTAATCCTTTCACAATTTCAAAAAGTGATGGAAAAATAAGGGAAAATAAGATACATTCTACAAAATTTCATATTTTATTATATCATAGTTAGATTTTATGGATATATTGGGATATATTGAAAAATATCAATTTTCACAAGTATATCAGTAGTTAAGGTCATTAGTGGCTTTAATCTACAAGTGAGAACCTAAGATGGTTATATATATATTCCCTATGTGGGTTACTATTGATTAGGACAACCGACAACAGGTACTTTTAAAATATACACCATGATATCTCATAGGTTTGAGATAGTGTGTCTCTTTAGGTGATCCTAAAGATTTGTGATCACAAAATCTATGAGCGTAATAATTCTTTTAGTGGAATTTGACACATGTTATGAGACAGAATGTCTCAATTGATTACATAATAAGATGATTTAAGACTTAAGGAAAATAAAGTTATCTTAAGAGGATGACGACTATACATCATTAGATTATAGACACCTATCCATGTAGAGCTTACATACAATGCTAAGTCACAAACCTAAAATATTGATTATATCCAATTTAATCAATTTTTTCTCTAGCTAATATCATAGACTACTAGAGCATTCTAGTTAACCCTCTAAAGTGGAATGTTGACTCAACTTCAAAATTGGATTCTAAGGGAGTTAGTATTTTCCTAGGGTCCTAGTGGTCCCTATTTGAGCTCACACTCCTGGGTGACATGTTATTTTTAGTGATTTATAGGTTTTATTCATATATGTTTAGTAAATATGAAAGATTGCACAAGAGTTTATGAATTGTTTTTTTGCATTAGACTATTAAAAATTAATTGGAGCCCAATAAGGCTAACTAATTAATTAAGACTGAGTGGTTTAAATTAAGTAATCCAAACCTAAGATGGGCTAAATTCACTTAAGCCCACAATAAAGTCTATATAAACCCTTTAGGGGTTTAGGGTTGGACTCTCTTAGCCATTGTCTTCTAAAAAAAGAGAGCCCCAACCTCAATCCTTGCTGAGAGATAACTTCATAATTAAGTTTGAATATTTCAATGGGTTTGTATGTTTTTATTTCATATTTTACCATTAGAATAATGTTAGGAGAATGTATCTAAGGAGTAACTTCTGGAAGAACATTTTGGTGTGTGTGTGTGTGTGTGTGTGTTTTTCAGAATTTGTCAAAGATGGGACTAATATGCCTTCCAAACCTAGATGGAGTTGACTACAATAATAAAGTTACTGTAATAATAAACCAATGGCACACGATATGTTTTTGGTGATGCGATGAACATGTAAAATGTTGTTGAGATGAAGAGGTTTAGATTGTTCATTTGAGTTAATAATAGTTGCTCTTATATGGGAAATAGATAACTGAGAAAATAAAGGCTATGCTTAATTAAGAAAAACACCCAAGAGGGGGGTGAATTGGGTTTTTCAAAAATATTTTCAATAACAACAATTTCAAGCACAATATAAATGAAAGTAAAGAGATAGAGTTAGAGAATTCAAACTCGGGTTTTATAGTGGTTCGGCACTTCCTTACCTACGTCCACTCTCCTCAATCTCCTAACCGAGTGAGGGTTCCACTAACTTGAAGCTTCAACAAAGCTTCTAATCTTCTTACACTTGGATTCCGGCTCCAATGGGCTCTTACACAATCTCTTCAAGAATTACACCTCTTGAAGACTTAAACGCTTGGCTTTTACAAGAATAAAACACTCAACCTAGCTCAAGAATGGATCAAATACAAAACAAGGCTAGGATGACTCACAAAGGTGCACTAAGGAGTATGCAAATGATGATTTAATGCACCAAGAAAGAAATGAGAGCCTTTTGATCAAGAACAGGTAGGTAGACAATTGATTGCAAGTGTTCTCTTATTCATAAATGAAGTGGAGCTCTTAATTTATAGGTTTCTAAGCTTGGGAGTCGAAAACAGCAAAAGGTACCCTCGACCGGTCAAGCTATGGGTCGACCGGATCACTAGCCGTTGGGCATTAAATGCTTTGACAGGTTACCGTTGCCTCGATCGGACCTCGACCGGACATCGACCGGGAAGGGTGTGAACCTCAACCGGGAAGAGAAGGCTACTGGATGAGAGAGAGTGTTTTTGACACTCCTCGACCGGTCCTCGACCAAACAGGGTCAACCGGTCGACCGGTTCCCTAACCGGTTGAGCCGGTTGGCCATAGCCTCGACCGGTTGAGCTTTTTGGCCCCGAAAACCTTCCTTTTGAGATTCCTTTCTTTTCTACTACTTAAGCAAGGTCTTTAGGTGAATAAATATGCCAGTTTTAAAACATTTTGCCTAAGGTACATTTGATAAAACTCGGGTTTGAATGAATTTGAAAGTTTAAAGAATAAACCGAGTTTTTCAAAGATGCATGAAATGGAATGAAAACCTTAAGTGCACCCATGCATTCATTTTACATTCATTTCCTATGATCAAGGGACTTCCAATAATCTCGGTCTTGTATCCATTTGGTCCTTGGATGAATTTCCGAAATTATACCTGAGATTCTTTACCATTTAAAATAATTAGTCACTTAACCATGATTTGTTATCATAAAAACCCGATTAGGAGAACCCTTGGGCTAACAATAACTTTTGACTGTTAACTATTATCAATTTGCGTTTACCTTTGTAGCAATTCTTAAGAGATAAGTTATTGAGATCTAAAGTAACATGATTGGTTAGACCACTACCCATGTACCAAGAAGGATCACTCACAGTTTTTGGACTAACGAAGTATGTTTGATAATTTTGATTTGGGTTGTTGGCCTTACGAGTTGTAGAATTGTTGTTTTGACTAATGTTTGGACTAGTGACGCTAAGATAAAATCTATGATAACATTTGATTGCTATGTGGCCTAGTTTGCTTGGTGATAACATTATTAATCTTGAAATTCAGATATGTGGTCTTCCTTTTGTTGCATAATTTGCAGATATTGTCATATCGATGGAAATAACAGTATTTAACTACTCTAAACACAGTTCTTGGCTTTAGAGGAGGAATTTCACTTCTTGTAAAGAGGAATTGCACTTCTTATAAGGAGGTGTTGTCAGTCCTTGAGGTGATTTTCACTACTATAGAATCATATTTTAATCCAAGACCTTCAAGAGTATAGAGAGTCAAATTATCATCTAAAATAATTTTTCCAAAAGCTGAGAGAGTATCAAATATGTTTTACATCTTAAGAACATAGTCATTGATGTTGAGGAAACCTTTTCTTGCAAGATTGCAACATATAATGGAGTTGCATGGTTTTTGCTTTGGATTTTGAGATGAAAAGTCTTTCTAAGGTAGACCAAATATGAGTAGAGTTGATGCAACAAATAATATGTCTAACATTGATTTAGAGGTGGATGACAGTAACCAACTCATGAGAAATTGATAAAGATAATCCGATTTTCATATTCAAGGTTTGGAATTACCTGAATTTAATCTCCAATCTTAACTTCGATGGATTGTAGTGGACAAATTTTGGTTCTAATGAGAAAGCCATCAAGTTTGTGGGCTCTTACTATTGGAAGAATTTGAGATCTTCAAAACCATAGTTTTTCCTATCAAGCTTGATTGAAATAGGATTTAGGTTAGAGGAAAAAGGAATTGCAGTTGATACCATTGCAATATCGTATTAGTTGCAATGGTTGATTGAGGATTTGTTAAAGGAGAAGTTTCACTGGATGAGATAGAAATAGGGCAAGATTGGGTTGATCAATTGCCATTTATTTTAGTCAAGAAAGCACCAATACCAAGTTACGATACAAAAATAGAATTTAAAATTTAAAGTAAATAACTATGAAAGGCTCTCATATTGTAAATCATAACTTTGAACTTTATTTCATATATAATACTAATTTACTTAACAATCTTTAATAACAAACTTAATAGTATATTAAACTCAGTTTCTAACTACAAACTAACTATACTTTACACATATGCACAGTTGGATTTGACTTATTTCAAAATCATGGCATGTCAAAATTAAAGAGTTAGGGAATTCATATTCAACTATATCTTTCTTCTTCCAAATATGTTTTACATTTCAAAAGAATCTAATATAAATTGATAACAATCAATTATTGAAAAAATAGAGTATAGGGGGTGTTTTCTTTACTAAATCAGAGATATGACATGATCGATGTTTATAATTGAATTCAAGCAATTTTGAAAAGGTCTTACAATTTTAATTTTGTATTTTTTTTATATGTGAGAATAAAAATCTCAAATTGGCAAAAAAAAAAAAAAAAGAGAAAAAAATAGTTCAATGTTGTATAAAAAATAAAAAAAATTGAATGAAGATTAGCTTTTGGGATAATATTTATAGTTGATTTATCAAGGAATCAACTTCTCCAAAAAATAAAATCACAATGGCAATGCTAACTATGGTTTTTATTTTTATAAACAAAAAGTTCCCATCTCATCAAATTAACATATATAGCGGTCAACAAATTTGAACTCAAATTGAATTTTTTAATCAAATATTTGAGATAACTAAGATTTCTTGTGAATACTTCCAATTATGAATTTGAAAAATATGAGGAATATTCATAAAATATATTAAAGAATTTAGGATTTGTGATATTAAAAATATGGAATTAATTAATATAATTTGATTAAGAAAAAAAAATTAACTAATCAAACAGGCTCATACTTGAAACAATTGGGCTTCCAAGTCCCATCTTTATTTTTAATTTTTTTTTAATCTTTTTAACTTCGCAAACCCTTCCATATTTTTAAGGTTTGAGAATTTTATTAAAACTCTAATATTAGTATGATAGGTTTAAGTATTGTATTGTCCTACCTGATTACATATATAATTAAATTTTATTTTTTAATTTTTAATCTATGAAGAATGAAAAATTCAATTCTTATAGAAATAAATTATAAATTATTATAATTTAAAAAAAATAATTAAAAATTAAATAAGGTTGGGTGGGCAAGGAAGGTACTAAAAATTCTCTGCCCACTCATGACGTCCCTCCCCCCAAATTTAAACTTGAAGGTGACCTATTTTATAATAGTGTCACATACACGATGTAGAACAATTATAAAGGCACAAATCACAACTTGAAAAGTTAGTTGATTTGAACGAATAAATAAAGCAAATAAATATTATAATTATCTTAATTAATTATAATAATTAAAATAAATGATAATTATTAAGGGATAATTATTTTTAAAAATTTTAATTTTAATAATGTGGACCCCTCGTTTTGGGTCAACAGGAGACATCTTTTTGGTTGGTTTGGAGGCTTGTAGACTTTTGCAATATTTTTGCCACCTTTCAGAGGGAGACACGTGGACAGGAGGTGAACTATGAGTGAAGTGGTGATTTTCCTGTAGGAGAGGGGATTTTGTGTGAGGGGTTAGAGAGAGTTGGCTACAAGAGTGGCACGTTGAGGGGTTTTTGGAGAGGTGCGGAGGAGGCTTGGACGGCAAGAAAGGAAGCAAGGACAAGGAGAGCAAGAAAAGGAAAGAGCAGAGGAAAGGGAGAGCCCAAGGAAGGGAAGCCGAGCAAGCTTTGCTTGAAAAAACAAAAACAAAAAAACAAACTTGTCATCCTTCCATTACTTTTCACTCTGCTATTAGCTTCAGTGACAGCTTCAGATCCTACTGTGGAAAAGTTTGCCACAATGTGTCTCTCTCAATTCCGAGATTCTTATCCCAGTACCCACTGCCTTTTACACCCCAAACACCACTTCTTTCAGTGCTATTTTGCAGTCTTCTGCCCATAACCTCAGGTACCCCAAACCTGAGTTTTTAAAAACAATTACAAAACATATAAAAAAAAATTTTAATTTGTTTTCTATTTTTTAAATATATTCTTATTAATAGTTTACCTTGATGAAAAAACAAGTTTATTTTTTAGACTTTGCTTTGAAAACAGGTTTTTACTAGAATAACTTTTAAAGTGTTTTAGGTTAGTTTCTTTTTCTTTTTCTTTTTCTTTTGTTGATAGTTTTTGAGCAATAATTAAAAATAAAAAATATTTTGATTTTTTTCATTACACATAGGTTTATAATATATTTATAGAGAATAAGCCTAGAAGATTGCATTTAATATTTGTGTTCAATTTTAATTTTTTTTTTTTAGTATGGTTCTAAAAATCTATTTTTTAAAACGTGGGTGAAAGAGGCCCTTAAATTCTCTTATTTGTTATGGGATAAAAAATACCATAAAAATCAAATTTGATTATACTTTATATATTTTTAAATTCTTTGTTTCTTATATGAAAAAATACAAGAAAGGAAAAGAAAATATGAAAAAATCTTAGGCTTTAGTTAGTAACCATTTTTAAAGAAAAACAAATTCCTAACTTAAAAAATAATTCTATCAATTTTTGATGAAAAAAACAAGTTTTTTCTAGAATAATTTTAAAGTGTTTTGAGTTGTTTCTTTTGATAAGTTTTTGAGCAAAATTTAAAAATAAAAAATATTTTGAAATTTTTTAAATTATACATAAGTATATAATATATTTATAGAGAATAAGCCTAAAAGATGGCATTTAATATTTGTATTCAATTCTGAAAACTTTTTTTAGTACAGTTTTAAAAATCTATTTTTTGAAAACTATTTTTTAAAACGTTGATGAAGGGCCACTCAAATTCTCTTATTTTTTATGGGATAAAAAACAATAAAAATCAAATTTCATTAAAATTTATATATTTTTAAATTCTTTGTTTCTTACATCAAGGTCAAGAGAAATAAATTTTAAAAACAAAATTCTTTTATCATTTTTTCCCTTGAGAAGAAGAAGCAAAAGAATAGTATTGGATGGTTGGTGGCCAATCCATTTACAAAAGGTAGACAACTCTACATGCAAGTGGAGTTAAGTCTCATGATAGGCCGCACTCTTCGCTGCATGAGGTTGAGGGTGTTCTTGTCACTTTAGGGAGCCCCATATTCAAATGTTGTTAAATTGTTTTGAGTATGTCCGGCGAAAGACAGTTGTTGCAACAGCTGTGGTCATAATCCATTCATTCAATGATGTTAGGATGTATCAAACTGTGTTTGGTCTATGGTCATGCAGAAAAAAAACAGTTTTTTTTTTTTTTTTTTTTTATTTTAAAAACGAGAGTGATTGATAAGATGTTTTAAAAACAAAAAACAAAACACTTGCCACCTTTTATAGCGAGGTTTTTGTTTTTGTCCCAATTGGCTCGTAATACCATAGATTTTTATCATAGACTTTTGTCCCATTCATATGTATTACAATCATACGTTATATACTCAACAATTAATTATTATAATTAAAATAATGATAACTATGATAATTAGTAAGATATCTCTAGAAAATTTAGAGATAATATTAAAATAAAAATTTTAATGAGACAATTTAAAGATTAAAGATAATTTTGAGAGTTCTTGAAGAAAATTTGAAGATTTCTTCGAGAATCGAAGAAGATTTGAAGATTTCTTGAGGAAAAGAAGATTTGAAGATTCCCTTTTATTAAAAAAAACTCTATAATTACTATTATTCTCTAATAATTCCTAATTCTGCTTTATTCCACTCAAGTATATGTATGTCTTAATTTCACTTCCAAGGGCAAAGTTATAAATCCTCTATTCTATTAATTTGTACCATGATCTAATTGCTTTATGTCCTTAGTCACATTGCTTCATATTTTTGTCCCAATTATGAGATATGGTGGACTCTAGAATTTTAATTGAGTTAAAATGTTTTTATTAGATTATTAAAAACTGGACAAACGCTCAAACCTAATTCTCAAGTGCTCAAACTTGGCGCTTAAGCACTTTGAGAGCACTCAAGAAGGGGAAGCTTGAGTGTTTGAAACATATTTTTCCAAATTTGAATTCTCGATTTTGTTTTAAGAATTGGTTTTTGGAAACTTTAATTACATATCTATCCACTAGGGTTTCATTCCTCTATAAACATTATGCCTAAAAAATTTCATTATTGATGCAAATTTGAAAAAGAGATTATTAGCCTTTACTACATTCTAAAACTCCCAAGTTTTTATAATTCTCATTCTTTGGGTTCGTGAGAAAATATGTATCCTTTCAGGTATTGAGATAGTCTATTGGTTGCACATGCGTGCTGCATTGAAAACTTGAAAACTAGTCTATGTATTAGTGAATAAAACTTAGGGATAATATATATCCACTATGTAAATTTGTATATTTTTCTTTTAACAGAAGATTTGTGTTTTACGGTCTTTAATCCTATTATTTTTTATATTTATATGATCTTTGGGAGACTTTGTAGATGGTTTTCCACAAAAAAATTGTTGATTTCTCTTCTTTCTTTCTAATTATTGAAGAAGAATTAAAAATAAATAAAAATTGTACTACAAAAAAGTTATTACATATTCACCCATCTCTTTGTTTCGTAATCAAAATGTACAAACTTTTAACATGCTATATAATTAATTTATAAAACGTGGAGAAAATTTTCTAAATGTAATTAAGATAGAGAATTCCAAGCACAATTAAGGTTGATGGATTTAGTATGAGTTAAAGAGGAATTAAAAATAAAAATTTTGATTAAAAAAAAGTTAATACATATTCACTCCTTTTAAGTGTTTTATAATCAAAATGCACAATCTTGTAGTATTTCATAGAATTAACTTATAAAATGTGAAGAAGACTTCGAGAGTATAATTAAGATAAAGAATTCCTAGCACAAGATTGATGGGTTTTTTTGAGTGCATTCATCATTGAGTTGTAATTATATCAAAGTTGTTAAAATAATTTATTAAATTATTAAATAGGTTTCATTCTTTTAAAATAGGAGTGACATTGGAAGTGAGACTACCAAGTCAATAACCAATGCTTTTGGACCACTTACATAGTTCCATGGATGTCACTTTGGATGGGACTGCATTGAAGCCCTTTTCCATCTCCTTACCCACTTATTCTAAGAAGGTTTTTGCCCACCGATTACTCTCCCTTCCTCAACCATTACTTTTATGAACCTCATCCTCTTCTTCACAACTACCTTTTCTTCTTGCTCTCTTGGAGAAAAGATGCATTTTTTTTCACCTTATGTTTTAATGCTTTTTTGGGTGCATTGCTTCACTCCCATGGTGTTGTCCATCAATTTAGTTGATGAGTTTGCTCTTATTGCCTTAAAATCCCATATCACATATGATTCCCAGGGCATTTTGGCAACAAATTGGTCTACCAAAAGCTCCTACTGCAATTGGTATGGTATTTCTTGCAATGCTCCTCAACAAAGAGTTTCTGTAATCAACCTCTCTAGCATGGGTCTTGAAGGAACTATTGCACCACAAGTGGGCAACCTCTCCTTTCTTGTTTCCCTTGATCTTAGTAATAACTACTTCCATGACTCTCTTCCCAAGGATATTGGTAAGATTCTCATAAATTTTATCTACTTTATGACAATGCTCATGTTTCTTGCTTCAATATTTAATATCAATAAAGGCAATTCATGTTTGGTTCCCAAAAATTTAAGAAAAAATACGAGTGAAAAAAAGAAAAAGAAAAAAAGAGGAAAAGTAAAAGAAAATAAAAAATAATTTTAAAATCAACAAATTATTTTTGTATTTTGTTTTAAATTCATTTTACTTATTTTAACTTTTTTATATAAAGATCAAATAATTTGAAAAATACAAAAGTTTTAACTAATTTTAATTATAAATTATTTTCTTCTCCAATCTTGGGGCATGGTTGGGATTATGATGATGTTTGTCTTTCAAAAATGATGAAAGGAAAACAATTAAGTTGTGATAAAGATAGTTGAGTAATTGGTAAATTATAGTTTCAAAAATAATAATTAAATATTTGGTAAATTGGATTGCTAAATTATTATGATCATGTTTGATATAAAATTCATAATTAAATAAATTATTATACAATTTAAAAATTAGTTCATTTTTTTTATCATTTCTTAATTTTTTTTTCTTCTATTTTGAATGAATTCAAGTAAACATAATCATACTGGTTGTAATAATTTTTATTTTAAATTTTAGAATAAGTAATACCAAACACAAATTAGAACATCTTTCATTTGATAGTTCATTTTAAATATAGAAACTTTTGATCCAAAAAAATTAAATTATTGAAAAAAAAAACAACATAATTTGAGGAAATATATTATACATTAAAATGAAATAAAATATCTAATAGATATGAAATCATTTCATATATATATATAACTTAATTTAATTTAATATAATATAGTTAAAGCTATTATATAATATTTATTTGTGACAAACAATAGTAGATATTTTTGTTGTTAATATTCCCAATAAAAAATAAAAATAAACCATCAATTAGCTAATTATATTCTATACTCCACATTTGTGTTAAGTGTATAGTTAGTTTCACAAATTACTTGATAATATATTATAGAGCAAGAGACATTATTGTACACAATTCAAACCATCATATAGGCTACCTAAATGTTTGGCAACCATCAATATGTGATTCATGATATGTTTTCCTCCAAATTAGTGCTATTCATGACAAGTTTTGCTCAATATTAGTGCCTCTTTTAAATATTGTCGTTATGCTTGATTTCAAGAAAGTATTAAGAAAAAAATATTAACGAAAATAATTTTTTATATATGCTTTTACTATGAAAAATATATAAAAAATAAAATATAATTAAAATCAATTAAAACTTATCTATTTTTAAATTATTTAATCTTTATATAGAAGAATTAAAACAAGTGAAATAGCTTATAAATAATCTATTGATTTTAAATCTACTTCCTAGTTTTCTTTACTTTTTTTATTTTCATTTTTCCTCTCTATTTTCTTTTCCTCTTATTTTCTTGGAATCAAGCAAAACCTTTGACTATGTTTGGTTCCCAAAAAAATGTGAGGGAAAAATAAAATAAAAACATAGAAGAAAAAAAATAGATTTAAAATTAATAAATTAATTTTATATATTGTTTCAAATTCATTTAAAAAAAATAGATTTAAAGTAAATAAATTGATTTTATTTGTTTCTTCAAATTCATTTACATATTTTAATCTTTCTATATAAGAAATTAATAATTTAAAAATGCATAAAATTTTAATTAAATTTAATTACATTTTATTATGGTTCTTATTTTCTATAGTAAAATCAATCATGAGAAACTAATTTTTTTTAAATATTTTTTTTCTTTCTTTTATTATCGGAACCAAACATATTCTATATGTTGATGATAATAATATTTCAAATCATTTTTTTCAGGTAAGTGCAAGGAGCTTCAACAGCTGAATTTATTTAATAATAAATTGGTTGGAGGCATTCCAGAAGCCATTTGTAATTTATCAAAACTTGAAGAGCTATATCTTGGCAATAATCAGTTGATTGGTGAAATTCCAAAGAAAATGAATCATCTTCAGAATCTGAAGGTATTGTCATTCCCAATGAACAACTTAACAGGTTCCATACCGGCCACCATTTTCAATATATCTTCTTTGCTCAATATTAGTCTCTCCAATAATAACCTCTCTGGGAGTCTTCCCAAGGATATGCGCTACGCCAATCCAAAGCTCAAGGAGCTTAATCTTTCATCAAATCATTTGAGTGGAAAGATCCCCACTGGTTTAGGCCAATGTATACAGCTTCAAGTAATTTCCTTAGCATATAATGATTTCACGGGAAGCATACCAAGTGGAATCGGTAACTTGGTGGAGCTTCAAAGATTGTCTCTACTGAATAACAGCTTGACAGGTACACTTTTTCTTTCATCTATTTCTTTTTTCCTTTTTATTCTCTCACTTTCCTTGAAGCTTTCAAAGATATAAGCAAAATGTTATTGTTTTTCCAACCCATTCATTGTTCAACATCTCTTCGTTGAGGTTTTTGAATCTGGCAGTGAATAACCTAGAAGGTGAAATCCCCTTCAGTTTGTCGCAATGCAGAGAACTCCGAGTGTTATCATTATCTTTCAATCAGTTCACTGGAGGCATTCCACAAGCCATAGGGAGTTTATCCAACCTTGAAGGATTATATCTTCCTTATAACAAATTGACAGGTGGAATTCCTAAAGAGATTGGGAATCTTTCAAATTTAAATCTTTTGCACTTAGCGTCTAATGGAATTAGTGGCCCTATTCCTGTCGAAATTTTCAATATCTCTTCATTGCAAGGGATTGATTTCAGTAATAATAGCCTTTCTGGGAGTCTTCCAAGGGATATTTGTAAACATCTTCCTAATCTCCAATGGCTATATCTTGCTCGGAATCATCTCAGTGGTCAACTTCCTACAACTTTATCCTTATGTGGAGAGCTCTTGCTCCTGTCACTATCATTCAATAAATTCAGAGGAAGCATACCAAGAGAAATTGGCAACTTATCAAAGCTTGAAGAGATCTATCTATATCACAATAGCCTCGTAGGTTCCATTCCAACTTCATTTGGTAATTTGAAGGCCTTAAAACATCTTCAGTTGGGAACAAACAATCTTACGGGGACGATACCAGAAGCTCTTTTTAACATCTCTAAACTACATAACCTTGCGTTGGTGCAAAATCACCTTTCAGGCAGTCTCCCACCAAGTATTGGCAATGAATTCAGTGGAATAATTCCAATGTCTATTTCAAATATGTCGAAACTTATCCAACTACAGGTATGGGACAACTCCTTCACTGGTAATGTGCCAAAAGATCTCGGTAACCTGACAAAGCTTGAAGTTCTCAACCTTGCAAACAATCAATTGACTGATGAACACTTAGCCTCTGGGGTTAGTTTTCTTACTTCTTTGACAAATTGCAAATTTTTGAGAACATTGTGGATAGGTTATAATCCTTTGAAAGGTACTCTTCCAAATTCACTAGGGAATCTTCCCATTGCTCTTGAAAGTTTTAATGCATATGCCTGCCAATTCAGAGGAACCATTCCCACAGGAATTGGTAATTTGACCAATTTGATAATGCTGCACTTGGGAGCTAATGACTTGACAGGGTCAATTCCAACTACATTGGGACAGCTACAAAAGCTTCAGGCGTTGTCCATTGCTGGAAATAGAATACGAGGATCCATTCCAAATGATCTGTGCCATTTGAAGAACTTGGGATACTTGGGTTTGAGTTCTAACAAATTGTCTGGATCAACCCCAAGTTGTTTTGGAGATCTTCTTGCGCTACGAGAACTCTTTCTTGACTCCAACGCGTTAGCTTTCAACATTCCTACATCCTTGTGGAGCCTTAGAGATCTGTTGGTTCTTAACTTGTCTTCAAATTTCTTGACTGGTAATCTACCTCCCGAAGTTGGAAACATGAAGTACATTATAACATTGGACCTGTCAAAGAACCTAGTTTCAGGTTACATTCCAAGCAGGATGGGAAAACTACAAAATTTGATTACACTCTCCTTGTCCCAAAACAAACTACAAGGCCCAATACCTGTAGAATGTGGTGATTTGGTAAGCTTGGAATCATTGGATCTATCCCAAAACAATTTATCTAGAATCATTCCCAAGTCATTAGAGGCCCTTATTTATCTCAAGTATCTAAATGTTTCTTTCAATAAACTACAAGGAGAAATTCCGAATGGAGGACCTTTCGTAAATTTCAATGCTGAATCGTTCATGTTCAATGAAGCCTTATGTGGAGCACCTCATTTTCAAGTCATGGCATGTGATAAAAACAACCGCACTCAATCATGGAAGACAAAGTCATTCATCTTGAAATATATTCTATTACCAGTCGGATCAACAGTAACTTTAGTGGTTTTCATTGTTCTGTGGATACGTAGACGAGATAACATGGAAATACCAACTCCAATTGCCTCATGGCTCCCTGGAACACATGAAAAGATTTCACACCAGCAGCTTCTTTATGCAACAAATGACTTTGGTGAAGACAATTTGATTGGGAAAGGAAGCCAGGGCATGGTATATAAAGGGGTATTATCTAATGGCTTAATTGTTGCTATAAAGGTTTTCAATTTAGAATTCCAAAGAGCCTTGAGGAGTTTCGATTCAGAATGTGAAGTGATGCAAGGGATTCGCCACCGAAATCTTGTTAGGATAATTACCTGTTGCTCAAACCTCGATTTCAAAGCATTGGTACTCGAATATATGCCTAATGGAAGTCTTGAGAAGTGGTTGTATTCCCACAACTATTTTTTGGATCTCATCCAAAGATTAAACATTATGATATATGTAGCATCAGCATTAGAGTACCTTCATCATGATTGTTCGAGCCTTGTGGTGCATTGCGACTTGAAGCCCAGTAATGTTTTGTTAGATGACAATATGGTTGCACATGTGGCGGATTTTGGGATTGCAAAACTCTTGACTGAAACAGAGTCTATGCAGCAAACAAAGACCTTAGGCACAATAGGCTATATGGCACCAGGTAAAGTTCCTTGCTACTTATATTCCTATTTACTACAATTTTTTTTTTAATATCTACCTTATTTTATTTTTATTTCTTCGAATTTATGACCAAAACTAACATCACACACAAGCAGAGCATGGCTCAGCTGGGATAGTATCCACAAAGAGCGATGTTTATAGCTATGAGATCTTGTTGATGGAAGTATTTGCAAGGAAGAAGCCTATGGATGAAATGTTCACTGGGGATCTAACCTTGAAGACTTGGGTAGAGTCATTATCCAATTCAGTGATACAGGTTGTTGATGTCAATCTATTGAGAAGAGAAGATGAAGACCTTGGCACAAAGCTAAGTTGTTTGTCCTCCATTATGGCTTTAGCTCTGGCATGTACAACCGATTCACCTAAGGAGCGGATCGACATGAAAGATGTGGTAGTTGAACTCAAGAAGAGCAGAATCAAACTGTTGATGTAAGGATTATTTCAAAAGATGGGATGGAACTTAATAACATCAAATTGTTACACAACAGTTGATGTCAATAGTTCAAAGGAAGCCAAAAGTCGGAATTTGGAGCCGATTAAGAGTGCACAAAGCAATATCCCAAGCACTGTTAAGTATATGTCATGGGTCTAGATGTTTAATTTCTTTGGTATTTTCCACATGACAACCAAATGTGAAAAAATCATTTTTCTGAGCATTTTTTTTCTTTCTTTAATGCTTTTTGAGAACCAAACATAAGCTAAGGGATTCGTGGTGATAGATTATATTAAAATAATTTTCAGATGATTGAATGACCATGAAAATCATGGTATTAGTCTTGAGTAATATCTTCAATAGAAACATAGTTTCCAAATACATGTAGTTTTAATGAGCTATGTGTGTTAAAGCTTGTTGTGTGCTCTAGTAATTTAGCATATCGATTTTCTCTTCTTGCCTTGATAGTCCATCTAACCCATGGCTCTAAGGGCATTTTGGGTAAACTTGAGAGAACTACCTCAATTCTTATCCTATCATTGATATGATTTATGATTTATATAAGACTTGAAAAACTTGAAACTTTTATCAAACATGTGATGATTAACCTAAAATATAACAATGAGAGGAACCATTAAAATATTATTTTAATAATTTTATTAAAAATGCGGTGGAAAACCAAAATTTGAAGAACCTAATTATTTTAGATAGACTTGGAAAATAACTATTTATAGAAGAAATATACAATTTTAGTTGACATACATTTAATTTGTACATGGAATTAGTTTTCCCTAAATATAAAAGGAAAACATAATTGTATGTTAACTTGAGTAAATTCTTCACAATTTCATTAAATTTTTAGGAACAATTGAGACATTGAAAAAAAGAAAAGAAAGAATTAACTAAAATCTAATCATTTAAACAAATTCATATTTAAAATGGACCTCTAAGTTGTTAATGAATCAGCAACTTAAAAACATAATACCTAAATAAAAATATGAATAGTAATTACAATTATGTATAGACCCAAACTAAACTTGAATATAAAATTGTATGTCATGAAGATGAATTTGGAGCAAGAAAATTGGATTATGGAAAATGATTCTTTTTCATTACTCAAATTTTAGATAAGCAACAAATCAAATCCTTGAAAATATGACAGCAATCATATTTTTAATCTTTCCACAATTTCAAAAATTGATGGAAAAAGAAAGGAAAATAAGATACAATCTGGAAATTTTTTCTTTTGTGAAATTCCACATTTTATTATATCAATAGTTGGATTTTATGTATATATCCTGAATCTCTCCATTCTCATACCCTGAATCATATAGGTATATGCAAAACTACCCTAGGCCTCTAGATCTTATGCAACAGAAGCAAAAAAAAAAAAAACATATTTTTACAATTCTAGGATCAAGAGGAAAATCATTAGAAAACTTTACCTTTTATTTGGATGTTCCCGAATCAATTCTACTCAGAGAATATGAAGAACAATGAATTTGAAAGTCTTGTACACTTAAGATCTTCCACCCGATGACTTGAATCCCGATCTTGACACTCCAAAGTGTGGAAAATGATGATCTCTTGGCTCTCACTATCTCTCTCTTTCTTTGGAGCTGGAAGACAAAGTCTCTCTAAAGGTTGTGGAAACCCTAGCCTCTATCAGTATTTATAGGGTTCCCTTACTAGGCTTAAGTGACTTAAGCCCACTAAGGCTTGGGTCACTTAATCTTACCCAAAATGGATCCTAATTGATTAATTAACCACATAGGGTTGTCTAATTAATCAATTAGCCTGATTCAAAGAACTTGTTTACTATCATTTGTGCAACCTTGCATAATTACCAAAACGCCCTTTTGCATAAGAATGAACCAAGAGTCAATTCATCCCTCATAAACCATGTCATCATGGTACATGAGCTCAGAGCGGAGACTATTAGGATCCATAGGAGTACTGCCTCCCTCATAATTCAATTCTAAAGTTAATTCAACATTCCACTAAAGAGAATCAACTGCACTTTAGTATCCTATGTAAATAACAACGAGATGAAAATTGGGGTTCGTGACATACTATCCACTACATGAAGACTCCCTATGAACTAGTGTTTGTAATCTAATAAGGTAGTGTTTTCATCTATTAAGGTTACCTCTCCAACCCTTGATTTATGGATCCCGCTTTTTATGTGATCAATTGACATACTCTAGCTCTAAGGAGCATATGCCAAATTACCCTTAAAGGAAATGTTATGACCATAGTCTTCTAGATCACATATCCTGTGGATCACCCAAAGGGACACACTATCTCAATTCATGAGATATCATGGTGTCTCTATTGAGAATACCTATGTCACCAACCTCCATCAACAATGATCTAATCCATAGGAATATATGACCACTTTAGGGTCTCACCCATAGGTTAAAGCCTCATGTTAACTTTGACACAAGCTGAATATCCTTCCAAGGTTGAGAGTTCATGCAGTATAGTAGCTTGGTGAATCATAACGATTGATAGCCTTATGTCATGATTCATCGTAGGTCTTGTCCAATGCACATCACAGGCTACACTCACCATGGGAAAACCATTCCGACAACTAAAACAAGTCACCCCTCTAACTAAGAGGTAGTGCACTATAGTCTCAAATGGATAGCCCAAATCTATGAACCAATTGTGGACAACTTATCACTCTACAAGGAACCCATGACTTGGGTCTTTTGTGCAACTCTTAACACACCCAAGTCATGTATAATGTAAGTGACGTGGATTGTGTATACTCAAATAACCAATTAATATAAATGAGACATTTAAGGGAAACCAAAAAACATAAATAAATAAATTTATAAATGAATCTCAATATGTTACATCATGTCATGTTTTCCAAGGCTCATACCAACAATCGCTAGTTGAAGTCATTAGTTGCTTTAATCTACAAGTGAAACCCTAAAATGGTTATATATTCCTTATGGATTGAGTTGCTATTGATTAAGACAAGTGACAGAGGGTATTTTTAAGATATGCACCATGATATCTCAAACATTTGAAATAGTGTGTCCTCTTGGGTGATTTTAAGAATTTGTGATCATGAAATCTATAATTGTAATAATTCCTTAAGTGGAATTTGATATATGCTCTTATAAGTAATAATGTCTCAATTGATTACATAACAAGAGGATTTGAGACTCAAGGATAGTAGAGTGATCTTAATAGGATGATGACTATACCTCATTAGATTAAATATACTAGTTCATGAAGGGTTTACATACAAAGATAACAAGTCACAAACTCGAAAAATTGATGAAATTCAATTTAATCAATTTTTTTCTCTATTTAATATCATAGGCTACTACTAGAGTATTCTAGTCAACCCTCTAAAGTGGAATGTTGAGTCAACTTCAAAATTGGATTTTAAGGGAGCTAGTATTGTCCTAGGGTCCTAGTGGTCCCCATTTGAGCTCATACTCCTTGGTGGAATGTTATTTTTAGTGATTTATGGGTTTTTATTCATACATGTTTGGTAAATATGCAAGGTTGCATAAGAGTTTATGAATGGTTTTTTTGGATTGGGCTACTTAAAATTAATTGGAGCCCAATAAGGCTAACTAATTAATTAAGACCAAGAAGGTCTAGATCAAGTGATCCAAGCCTAAGATGGGCTTAACTCACTTAAGCTCACAAAAAAAGTCTATATAAACCCTTTAGGGGTTTAGGGTTGGACACTCTTAGCCATTGTTTTCTAAAGAGAAAGCCCCAACTTTCATCATTGTTAAGAGATAACTCCATCATTCAACTTGAATAATTCAATGGGTTTGTATGCTTTTATCTCATCTTTTACCCTTAGCATAATGTTAGGAGAAGGTACCTAGGAAGTAACTTTTGGAAGAACATTTCATGTTAGTCTTTTCAGGATTCATCAAAGATGGGACTGATATGCATTTCAAAAATGGATACACTGATATGCATTTAAGTCGATAATAGTTGCTCCTATATGAGAAATAGATAAGTTTTTACCATTACTTATTATTAATTTGCCTTTGCCTTTTTAGTCGTTCTTGAGAGACAAGTTGTTGAGATTTGAAGTAACTTGATTGGTTGGACTACTACCCATGTACCAAGAAGGATTATTCACGATTTCTAAACTAATGAAGTATGCTTGAGAATTTTAATTTTGGTTATTGGCCTAATGAGTTGTGGAATTGTTGTTCTAACTAATGTTTGTTACAAAAATGCTAAGATCAAATTTTTGATAACATTTAATTACTTTGTGACCTGGGTATCTTGGTGATAACATTGTTGATCTTGATATTCATGTTTTCATTCATTTTAGTTGTAATTGCTTTGGAAATTACCTTTGTTTTTATTGTTGTTACAAGTGTAGTCTTCTTTTGCTGCATAATTTACAGATATTGTCATATCAATGGAAATAACAGTATTCAACTATTCTAAACACAATTCTTAGCTTTAAAGGAGGAATTGCATTTCTTGTAAGGAGGTGTTGTCGCTTCTTGAGGTGATGTTCACTATTACAAAATTGTATTCTAATCTAAGACTTCCAAGAATATAAAGAGTCAAATCATCATTTGAAATAATTTTTCCAAAAGCTAAGAGAGTATCAACTATGTTTCACATCTTAAGAATATAATCATTGATCTTGAGGAAACCTTTTCTTGTAAGGTTGCAACATATAATGGAGTTGGATGGTTCGTACTTTGAATTCTGAGATGAAAAGTCTTTCCAAGGTAGACTAAATATTAGTAGAGTTGATGGAGCTAGTAACATGTCCAAACATTGATTTAGAGATGGATGATAGTAACTAACTCATGAAAATTTGATAAACACAATAGGGTTTTCACATTCAAAGTTTGGAATTACCTAAATTGAATCTCAAATCTTAACTTTGGTGGATTGTAGTGGACAAATTTTGGTTCTAGTGAGAAAGCCATCAAGTTTGTGGGCTCTTACTACAGGAAGAATTTGAGATCTTTAAAAGCTATAGTTCTTCCAATCAAGCTTGATTGAAATAGGATTCAGGTTAGAGGGGAAAGGAATTACAATTGATACCATTGTAATATCGTACTAGTTGCAATGGTTGATTGAGGATTTGCAAGGGGAGAAGTTTCAATGGATGAGATCAAAGTAGAGGTAGGATTGGGTTGGTCAATTGCCATTTATATTAGTGAAGAAAGCATTGATACCAAGTTATAATACAAAAATAGAGTACAAAATTTAAAGGAAATAACTATGAAAGGCTCTCATATTGTAAATGATAATTATGAACTGTATTTCATATATAATACTAATTTACATAGATAATAATCTTTAATAACAAGCTTAATAGTATGATAAACTCAGTATTTAATTGCAAACTACACTAAAGACATACGCATAGTTGGATTTGACTTATTTCAAAATCATGGCATGCAAGAATTAAAAGTTAGGGAATGCATAATCAAATACGTCTTTCTTCTTTCAAATATGTTTTATGTTTCAAAGTAATTTAATATAAATTGATAACAATCATTTGTTGAAAAAATAGAGTAAAATGGGTGTTTTCTTTACTCAACCAAAGATATGATATGATCAATGCTTATAATTGAATTCAAGCAATTTTGAAAAATGCCCTTTAATTTTAAATTTTATTTTTTTATATGTGAGAATTAAAATCTCAAATTGGTTTAAAAAAAAAAAAAAAAACCCAGTGCAAAGTTATAAAAAAAAAATGAATGAAGATTAGCTTTTGGGATAATATTTATAGTTGATTTGTCAAGGAAGCAACTTTTCTAGAAAATAAATCACGATGGCAATGCTAACTATGGTTTTATTTTTATAAACAAAAGGTTCTCATATCATCAAATTAACATATATAGTAGTTAACAGGTTTGAACTCAAATTGAATTTTTTAATCAAATAGTTGAGGCAACTTAGATTTCTTATTAATACTTCAAATTAGGAATTTAAAATGCGAGGAATAATTTTTTCATAAAATATTTGAAATATGGAATCAATTAATATAATTTGATTAAGAAAAAAAATCAACTATTCAAACATATTTGAAATGAAACTCCAAACTATTAAAATGAAATAAAATATTTAATAGATATGAAATCATTTCATATATATATATATATATATATATATATATATATTATATAATTTAATTTAATATAATATAGTTAAAGCTATAATATAATATTTATTTGTGACAAACAATAGTAGATATTTTTGTTGTTAATACTCCCAATAAAAATTAAAATTAAAACATCAATTAGCTAATTATATTCTATACTCAACATTTGTGTTAAGTGCATAGTTAGTTTCACAAATTATTTGATAATATATTATAGAGTAAGAGACATTATTGTACACAATTCAAACCATCATATAGGCTACCTAAATGTTTGGTAACCATCAATATGTGATTCATGATATGTTTTCCTCCAAATTAGTGCTATTCATGACAAGTTTTGCTCAATTTAGTGCATCTTTTAAATATTATCGTTATGTTTGATTTCAAGAAAGTATTAAGAAAAAAATATTAAAGAAAATAATTTTTTATATCTGTTTTTGCTATGAAAAATATAAAAAATATATATAATTAAAATCAATTAAAACTTATCTATTTTTAAATTATTTAATCTTTATATAGAAGAGTTAAAACAAGTGAAATAACATATAAATAATTTATTGATTTTAAATATACTTTCTAGTTTTCTTTACTTTTTTTTTTTTTACATTTTTCTTCTCTATTTTATTTTCCTCGTATTTTCTTGGAATCAACATCTCTTCATTGAGGTTTTTGAATCTGGCAGTGAATAACCTAGAAGGTGAAATCCCCTCCAATTTGTCGCATTGCAGAGAGCTTCGAGTGTTATCATTATCAATCAATCAGTTCACTGGAGGCATTCCACAAGCCATTGGGAGTCTATCCAACCTTGAAGAATTATATCTTGGTTATAACAAATTGACAGGTGGACTTCCTAGGAGAGATTGGGAATCTTTCAAATTTAAATATTTTGCAGTTAGGATCTAATGGAATAAGTGGCCCTATTCCTGCCGAGATTTCCAATATCTCTTCATTGCAAGGGATTGATTTCACTAATAATAGCCTTTCTGGGAGTCTTCCAATGGGTATCTGTAAACATCTTCCTAATCTCCAATGGCTATATCTTGCTCGGAATCATCTCAGTGGTCAACTTCCTACAACTCTATCCTTATGTGGAGAGCTCCTGTACCTGGCACTATCAATCAATAAATTCAAAGAAAGCATACCAAGAGAAATTGGCAACTTATCAAAGCTTGAAGAGATCTCTCTATATGGCAATAGCCTCATAGGCTCCATTCCAACTTCATTTGGTAATTTCAAGGCCTTAAAATTTCTTAATTTGGGGATAAACAATCTTACGGGGATGGTACCAGAAGCTAGTTTTAACATCTCTAAACTACAGGCCCTTGCGTTGGTGCAAAATCACCTTTCAGGCAGTCTCCCATCAAGTATTGGCACTTGGCTCCCGGATCTTGAATGGCTTTCTATAGGAGCTAATGAATTCAGTGGAATAATTCCATTTTCTATTTCAAATATGTCCAAACTTATCCAACTACATGTAGCGTGCAACTCCTTCAGTGGTAATGTGCCAAAAGATCTCGGTAACCTGACAAAGCTTGAAGTTCTCAACCTTGCATACAATCAATTGACTGATGAACACTAGGCCTCTGGGGTTGGTTTTCTTACTTCTTTGACAACTTGCAAATTTTTGACAAAATTGTGGATAGATTGTAATCCTTTCAAAGGTACTCTTCCAAATTCACTAGGGAATTTTTCTATTGCTCTTGAAATATTTGTTGCATCAGCCTGCCAATTGAGAGGATCCATTCCCACAGGAATTGGTAATTTGACCAATTTGATAGAGCTGGACCTGGGAGCTAATGACTTGATAGGGTTGATTCCAACTACATTGGGACGGCTACAGAAGCTCCAACTGTTGCACATTGCTAGAAATAGAATACGAGGATCCATTCCAAATGATCTTTTCCATTTGAAGAACTTGGGATACTTGCATTTGAGTTCTAACAAATTGTTTGGATCAATCCCAAGTTGTTTTGGAGATCTTCCTACGCTACAAGCACTCTCTTTTGACTCCAATGCGTTAGCTTTCAACATTCCTTCATCCTTGTGGAGCCTTAAAGATCTGTTGTTTCTTAACTTGTCTTCAAATTTCCTGACTGGTAATCTACCACCCAAAGTTGGAAACATGAAGTCCATTACAGCATTGGCCCTATCAAAGAACCTAGTTTCAGGTTACATTCCAAAAAGAATGGGAAAACTACAAAATTTGATTACACTCTCCTTGTCCCAAAACAGACTACAAGGCCCAATACCGGTAGAATTTGGTGATTTGGTAAGCTTGGAATCATTAGATCTGTCCTAGAACAATTTATCTGGAATCATTCCCAAGTCATTAGAGGCCCTTATTTATCTCAAGTATTAAATGTTTCTTTCAATAAACTACAAGGAGAAATTCCGGATGGAGGACCTTTTGTAAATTTCACTGCTAAATCGTTCATCTTCAATGAAGCCTTGTGTGGAGCACCTCATTTTCAAGTCATAGCATGTGATAAAAACACTCCCAGTCAATCATGGAAGACAAAGTCATTCATCTTGAAATATATTCTACTACCAGTCGCATCAACAGTAACTTTAGTGGCTTTCATTGTTCTATGGATATGCAGACGAGATAAAATGGAAATACCAACTCCAATTGATTCATGGCTTCAAAGAACACATGAAAAGATTTCATGCCAACAACTTCTTAATTTATGCAACAAACAACTTTGATGAAGACAATTTCATTGGGAAAGGAAGCTTGGGCATGGTATATAGAGGGCTACTATCTAATGGCTTGGTTGTTGCTATAAAGGTCTTCAATTTAGAATTCCAAGGAGCCTTAAGGAGTTTCGATTCAGAATGTGAAGTAATGCAAAGGATTCGCCATTAGAATCTTGTCAGGATAATTACGTGTTGCTCAAACCTCAATTTCAAAGCGTTGGTGCTTGAATATATGCCTAATGGAAGTCTTGACAAGTGGTTGTATTCCCACAACTATTTTTTGGATCTCATCCAAAGATTAAACATTATGATAGATGTAGCATCGGCATTGGAGTATCTTCATCATGATTGTTCGAGCCTTGTGGTGCATTGCGACTTGAAGCCCAATAATGTTTTGTTAGATGACAACATGGTTGCTCATGTGGCCGATTTTGGGATCGCAAGACTCTTGACTGAAACAAAGTCTATGCAGCAAACAAAGACCTTGGGCACAATAGGCTATATGGCACCAGGTAAAGTTACTCACTACTTATATGCCTATTTACTATAAATTTTTTTGAATATCTACCTTATTTTATTTTTATTTTTTCAAATTTATGACCAAAACTAACATCACACGCAAGCAGAGTATGGCTCAGATGGGATAGTATCAATTAAGGGCGATGTTTATAGCTATGGGATCTTGCTGATGGAAGTATTTGCAAGAAAGAAACCTATGGATGAAATGTTCACTGGGGATCTAACCTTAAAGACGTGGGTGGAGTCATTTGTTCAGGTCAATGATAGAAGTTGTTGATATCAATCTATTAGAAGGAGAGGATGAAAATCTTGCCAGAAAGTTGAGTTGTTTGTCCTCCATTATGGCTTTAGCTTTGGCATGTACAATTGATTCACCTGAAGAGAGGATCCACATGAAAGATGTGGTAGTTGAACTCAAGAAGATCAGAATCAACCTGTTGATGTAAAGATTACTTCAAAAGATAGGATGAATTCTTACACAACAGTTCATGTCAATAGCTCAAAGGAAGTCAAAAGTCAAAGTCAGAGCTAGTTAAGAGTACACAAAGCAACATTCCTGGCACTGTTAGGTATATGTCATGGGTTTATTATATATTTGATATTCTTTGGTATTTTCTATAAGACAACTTAAAGTGAAAAAATCATTTTTCTTAGTATTTTTTTCTTTCTTTAATGTTTCTTGAGAACCAAACATAACCTAAGAGATTCATAGTAATAGATTATCTAAGCATAACTACCAGTTGATTGAATGAACATGAAAATCAAGGTATCAATCTTGAGTAATATCTTCTATAGAAACATAGTTTCCAAATACATGCAGTTTTAATGAGATATGTGTGTTAAAGCTTGTTGTGTCCTCAAGTAATTTAGCATATGGATTTCCTCTTCTTGCCTTGATAGTCCATAGTACAATTTTAGTTGATATACATTTAATTTGTACGTGGGATTAGTTTTCCTTAAATATAAAACGAAGACATAATTGTTTGTTAACTTGAGTAAATTCTTCACAATTTCATTAAATTTTTAGAAACAACTGAGACATTGAAAAAAAATGAATTAACCGAAATCTAATCATTCAAATAAATCCATATTTATAATGGACATCCAAGTTGTTAATGACTCTGCAACTTGAAAACATACTACACAAATAACAATATGAATAGTAATTACAAATTATGTACAGACCTAAACTAGACTCGAAGATAGAATTGTATGAGGTGACTTTGGAGCAAGAAAACTAGATTATGAAAAATAATTTTCATCGGTACTCAAATTTCAAATAAGCAACAAATCAAATCCTTGAAAATATGACTACAATCATATTTTTAATCCTTCCACAATTTCAAAAATGGATGGAAAAAAAAGGAAAATAAGACTCGATCTATAAAAATTTTCTTTTGTAAAATCATATTTTATTATATCAATAATTGGATTATACGAATATATTAGGATATATTGAAAAATATTGATTTTCACAAGTATATTGGTAGTTGAGGTCATTAGTGGCTTTGACCTATAAGTGAGACCCTAACATGGTTATATATTTCCTATGGATTAGGTTACTATTGATTAAGACAAGTGACAACAGGTATTTTCAAGACATGCATCATGATATCTCATAGGTTTGAGATAGTGTCCCCTTGGGTGATCCTAAGGATTTGTGATTATGAAATCTATAGTCATAATAATTTCTTTAGTGGAATATATTTATTTACATTGATTTGAGTATTCAACTAATATCTCTTACATTGTACATGACTTGGGTGCATTAGGAGTTACACAAAGGATACAAGTTATGGGATCCTTATAAGTAGATAAGTTATCCATGGTGTAGTACACCACCTCCTAATTGGAGGCTTGTCTTAGCAATCGAAATGGATTTCCCATGGTGAATACACTAATGGAATATCCTTTGTAAATAAATTTGTAAAATTCAATTTTCTAAACAAAATTATAAAAAATATTTTTTAAAAAAAAATAATCCGTTTTCTAAATAAAAGTTATAACAAAAATTGTTCTTAAATAAATTAAATTGGATTACTTTTGTAAATAAAATTGTAAAAATTTATCTTTATTAAGAGTAAATCAAGATTCAACTTTTTAGATAAGCTCATAATTGTATTATTATAACTGTTATTATTTTTAAAAAATTTTAGACAAAGTCACCTTTTTAAATAAAAAAAATTAAAAAAAAATCCTTAGGTAAAGTAAAAATTCCGTTTTAATAAAAGTCAAAGAAAATTTCCTTTTTCTTAGATAAAATTCTTTTTTTTAAGTAAATTCCTTTTCTAAACTATTTGTAAACATCTTCTTTTTTTAATAATAAAAGTAACTCAAATTCTTTTCCTTTTAGATAAAATTTGTCAAGATGTAAATTCCTTCTTTAAAGCAAATAAAGTCCTTTTCAAAGAAAATAAAAATCAAATTGCAATGCTTTCAAAATTTTGAAAAATATTTTTCTTAAAGTAAAATTGGATAAAATCCTTTTTTAATAAATTCAAAACCTTTAAAGACAAACAATAAATTTGAAATTTCTTTCTATAAAATCAAAGATAATTTTTTTTAAGTTCTAATAAAATTGTAAAACTTTTTCTTGAACCAAGATATAATGTTTTTGTAATAATTTTTTTTAGAAAATAAAAAGAATTATTTTTGGAAAATAAAAAAGGATTGTAGTACTTTTTAAATAATCTTGTAAAAATCATTTTTGTTATAAAATATGAGACTTTGTACCTCTATGGTAACTTGTAGATGATCATTCATATATATCTTTTGTAACTCCTTGTAAAAAGGAGAGACTTCTAATGAAAATTTATTTTCATTTTCTTCCTACATTCTATCCTACTTTTCTTATGAAGATTTCTATTTATTCTCTCTGCTTTCTTTTTCTCATTCTTTTATTTTACAACATGTTATCAGCACGACACTTTGAGTATGTAGAAGAGAATAATGTTCGAGATAGAAAACAAGAAGAATTCATCTATAAAGTTTCTTATAGGTATGTAGTCTTATTTTCTTTAAACGGAATATGAAAAACAGTATGCATTATATTATATTATTATAATTTTTATTTACTTTATCTCATACCTAGAAGCTATGTAAATCATATTTAATATAATCAAGCCAAAAGCTTGTAATTGTAGATATTTTAATTATTTAATAACTAGAAATTATATAGAAAAAATTTCATAACTAGAAGTTATGAAAAATATGTGCAATCCTTATAACCAGAAGTTATGAGGTAAGTTATAAAATTACAAATACATGACATGAAGTTATGTACAAATCTATACAAAGAATAATTCATAGCTTGAAGCTATGTACAAAATTACACAATGAATAGTTCATAACTTGAAGTTATGCACAAATTTACATACAAATAGTTCATAACCTAAAGCTATGTACAAATTTGCACATTTTCTTGTTCTGAAAAAATAATCATAACCCGAAGGTATGAAAGATATTAACTTTTAAATTTCTTTTAATTTATTTTAGTTATAAAATGTAATCAAAAGTTATACAAAACAAAATTTTATAGCTAGAAGCTATACAATGAATATTTCATAACTTGAAGTTATATATAAATTTATACATTTATGGTATAATAAAATAGAATGTATAGTAGAAACTATACAGAAAATGTTTTCATAGCCAAAAGCTATATAGGCCATATTTTTTGTACTTAAGGCAAAAACATGAAAATATTAATATTTTAATTTTGTATAGATGGAAGCTATATAGAGAATTTCTAACTATGGTATAACTAGAAGTTATACAAATTAAATTGTCAATTAATAATTTTGTAAAATTTTATAGTTAGAAGCTATATAGAGAATATTTTATAGTTTAATGTTATGCAAAATTTTCATTTTATCATAATAAAATTAATAGAAGTTTTGAATTTATTCTTTAATTAATATTGCCTTGGTAGTTTCTTGAGTTCATAATAATTATTTTACTTTATGATAATATGAAAAATATTGTTTATCATGGAAAGCATATATTCCTATATATTCTTATAATTAGAAGTTATATAATAATTTGTAGTTGGTGGCATGAAATTACATGAAAAATAATTTGTATATCATTATAGCCTAAAGCTTTATAAATAATTAATTTGAATATTTTTATAGCCTGAAGCTATACAAAAAACTTGTATATATTCTTATAGCCCAAAGCCCGAAGCTAAATATAAATTTTATATATATATCTCGAAAAAAAAATATGTAAAATATTTTCATAGCTTAAAATTCTATGAAAGAAAATATGTATTTCCTATAAATGAAAACTATAGAGATTATTATTTTATATGTTATAATATCTAAAAGCTATAATAAATAAAATAAAAAATAAAAAATTAATATTATTTAACTAAGACCTATATGGAATAATTAATTTTATAATCTTTAATGGCTAGAAGCCATGTAGAAAATTTATGACTTGAAGTCATATATGTGAAACAAAATATATGTTATATATAAATAGAGATTAATATAAGTATTATGATATAAACATTGTTGTTTTACTTATAGCCTAGAGCTACAAGAATTTTATATTTTTTTACGATTTGGATTTGAATGTATCATTGGTATTTTTATTAATGTAATAATTTCATTATCAAAGAATAATTTTGAAATTACAATAGGTTCAACTATTATTCTCAACATATTTTGTTATATCTTTGCTTATATATTTAGATGGATTTGTAATGTTTCAATTAAAGTTTTGAGACATGAAAATATATATATATATATTGCAAGATATTTTAAATCATGATATGTTCTCTTGAAATATTGATCTATGAATTAATTTTTGCACATTGATTTAGATCATAATAATATTTAAATTTATTGATCTATCACTACAATTACTTTGATTATTGAAATACTTCCTAGTTATTTCATGTATAAATTATTCCATACTTACAAAATCAAATGTGTGAGATATTTGAGAAATATATAACTTTAAGTTATCTTTTACATATTTGTTTTGTTGTGTTATATATATTCTCATTGCTTTTACACAACTATTAAGTTAAGTCATCATTGATATTTTCTTGTTCATTTTAACTCTTCCTCAATGATAATATTTCTTCAATTCTATAAAGGCAAGACCTTTATGATTTGTTTTATGACTTGTTATTTTGATGAACCTCGTCTCATCAATTGCACAACATTGATGACAAAAAATGTTAATACTATATCAAGTGATAGAAACCTAATTAAAGGCTCTAAAAGAGCTTATACTATGTCACTAGTAGTATTTGATTCCATGTGAATGACACTTTATACGATGCTAGATCCAGAAAAACCTTATAAGACTAACTCGGTCCCCCGGGGTAAAAGATGATACATTATTTTTTTTTTCTTTTCTTTTTTTGTAAAGTCGTATGGATGTAGATTATAAAACTAGAAGTTTTTATCCAGTGACTAGTTTATCTAAACACTTGAAAGGTAGAATGACATATTATGCAGATTATCATTTTAAAGAGGCAATTTTCCTATCGTTAAATGGAGAAGAGCTAGTTCTAGAAGAACGATATGAAATTATTTTGATCCTTGTACTAATCAATGTGAACTGGAAGTTCAAAAAGATTATTCATTTACATGGACTTGCAAATCAACTACCAAATGCTTTCATTGATGTAAAGAAAGTGACAAAATCATATTCACTGACCTAGAATATTCCAGTATGAATTGATGTCCCTGAATAACGATTAAATAATGAGTTGATATCCCTGAAGGATGATTAAATAATGCGTTGATGTCCTTGAAGGACAATTAAATGATAAAATGATGTCATTAAAGGACAATTAAATAATAAGTTGATGTCCCTAAAGGACAATTAAATAATGAGTTGATGTCCTTGAAGGACAATTAAATAATGAGTCTAAGGCATGCTTGAAATGTGGTAGACCTTGAAGAGGCAAACAAATTCCATAGAAGAGAAAAACACAAGATATATGAAAAGTGGCACTCTTGAAAAAGTTGCATATAAAATTGTTATTAAAATGATTGATCAGTTTCAAGCAGCCCCTGAAGAAACACAGCCTATGAGAGACATATATTTTACAATCAACTCTTGAAAAGGTACAAGTACCTAATAATGATGAGATCACAATTATCTACTTATATATGGAGAAAAATGGGATTGAAATACTCTTGTCATTGACAATATATTTTCTTTCGAAGTGGTTATTGACATCATAAGAAGTGATGAGGATCCCAAACCAGAAACTATGGATGAATGCCAACATAGAAAAGATTAGCTTAAAATAGAAAGAATATATCTTGACAAAATTAGACTCATTAGAAAAAGAAGAAGTATTTGGACCTATAGTTCAGATGCCTGAAGTTGTCAAGCTTGTTGGATATTAATGAGTATTTATAAGAAGTATAGTGAGAAAAATGAAATCATGATAAATAAAGCATATATGACTCATAGCTCAAGGTTTCCCGCAGAGACCTGATATTGATTACGAGGAAACATATTTTCCTATGATCGACGCAACCACATTTAAATGTCAAATTTGTTTAGCAGTCTCAGAAGGATTAGATATGTGTCTCATAGATGCCAATATTGCATATTATATGGATCTTTAGATAATAACATATATAGATATATGATAAATCCCTAAAGGATTTCAAGTGCCTAAAGCAACTAATTCAAAACACTTTAGCATATAATCAATTAAGCTATAAAGATCCTTGTATCGATTAAGCAATCCAAAGGCATGTAGTACAATCACCTCAATGAATATTTGAAATGGGAAGTATATGTGTATTACCTTATGCATATTCATTATGTTGAATATTTGCAATTGTTAAAGCATATGTGGAACATTTGAATTTTGTTGGAACTCCTAAAGAGCTTATAAGAATAGTTGACTATTTGAAAAGTAAATTTAAAATAAAAGATCCTAGAAAACAAAATTTTTACATCACCCTGTAGATCGAATATTTCTCAAACGAAATATTAGTTCATTAGTTAACATATACAAAGAAAGTCTTGAAGCATTTTCATATAGGTAAATTACATCCATTAAGTTCTTTGATGATATTTTATTAGCTTGAAGTAAAAAATGATCTCTTCCATCTTAAAGAAGATGATGAAGAACTACTTGGTCCAGAAGTACCATATTACAATGTTATTGGTACATTGATGTATCTTCCAAATTATATACAACTAGATATTGCATTTCGTGTTAACTTGCTTGCAAGATATAGTTATGCACCAACTCAAAGACATTGGAATAGAGTTAAATATGTACCATAATGATATGGATTTATTTTATTTGAAATGATCAGAATCTCAATTGTTTGGATATGTAGATGCTAGCTATCTTTCAAACCTCCACAAAGTCTATCTTAAATGAGGTATGTATTTACTTATGGTGATACGACAATATCATGGAGATCAATCAAGCAAATAATGGAAATATGTTGACTGGCCTCCATTAGAGGTAATGCTACCAAGTTATATGAAGATAATGTTACATGCATTGCACAAATTAAAGAAAGATACATTAAGGGTGATAAAATTAAGCATATATCGCCCAAGTTCTTTTACATTCATCAACTCCAGAAGAGTAATCAAAATACGTAAGATCAAGTGACAATTTAGCAAATCTATTCACAAAGGCATTGTCAACTGCAATACTCAAGAAGCTCATTAGAATACATCAACTCAAAGATCTTAATGTTGTACTACTAGAGAAAATATAATCATGTCAACATGAAGGGTAGCTAATTGATAAGAATATCACTACACTATATTATTTTTCCCTTCATCCAGTTTTTATCGAATTGGGTTTTACTAGCAAGGTTTTTAACAAGGTAGTTGTAGTAATCCAAAAGAATATTGTACTCTTTTTCCTTCACTAGGGTTTTTCCAAGTAAGGTTTTAATGAGGCATATTCTTATGATCATCCAAGGGGGAGTGTTATAAAATATGATATTTTATACCATTATGGTAACTTATAAATGATCATCCATATATATCTTTTGTAACTCCTTATAAAAGGGAAAGACCTCTAATGAAAATTTATTTCGGTTTTCTTCATACAATCTATTATACTTTTCTTATGAGGATTTTTGTTTCTTATCCCTTCTTTTTTTTTCTCATTCTTTTATTTTACAACAATTTTCTCATTTTTGCTAATAAAATTGAATTAAATTTAAATATTTTATAAATAAATTTGTAAAAGTCTTGCTTGTGTAAAAATACTAAAAATCAATTTACTTGCGAATAAAAATTTAACTAAAGTATCTTTTGTAGATGAAGTCATTAAAAAAAATCATTTTCCTAAATAATTTGTAAAAAAACACTTTTTTAATTAAATTGAAATACTTTTGTAAATAAAATTATAACAATTCATTTCCTAACAAAAATAAATAAAACTCATTTTCTTGTAAATAAAATCAAATTCTTTTTTATAAAATTGTTTTTAATAAATTCTTTTAGCAACCATAAGTGTAAAGAACTTTTTTGAAAATTGGATACAAATAAGATTGAATCAAATCATTTATTGAAAATAAATTGACTCTTTTTTTGTAAATAAAGAAATTGAAGTCATTAATTCGACATTATTTTCAATAAACTCCTTTGGAATTTCTTAAAAAGGTAATCTTTTGAAATATTTTTTTTAATTAGTTTAATAAATCAATTTACATAATTCTCATGTCATTTATCTCGTATATTTTTGTAATGTACTTTTATCATTACTTTCTTGTATATTGATTTTTGTCCTTAATCTTGGTATTCATGATTAATTAACTAATTATCACAGTTCCCTTCATTAGTTTAGTAGGGACTGTATGTCTACGGGTTTAGAGGGGTGTTATAACTCCCCATCGTACATTGTCGATAGGTAACGTAACCCCCAAATTCAGATTTGGTTTTTGCAGACATGACTTTTCCAAAGAAAGAGTCACACAAGGTTTTCTTTCTCATTTTGTTTTCCCTTTTTTTTAAAAAAATAATAAATATAATAAATATAAAAAAAAAAAAATAAGTAGCAACTCTTAACTTTAAAAAAAAAAAATCAATTTTTCACCAATAAAAAGTGAGTCTCGATGTCAAGTGGGGACGCACGTGAAAAATGCAAGTCCACATGTGGCCTTTATTTCAATTAGTTTTATACCTTATCATCTTTATCTCTAAATAGATCATTGTTAGCTTTTTAAGCCTCATGCTAGAATTATAGTCTTTTTCTTTTCATCTCCTTGCTCACCTTTTACACAGGTTAAGGCCCTTTAGTGTATGCATGTTTTGGTTAGGAGCCTTATGAGCCTTAGACCTACTAGGCGTGTTTGGTTCTTATCCCCCATATTTTATTATGGTGTTTCTAGCTTTTCATCATTATTTTTTTTATTTTTTTTGCGTCATGTTTCATTGTTTATGATACTCATTCTCCTCTTTTCTATCATTATCACTCATCTCGTTCTATCTCTTATTCACCCTAAGTGGTGGTTTTTTTTCACATATCATTACATAAAGTACAATCATGTATTTTTTTTTCCCCTATTCCCCCCATGGGCAACAATTTAGAGATCTTTAGCCTAAAAGGTTATCTCGTTAGTGGATTTTCACATGTTCATCAGTGTTTGGGGAGAATTCATGCATTCGCTATATCTTCTCATTGGAGTTCATTTTTTTATGATTAGAGTATACGTATTTCTATTCTAAAAAAAACGTGTGTATGTATGTTTAGAGTATCTTCCTCAATTTAAGAGCACAAGTTAATATTGAGGTTCACTTCATTGAGTTTATATGTAGATGAGAGTTTGTATGTGAGCATTCTAAGATCCCTTTTTCTTCCCGATATTCACCATATGGCATATGTTTCTAGGTGAGATTTGTGAGACATTCATTCAACTTATGTGAGAGAAATGAGTGGTCTTCTCTTAGGATCTCCAGATTCATCCCCTTTTTGTCATTCCATGCATTTGTGATGTGACATTTCTTCATGTTTTGATGTGGGTTGGCCAACACTTACTTTTCATTCTCTTCATTTTCCTTTGTCTTTATTTCATTACTTATCTTGGTTTTGCTTTATTCGATCACTTTCTTTCTTTCTTGTTTTTTTTCCCTCTCTATGCTCATTTCAGTTTTGGCATTCATGCACTATTCTTGCTCATCATATCAGTGTTCAATATTATTTGATTTTTCTCTATCGGTCTTTTCACATAAGACACCCTTAGGTCCATGGCTCATGAGATTTTCTATGCATCACATTATACAAGATGATATTGGTTTCATCATCGGGTATTTGAGCCTAATTTTCTTTCATTTCTTTTAACCTTTTACCCTATTACCCTAGCTTATGTTACATCTCGTATCTAAAGACCACCTTAAGGTCATAAGATCGAGCATCATCTTTGATAGTCTCTACATGGGTGATGTCTAAGCATTGGTTTAAGTATAGATGTCATCCTGTTTTCTCCTTTGGGGAACGCTTCTTTGATGCTTGGATCTAATTTAGTTGTATAATTTGTTGAGGCATGTTTAATTTCCTACGTGAAGATGGACAATTGATGTCATTTGATTTCCTACATGATTGTTGCATTAGATTCCATATTGGGGCATATTCCCCTTTCTTGAGATTGTCAAATCATTATCAAGTTTCATGTCACTCTTGATTATTTTGATGGATTTTTCTTTGATTAACGGATTCAATTTTCATTAGTTGGCTATCTTGGTTCCGTAGTGAAGTATCTTGAGCTAGTGAAATAGATTATTATATCCCTCGCCCTAAGTAGAGTGGATCAATTTTGCATTCTTTATCCTCATTAAAGTTTCTCAAGTAGTATACAAATTTCTCGTTAAAGTGTTGAGACTTCATGATGTTATCTCTAGCAGATCATTTGAGCAACATCTTATCCCCTAGTAGAGCATCTCAAATGCCATGCCATCAACTTAGTATGAACACTAAAGATGTTTTTTATACAACATTATTTTCTATTATAAAGTCCTGAGTGACATTGTGATCTTCTAGCATAATATTTAGCCACATATGAGATTGCCAATAAGGCATTTTTTAGGCACATAAAGTTTTGCTTCATTGATGGTTTGATCCTTTCAAATGAGCTTAAACAGGAGTTTGCATCTGCTTTCAGTTGGGTACATGTGATACAGAGATGCTTCAGTAACATGTGCATGATATTTCATTTGTTCCACGAGTTCACATATTCACAGTAGGGTGTTGTGCTAAACAAACCTAGAGACATGATTGATTATGATTGTGTACTAGGGCATACCCCTTTTATAGTTTAATTCTAATGGATGGTTTGTTGACTTCAATCGTCTTTCCTAGCAAATATTAGACTCTCATTGAATCACCTAGTAGTGCAAGGACTTTACATACTGGGGCATATTTCTCTTCACTAAGATTGCCAACTCTTCATTAGGTTATCTAATCTTTTTTAACTCAACTAATCCCTGTAAGAAATTAAGAATTCTTCAAATTGATTAATAGTAGTTTTTCATTAATTATTTCATTCGTTCATGTACAGAGTATATATAGAGGGTAATCACCATTCTAAGAATGGGAAAGAATGATACAAGGAAGGAATGATATAAGGAAAGAACAACTAATATCCTAATATCCTAATATCTCAACATTCCTAATATCTCAACTTTCCTAATATCTAAACATCCCTAATATCTCAACAAGAATTATCAATGATAATCCAATACACATAAGACAAGAGGTTTTTGTTAGGATTGAGCCCTAGAAAGCATGACCAAATGTAACATATTGAGATTCATTTAAAAAATTATTTATCTATGTTTCTTATTTTCCCTTTTATTAGCCCATATGCATTAATTGGTCATCTAAGCACACACACCCACATCACTTATATTGTACATGACTTGGGTGCATTAAGAGTTTCATAAAAAAATCTAAGTCATGGGTTCCATGTAAAGTGATGAGTAGTCCACAATTAGTTCATGGATTTAGGCAATCCATCGAAAACTGTAATACACTACCTCCTAATTGGAAGAATGACTTGTCTCGGTCTAGAAGACAAAAAGAGGGCACTACTCAACGAACAATAAGAGCTCATTGTATGGGCTACCACCCAGCGAGATTAGAAAAGTCTATCAACTTTTTCTACAAAATTTAAATAAGTAGTCTGTCAATGCAAAGCGTTGTGTTTTAATGTATAAATGTATAACTTTTTTTGTCTTTGTTTGATGGAGATCTATTTGTATGCTTATTGGAGATAACCTCTTATGCTAAGTTTCTTTGTTTGGTTTTCTTTTTTGTATTTGCATGTATGGGTCAAAACTTGTCTCTAAAGTGTTTAATGTTTATGTTAATTAAATATAATAATAAAGACTTTTTCATAAAAATTTACTAAAAATTCATGTGAAAGTTGAAATAAGGTGTAAGCTATGTATAATGGAAATGTACTAATTAAGCTTTTTCGGCTCTAAAGCTTCTTTCTTCCTTGAGTTTACGTCGTCTGAAAAATCAAACCCTAAATATGGCTAGTTAAATTTCAATTATTTTATGTGAGCAAGCTTCACTAGTGTGCATAGAAAAAACACACTAACTTGGTCATAAAAGAAAGTGAAATGTGTTGTTTTTCACAAAGTCTCTTTAATTTACCTATTGCTCCTCACATGCAAGAATAGACCTTAGTCATGAGTTGTCTGACCTAGATAGGGATGACAATGAGCTAGGTTCTTTCAAGTGCCCATCCTGTTCCATCCTTAATAGAAAGAGTTTGGGATGAAGATAAACAAGTTCGAGACAAGTTTGGGAAGTTTTAAGAAAACTTGGGACAAGTTCAAGGTAGATTCGAGTATGACTTTGTCTCATCCTAACCTAATTATACATAATTTTAAATAAAAAATTGTTTTAGTTGATTTTTTTTCATTTTTCAACTTTTTTAACATAAGTAAAATATTAATTTTCATAAAAATAAATTGTAAATATTCTAATATCTCTTTATTCATAAATCATATTGTAGACCCCCCCGAGGAGCTTCAGCTTTTTTTAGTTTATCATTTTTTTGGTTTTTTTCTGACGGCCTCTCAAATGGGCTGCTCTAGGGCAGCTAGAGAGGAGGAGGGGTAGCTACCAGATGGGACGTGTAGCAGCAGGCAGGATGGCTTGTTGAGGAAGACACAAACAGGAGAGGAGAGAGAGGAAAGAAAATGGGGTAGGGGGTGAGAGTTAGAGCAGGGGGGTCTGAAAAGAAAAATCTGGGAAGAGAACTAACGAGAGAAGCAAGGGTGAAGAGGAAGGAGCTTGAAGCCTAGCTGGTCTTGCTGGTAAAGAGTCCACTTACAAGTACGCACCTCATGTCTTTCACCTTCCATTATTCTCTTATCCTTCTTGACGTTTTCTTAATTCTAGTCCAAAACCATAATTTGCTTGCTTTGGTTAAATTTAGTCCTCTGCATACATGCTTTGTTCTTGTTTTCTTTTTTTTATTTGTTTCGTTAATCCCACCCATCTTGAGCCCATGGATCCAAGCGCAAAACATAGGTTTGTTTACCTTAGTTGTTTGGTTAGCTAGGGCTCTTCTTTTTATTTTCTTGTAGTTTCCTCTCTTTCCCCTGTTTCTGATGTCCATCTAAGGGGAGCCGTGCAATGGATTTAAATCGATAAAAGGGGTTCTAGACCCATTGAACTTGAGGAATCAGTTGCCCAGACATTTTCTTATCAGAGAAGAATGCCAACCCCGAAGTCGAGAATGCCTTGAAGGATCCATACTCGAACCCTGCCCTCCAAGCGGACATCCCTGGCACTCGAAAGGCTGTTGCCATGCATATCCCCAGCAGTCCCTTTTGGTTCAACAGCCCCATATCTGCACACCCACGTTCCATGCATTGGCCGCGTGTAGATTGATGGTCCTCTGACACCGTAGGGACAAAGTCTCAGAGATGCACTTCCAGCCTAACGTTTGGCTCTTGGGCACTTCAAACAGAGCAGGGAAGCTGCCCAGGAATTCCACTTTGCTGGGTCCAGGGATGGGGCACACATGCAGCCGAGCAACCATTAAAGCTCATTCGCTTTCCCACTCTTCTGATGGCTGGTGGAAAACTCACTGACTGGCAGCCCTTGCAAAACCAAGATGTCGCGTCTCCTTCTCGTCTTTCTGCAGCGACATCATCATTCCCTATCCACCTTGGGCACACTCATGCGCGCATCCAACCACATGGCTTCATTTCCCATGGCCACCCCCCCTAAGCCCACTTGCTCCATTTATTTTCATGCATGCACGCAGCGGAAGCGTGGTTGGTCCAACGGAGGCAGCTATGTTTATGCAAATGGTAGCTGGGTTCAGGTTGAAGTCAAAGTTTGATGAGGAGTTTTTAAGGAAACAGGTGCTGGAGTTTGCCTCAATGACGGATATGTCGAAGCCCTTTTGTTTCCCACTGATGGCATTGTTTAAGCAAATTGGTGGTTAAAAGTCAAAGACATGAGTTTTTTATTATTTTTTTATTTTTCATTAGTGGCATGGTTCCAGCAGGCTTCAAGATGGTTTATTATTATTTTTTCCATTTTTTCCCACGTGCCATCTTCTTAATCCCATTTTTCATGTTAAAATTTTCATTTTTTTTTTTGAAAGTCTCGTCATCAAATAATTCTTTTAAAATCCCAACGTTTCAAATTCATTCATTTATTCATTTATTTTATCTATTTTATTCATTTATTTTTTATTTGTCCATTTATTTATTTATTTATTATTTTTAAGAATGTATATATACACACGTATCATTTCCAAAATAATCTCGTAAAATGTGATTTCTAAATTTATTTTACGAAACTTCAGATCTAACATTCAATTTTCCAAAACTCCAATATTTTAAATCTAATTCTTCAAAATTCAATTCTCGAAATAATTTTCTAGAACTCTAACCTTAAATTTAATTTTCCCAAAATTTAAATTTTCAGTTCCAATATTCCAAAAATTCCATTATTCACGTTCATTCGTTTAAACATTATTTTTGTTAGTATTATTATTATTCCATATTTATTAATTTATTTCTCTTAAAAAATCTCAATCATTAAAGTCTAATTCTTCAAAATTCCGATTTCTAAATTTAGCTATCTAAAACTCCAAGTGTCTTATCTCCGAACCTAATTTTCAGTTCCTAATGTTCCGATTACCGTATTTACCCAGTTACTCATTTGTTATCATCATTATTTTTATTATCATTTTATTTGTTCATTTCTAAAAAGTCCGCCTTCAAATGATTTTCGAGACTTCCAATTTTCATAAATCAACTTTCATAATTTCTACTTCTCAAATAACTTACGATTTTGATCTCTTTCAAAATTCAACTCCCAAAGTCTCAATTTTTGCAACTTAATCTTTCTTTAAAATCCCGAACCCTTAAATCGTTTTCAAAACTCCAGCCTCTTTCAAATCTAGTTTCTAAAAATTCTCATTCTCACATTCAATCTCTAAAAGTCTAATCTCCAAATAAACTCTAAAACTCCAATTTTCTAGTGATCTTCGAGATTCCAATTTTTCAATTAAATTTCAAAAATCCAGTTTTCACTTGAACAGTTTTAATTCCGCTTTGGTTTTCAAATAATCTTCTTTTTTTTTTCTCTTAATTTTATATAAGCGTGAATGTCATTTTCATAATTTCAGAACAATGGAATTTGTGAGATTAATTCGTGCAAGATCAATCGGGCTTTGGTGGGGCCCCACATATGTGACCGATTGATTGATTGACTGATTGATTTGATTTGATTATGATACATGATTGATTTATCCTGCTCTATGACATGCTTGAAATTATCTCTTAATTGTGCACTAACCTCACTTTTTGATAGCTTATTGTGGCTCGTCGCCCAGGTACGTATCTACTCCCACTCTGGTCTTTCTATATACATGTTTTGATTCTCATATGTGCATGATAGTTCCGGGTATTCATTGTTTCCCTCATCAATTATCACGTCAGCTTCATTTTATTAGTAGAGACTCGATTTTAGGGACTTAGAGGGGTGCTACGGTCTTTACCGTACCTTCCCGATAAGTAACCTGACCCCCGAACCCGATCCGGTTTTTCACAGACCGCCTTTTCTAAAATAAGGAGTCATACTTAGGGTTTTTCTTTTTTATTTTGTTTACCCTTTAAAAATAAAACAAAAATAAGTGGCGACTCCGAGTCATTTTCAAACAATACATAAAATAAATTTTTCAAATAAAATTCGAGCTCGTCATCGAGTGGGAAACGCATGAGCCGAAATGCGGGGTCCACAAAATGGCGACTCCGCTGGGGATCATTTAGAGGGTCAAGCTTGAACTTAAAGTGAAGCAAACATGGCATTTGATTGGTCGATCAATGAATGCCTATCTCTTGATTGCACATTGAGAGTTCCCGAGTTTTCACTTGGGACATTGACATGTTGATCATGTTGGCTGACTATTTTGATTGGGGATTCTGATATAGCTAGTTTCTTCGTGCTTCATTGATATATTTGTTTGGGATATTTGACATGCTGATTATGATGATTGATTCATCTTGATAGAGGATTCTGAGATAGCTATTTTCTTTGTGCTTCATTGCCATATTCGTTTGAGATATTAACATGCTGATTGTATTGATTACCTATCTTATTTCACTTAGCATAGTGATTCTGATATTTGCCATGATTGTTTTGATCGCCTTGCACGTATGGATTCCTTGTTATACATCGTTTGATTTGACATGTCGATTATCTAGATTGTATATTCTCTTGATCGTTTGAGCATGATGTTTGTATCACTATTCATCTTGATTGTCACGGCTTGTATGTATACATGAGTGATATATCCTATACTCTGCTTGACTGTATGGTGCATGACTACCCTCCATTTGTGTGATTGCATGTTGCTTGTCCATGTGGGTCGCACTTCTATCCCCCTACCTCCATATCTCTTGGTTTCGGTCATTCCTTTCATCTCGGTTCTTACTATTGCAAGTGTGAGACCTTCTGTGTGCTTGCTCTCTGACCGAGCCAGAGATTAGGAGTAGGGTCTAGCGACGGGCTATATCGATGTACGGGAGCATTCTGGAGGAGACCGACATATCGATGTTGATTGGAGTCCGATCATTGAAGACCTGTATAGCCCGGAGCTAGGTTTCATGGATATTTGTGTGACCAGTGTGTTTCATTTTATGTTTTAACTTCCTAGGGTTATCGGATGCACCCACACCACTCACTGTGCACTTTAGTTGACTATTGAGTGTTGAGAGTTTGAGAGGTTTCACCATAGGAAACCCCCTGGGATGTCGAGGTAGTGCATGTGTGGAGGTGATGACCACCTTGCATGGAAGCGCCCCGTCTCTTTGGAGGCGTGCAGAGGGTTGCGTACCGCCGGAGGGTACGATCGCTTCTGCTAAGGATCTTTTAAAGTCCACCCACATCCATTTAGAACCACCTTGACCTTGTAGGTTGAGCCGTAGATCCTTCGTTTAGGACTCCCTCCCTACACGTGGGTGCATCTGAGGGCCTTCAGAGCCTCTTTAGTTACAGTTCGGATCCAGTTTTCCCTCTTTTTAGTCTCCAGTTGAGAGTGCTCGGAGATCTGTTTGAGTTTGAGTATCGGTCGGACCACCTTTGTCATGTCACCTTGGATTACGTTTTTCACTCGATGGGTTTGTCATGTTTTTCCTTAGGGCTTTCGTTTTTTCTTTCTTGGCTCGACACATCCTTTCACTTTGTTGACACTTACTTGATGCTTCGGGATATGTTCATCGATCATGATCATCATCTTTTTACATTCTACACCTATCACGAGCCCGATACCCCATTCTTCGTTGGATACTTGATTCAATTTTCAACTCGATGCTCATATTTTCATTATAGAAAGGTGAAAGGCGCATTTTCACATCCACCTTTTTTTTCGAGGGATTCGCCTTGATCACCCTATCTTTTTTCTCTTATGGAGCTCGGGTTGAAAGTCGAGTTAAAGATATATGTTTATAGATGGAGTATTGATCTCGTGATAGCGTGTTTTTCACACCTCTTTCAGCTTGGATTATTGATGAGAATTCTCTAGTCACATTTGTAGCCATCTCACAATGGACACCTTTATGACTCCAGAGTTCTCGTCATATATCCAGATTTCTGATTGCCACCTCAGGACCATGTGCTTGTATGTTGTATTATCGTCTTTTAGTGTTCTATCTCGTGTCCTTCATCTGTTTTGTTTGCATTGTAGGGAGTCAGTTTAGGAGTCGGTTGAGTCTGGAGTCACATTCCTATAGGAGAGTTCGAGGACGATTGATCAGAGCAGATTCATATCCGAGTTTAGATAGTTCAGTTGAGATGTCAGACGAGCTAGCTTCCACACTTGCTTCCATTCAGGAGTTCATAGCCGGAGTCAGTAGACGCTTGAATCAGTTAGAGAGTTCTCGCCAGGATCCTCATCCAGCTGGCGTGGTCACTAACGAGACGATTCCTCATGCATCTCAGACAGCACAGACTCGTCCACCTGGGGTTTCACTTGGTACTCCATTCCATTTGGCAGATCATTATGAGACCATTCCACCACCTACTGTCATAGCGCCGCCTCCCATGGTTCCTACTATTGGGGATACTCGATTGGCCGAGCAGGAGGCCAAGGATGAGAGGCTCGAGTCCATGATGAGACAGATCAGATTGCAGGACGGAGGTTTGACTTGGGATGACAGAGATGGCATACCGGCGGCTAGCTTACCCGCCAAGTTCCGCATGCCAGACATTGAGCGCTACAGTGGGATTGGTTGTCCCAAGATTCATTTGAGACTATACAGCACAGTCATGAGAGCACATGAGATAGATGATGCGTAGTTGGTGGCCCTCTTCCCTATGTCATTTAGTGGGGCAGCTCAGAGGTGGTTTGCTTCAGTTGAGCCTTCGAGACTTCGCACCTGGGAGGACGTGGCTCGTGAGTTCCTGACTCAGTTCTCTTTCAGTGCCGATATTGATGTATCCAGACGAGAGTTAGAGGCCACTAGACAGAGGCCAGAGGAGTCTATTTCTTTCTTTGTCACTCGTTGGAGGGCAAAGGTGGCTGGTATGATAGACCGACCTAAAGAGCAGGATCAGATTGATATGGTTCTTCGGAACCTACAGTCGAGGTTCGCTAGGCGTCTTGTAGGTATCCCGTTTCAAGATCTCAGGAGTTTGGTTCATGTTGCTTTCAGTGTAGAGGAGGCTATGGCTCGAGGATTATGGACAGATACTACTCATTCCCCTGACAGTAAGGGGAAGAAGCTGATTGGACCATTGACCAAATCTGGAGAGGTTGGTGCTATTAGCTATCAGCACCAGAGGCCCGTGCATCACTCAGCTTATAGGTCTCCTACAGTCAGAGCTCCTCTCTCTCTTCCACAGTATCAGTATCAGCTGGATTATGCTCAAGAGCCTTACATTGCTCAGACTAGCATGCAGCCGTGACCACTACATCCGAGAGCCGCTACTCACCAACCTCCTAGACCATATGCACAGAGGCCCCCGAGACAGTTCACTCCCTTGGGCATGACTTTGACTAGAGCTTTTGAGAAGCTCAGAGACGCTGGAGTGATTGTTCCTTTGGCGTCGAGGCCTTTGCCCCATCCTATTCCTCCTCATTTTCGTTCACATGAGCACTGCTTGTATCATCAGATTCCGAGGCACAATACTGAGCGTTGTTCAGCACTCCATCATGCGATACAGGACTTGATCGATTCGGGGTTGGTCGACTTGGCCGGGCCAAATGTGACCACCAATCCTCTGCCTGTGCATTCCACACATGCAGTTCCTCCTCCTCCTAGTCTTTAGTAGATTGATTTGGATATTGAGGGTACTGATGGCATGGTATTTTGGGGACATTTCGGGCTGAGGACTTGGTTCTGTCGACATGGGTACATCATTTTGCAGCGATCTAGCTCAGAGCACCTTTCAGTTTGATTATGGTCGTCATCAGAGCCGTTCCCGTTCTGTCGAGTCTAGTTTTTAGTTCATTAGAGTGTCTTTGTTGAGTCCAGTTTTGATCAGAGTCGTTGTTTTTCTAGTCGTTTGTAGTCCTTTATCGCTTCACACATGATGTACTCATTTGGTTCATTCAGTGACATGATCTTTTATTTTGAGTATGTGTTATTCTCTTTTTTCATGAGTACGTTTTACATATTTTGTGTTGATGTGTGCTATGCTTTCGATATGAGACATATTTTCACTTTGGCACCATTGATCACTTGGGCCTGACCTATCATGGAGGATATTGAGCCTATTGACTTGGGATCATGAGATCGACCTAGGGAGTTTGAGACTATGACTCGTTTCATCCTCTGATTAGAGCAGTACCATATCTACATACATATCCCTATTCGTACTTTGACTCTGTGGACTTGATGACCTACCCATTTTTTAGCTTGGCATGACACCATCCCTTGGTACCATCGTACGACCTTGCCATCCCTATTCGCCTTATCATGCTACAGTACCATTGCCTTTCCTTCCCATCATTTCCTTGATCTGACTAGGTAGAGTTCGAGATGGTTAGACCCGAGGTGGGCTTTACACGATGATAGATGGATCATGATGAGAGAGTGGCTTGATTGCTTGACGATGTTGTTGAGGTAGAGGAGACGTCAGGGAGCATCCGGATTTGAGTCATTACACACGACTTCAGGGAGCCAAGATGATTAGACATGGTGATTTTATGAGACGTTGGTGAGTGACGTATGATGATAGAGTGAGTTGATTGCCAGAGGACATTGACGGTTATCACAGAGCATCAGTGAGGGCTTTCACGCGATTTCAGAGGAGTCGCCATGACTATGTTGGAGGGATGCCAGTCTTTAGTATTGGCCATGTGAGATCTCGAAAGCACGATGTTCGAGGTTTTGGTCAAAGGATGGGTGGCCATCATTTCATGAGCCTATTTACTTTATCATCCTCACATATAGAGTTACCCGTTGCTAGCCCTTTGAGCCTCACACGAGCATATAACCTTTTCTTTCATCACTTCATTTACCTATTACACCGGGTTGGGGACCCTGTAGTGCTTGCATGCTATGTTTGGATACGTCATGAGTTCCAGACCTGACATACATATTCGAACCTCATTTTTCACTCTTCACTGTGATATTTTCCACTTGGACATCATTTCATCACTATTTTTCTTATATCACATATCACCACTTGCGATATTCGTTCTCTGCCTTTTCTTTCATTATTGCTTACTCGACATTATCCGTGTTTCACTTTGAGTGGTGGTTTTTCACACGTCACTGCATGGAGGATTGTCACATTCTTTCCTATCATTCACCCCATGGGCAGTGGTTCAGAGATGTTATTTTGAGAGGTTGTCTTGTTGGTGAGGATTCATGTTACATTCGTATGTGGAGAGGGTTTGATCATTTGGGTATGTATTTTCATGGGAGTTCATTCATTATTGATCAGAGTATGCGCAAAAAAAAAAAAAAAAAAGAATATAGCTCATTGTTCATTTTATCGTTCTTCATTGGGCATGTGTATGGACATGCTGGGTTGCTTCATTGAGTTCATGTGTTAGAGAGAGTTCGTATGAGAGCTTCTTTTTTAGATTCATCTTGATGTATATTTTGGGTGAGAGTATGAGTCATCCATTCGATTTTTGTGAGAGAGACGAGCGACCTTTCTTTAGTATCTCTGGGTCTTTGTTCTATCCATCATTCCATCTATTTCGGATGTGACTATTTTCTATGCTTTGTTGCAGGTTGACCATCACTCATTTTTCTATCTCTTTGTTTTCTTGTATCTTTGTTTTGTTCCTCCATTCCACCCTAGCTCTTTTGATTTCTTTCTTTTCTCATCCTGCTTGATGTTTGACTTGGGATTGGTACACACACATCATACTTGTTCATTCGATGTGACCATTCATTTATCATCACTTTTCGTGTGGGGACCCCTAGGTCCGGGACTCATGACGTTTTCTACGCATTGCATCCCATGCATGAGGGGTATGGGGATTATATCATTGGGATCTTTGAGCCTAGTTTCCCTTCATTTCTTTCACCCTATTACCTTAGCCTACGTTACATCCCGTGTCTGAAGACCACCCTGAGGCCATTACTTCACACATTGTGTTTGACAGCTCACACGTGGGCAATACTTGAGCTTGGTTAGAGATTATTCCTCAGAGCATGATGGATAGGGAGTTGGGATGATGATTTACACTGGGGCATACCCCTATTATCAGTGATGGATTTTCAGAGGCGTCGTTATCTACACTAGGGCATACCCCACTCATCGATGAAAGTTTCTTTCGGGATGATGTTTTGCATTGAGGCATAGTCGATTTGCTTCTTTCACATTGGATTATGATGGATCAGGAGTTGTTGGATGACCCTACACTGGGGCATAGCCATTTCAGAGAGCGCTTTTATTGGAGATACAGTCACTCTACTCGATGCTCTGCATTGGGACACGTTCCACTCATTGATAGTTGATTTTTGAGATGACGATTTACTTTGAGGCGTGACCTTCTCATTGGTGACGGACTTTGATTTTTCATTGGAGCATAGTCACTTCAGATGGTTTATACTGGGGCATAGCCAGTTCATTCGTACTCATAGAGCTCGGGGATTCTGATTCATATGGATTATGTTGAGAGGTTTCCATTTTTAGCACCAGGAGTAAAGATTGATTGATTTGTTGACTCGGATGCATTGCTTTACTCTGGGGCATAGCTGGCATGGAGGGTATTTTTCCATTGGAGCATAGTCACCCTATCATATCCTTTACACTAGGGCATGTCCATCTTTTGGAGGGAGATCAGATCGGTTCTTTACATTGGAGCATCTACCGATTGATATGGAGATCATTGGATTATTTCATGTTGTCCTCATTGCATACTGGGGCATAGCCGCCTAGTCGGATATTTTGATATCGAGGTTTGACTTTCCGTTCATGATTATTTACTTCTGATGGATTACGGAGTTATCGATACCTCGGGTTTAGTCTTCTCGGCATACTTGGATGATCTCGGATATCTCCCTACCTTTCATTTCATATTCAGACATTTCACCCTTGATACTTTCATACTTTCTATCTTACCAGAGCCTGATCATCACCTTCTTTTATCCTACACATCCCACCGTGACACATGACCTCCCCCTTTTCTCGATTAGGAGAAGATGTAGATCAGTCCTCGATCACCTTGGTTGTGTTTTCATGCATTCTTTTGGACTTTAGGTTCAACATCTTCCATGATAGCAAGGCCTGACAGATTGTTGACTTATTAGTGACGATGCTTTCATTTTGATAGTTGGCATGTTGAGTGTTGATTTGCTTGCTCTTTTCATTTTGAGCACTGGTCATCATTATTGTTGTTATTCATCAGTTAGTTTTGTTTTGTCGGCATGATGTCACGATACATGGTCCTGTTTGGCATTACTTATTCGAGGTTGGACATTTTCGTTACATGATGGATGAGCATATCTCAGAGTACAGTAGTTTTGAGGCATTTTGCATCTCTGTCTGTTCATCATTACATACTGGGGGCATATCCCATCTCCGAGAGCATTGGACCTTCCACAGGTTTCATTCACATTTGATCTAGTTGTTGACTCCCTTGAGTTGCATACTGGGGCATACCCTCCTTCTCCGAGATCATCGGACCTTTCACAGGCTTCATTATCTTTCGACCTAGTTGTTGATCCTCATGGGTTGTCATATTGGGGCATACCCCCTCCTTCTGCGTCTGCTTGCATCTTTATCTGGGTTATCCTTTGGCTTTGGGCCATTTGATCAGGTCATTCATCATCTTATCATGTCAGTTCAGTTTCTGGGGCTGCACCTATATCGATCGGCCGTCTCCTTGTCATGTTAATCAGTTTCTGGGACAGCACCTATATCGATCGGTCATTGTCGTGTCAGTTTGAGTAGGGGCCGCACCTATATCGATCGGCCGTCTCCTTGTCATGTCAGTCAGTTTCTGGGACCGTACCTATATCGATCGGTCATTATCGTGTCAGTTTGAGTCGGGACCGCACCTATATCGATCGGTCATTTGTCGTGTCAGTTTGAGTCGAGGCCGCACCTATATCGATCGGTCGTCTCCTTGTCATGTCAGCCAGTTTCTGGGACCGCACCTATATCGATCGGTCATTATCGTGTTAGTCTGAGTCGGGGCAGCACTTATATCAATCGGCCATCTCCCTATCAGTTCAGTTTCTGGGACCGCACCTATATCGATCGGTCATTATCGTGTCATCTTGAGTCGGGGCCGCACCTATATCGATCGGCCATCTTCCTATCAGTTCAGTTTCCGAGACCGCACCTATATCGATCGGTCATTATCGTGTCATCTTGAGTCGAGGCCGCACCTATATCGATCGGTCATCTTCCTATTAGTTCAGTTTCCGGGACCGCACCTATATCGATCGATCATTATCGTGTCATCTTGAGTCGGGGCCGCACCTATATCGATCGGCCATCTTCCTATCAGTTCAGTTTCCGGGACCGCACCTATATCGATCGGCCATTTTCCTATCAGTTCAGGTTCTGGGACCGTACCTATATCGATCGGTCATTATCGTGTCAGTTTGAGTCGGGGCCGCACCTATATCGATCGGCCGTCTTCCTATCAGTTCAGTTTCTAAGACCGCACCTATATCGATCGATCATTGTCTTGTCAGTTAGAGTTCGGGGTCGCACCTATATCAATCGGTCATCTTCCTATCAGTTCAGTTTGAGTCGAGACCGCACCTATATCGATCGGTCATTGTCTTGCCAGTTTTCAATACCGCACCAATATAGATCGGTCATTCATTCTTCCTATCAGGTCAGTTCGACGTCCGGGCCTTTGTTTCAGTATGACATTCAGAGTCACATTTTCCAGATTTGGCATTTAGAGCCATTGTGCATACTCATCCAGACATTTTTTGAGTCACCTTGTTTCCTTTCATTTTAGGCGTTCAGAGTCGTTCTCCTCACCTGGTTACTTGGTGCTTATCGCCTATTCATCATTGCTCTTCTAGACTTCCCCTTCCACTGCACATGACATAGTTCTTTGAGTCCGTGACGCATATTTCGATCATGTTGTTGGGCACCTTACACTTGGCATTCTCGTATAGTTCACATAGGGCAGTCTCCTTCGGGCACATTCTTTCTTGTACTCCAGGGTGGTTCGACCGTTACTCATCTTTGGCATTGATCTTCGAGTCACTTTTGGAGACGTCTTAGAGGGAGCTTGGATCCCTAGTGTGGCTGCAGAGGCATTTTGAGACATCATTTTGTTTTAGGGTTAGAGCCTTTGTGTTAGTCTGCTAGCCTGAGTGAGTTTGCATTTCACTATTATCCCTATGGGGGTCTCCCTGATTCTTCGGTAGAGTTCACTTCATTCCGCTCACTATTCACACTTGTTTTTCACTCCAATGTTCATATTCCTTACACTCGTGAGCTCTACCGAAGAGGGGCATATTTGTAGACCCCCTCCCGGGGAGGAGGAGTTTTTGGCCATTTTATTTTTTACTATCATGATGACTCTTCTGACCACCCCGGGATTTCAGCTGAAGGAGGCGGCAGATGAGACGGGGATACGGAGATGGCTTGGAGGAAAAGCTAAAGGGAAAACAGAGAGGAAAAAAAAAAGTGGGAGACTTGCCAAGAAAGGATAGCTGGAGCTGGGTGAAAGAGAGGAAAACGGGTAGCAGGTGAAGGGGGAAGACGGAGAGCAGCCGGGAAAGAAAAATCTGAGGGAGAAGGAGGAGGACTTTTGGGGCAAAAGGGCATTGGAGAATTTCGGGCAGCAGCTGGGAGCAGAAAGGAAGCGGGCAACAAGTTTTGGGAGGAAGGAAGCCAAGTTTGAGGTTGAAGCAACACATGAGGTGAGAAGTCGAGTTTGGTTTTATGGCATTCACTGCATTTATTCTAGTTTGAGGTGTATACGACTAAGATCCTCTCTATTCTTGGGATTATTTTGATGGTCCAGATTCCAAGTTTTTATGCTCTATTTTCATAGTTGTCTTGGCTCATGTTGTTGTTTTCCTTTAGTTTCGGTGCCCTTTTTTTTTTGGGTGCATTTGAGGTTGTTATGTTTTCATTAGTGTTTCTAAGCTCGAGAGGCAAGAAACTGTGTTCGTGGGAAGCGGAACCGTATTGTTTTTTTTATAGGGGTGCTTTTCTGTGTATGTCATCTATCAAATGACGAAAGTGCAGAATGGGAGGTAGCGTACACAGTTGAAAAGGCATGCTACCTTGGTTTATTTGGAGTAATATTTAATATTTAAGTATGATCATGGATCCCATATGGATGACCTTTTGACCACTTTATGCCCAACCACCCTCATGCATGGCCGTGTGTTTTACTCCCATGCCATGTGCCATATTGTGAGATATTTCCATAAGTAGAAAAACTTAGAGATGTGGCCCCACCTAATTTCTTGATGCATGGAAAATTTGGAGATATTTTTGTTAGTTTAATTTCTTCATCTTTTTATTTTCCTCGTTGGATATTTCTTTTAGGCCAATAAGATTCAATCTCTCAAATAAAATTTTTTATTCCATTTTTTTTTTTCTTTAGGGATGTCTTAAAACAATTTTTAATTAATTCCTCAAATTTCTAAATTTCTTTATTATTAAATAAGTTTTCCAAATTTTCAAAATTTTAAATAATTTTTAATTCTAATTTCTTTCAAAATTTAATTTCCAAAGTTCCAATTTTCATAATTTGTTTTTTATAAATTAACTTTCATAGTTTCTACTTCCCAAATAATTTTCAAAATTATGTTTTCTTTCGAATTTAATCCATAAAAATCCAATCCTTAAATTTAATTCCCAAGACTCTAATTTTCAAATAAATTCCGAAAATCCAATTTTCTCTCAAATAGCTTTAATTCCATTCTGGCCTTCAAACAATCTTCCGCTCCTCTTGATTTTAATAAGCATGAACAAATTTCCGTAATTTCGAATAAAGGAATTTATAGGATTAATTCATGCAATATAAATCGGGCTTTGGTGGGGGCCCCACATACACATTTTTATGATTGATTGATTGATTAGTTGATTTGATGGTCGTACATGATTGAGTTATTATGCTCTATGACATGCATGATATTATTTCTTAATTGTGCACTAACCTCCTCTCTTGATAGCGCATGGTGGCTCGTTGGTCAGGTACGCACCTATTCTCACTCTGGTCACTCTATATACATGTATTGATTCCCATATGTGCATGATCAATTCGGGTATTCATTGATTTCTTTATTAGATGCCACGATTGCTTCATTTTATTAGTAGGGACCCGACTTTAGGGACTTAGAGGGGTGTTATGGTCTTTACCGTACCTTCCCAATAAGTAACCTGACCCCCGAGCCCGATCCGGTTTTTTGTAGACCACCTTTTCCAAATAAGGAGTCACACTTAGGGTTTTTCTTTCTTATTTTGTTTACCCTTTTAAAAATAAAACAAAAATAAGTGGCGACTCCGAGTCATTTTTCTTAATCAAATAAAAATCATTTTTCAAAATCAAAATCGAGCTCGCCATCGAGTGGGAAACGCATGAGCCGAAATGCGGGGTCCACACATATTTATTTTTAATAAATTCAAAATTTTAAAAAAATGAAAAAAAAATGGGACGAAGCATAGGAATTTCTTATACCCATAATGCCTAGTTTTATTTATTTTATTTTATATATATATATATATATTTGGAAGGGATGGGAATAGATATAAATAAACGAGACAAGGTAAGAATGGGGGAAACCCATCCCAAACCCTCTCAGTCGTCATCCTTAGGCCTAGAGGTTGATAGTACGAAGACGCCTAGGCCTTAGGTTTTTTATCTCTATTCTTGCACGGGAAGTCTTAGAAAGTCGGTCATCCTTGCTTTGCTTCCTTAATATCTAATATATATATATATATATATATATATATATATTTGTGATAGACAAAAATGTAAGATGTAACGTGACCATTATTGATAGTGTTGCACACTAGTGAAGTATATTTACAAGTATATGTTATTTTTTGTAATTTTATCCTAATTTTAAGTTATTAAAAAATAAAAATAATTAATTGAATTATGATATAAACAAATACTTTGGAGAATTTAAGATGGGCATGGATGAGAAAGAATGCAAATGCAAATACATCCACAAATATGATGCTTGTAGTTGTAGAAAAGAGCAGTTATCATAACATCAAAGTAGAGATTGCCTTCTAAAATAATATTCATACAATAATAGTATTCATGTTTCTATCTTATGCTTAAAAGGTGTCTTTAAGACATTGGTGGAGTTCTAAAAGAAGTATACATGACTCAATGCCAGCAAATCTTTTATAATGAGGGGTCTCTGCCATGTATATTGTTTAATTATTAATTTGTTTGCAAAATAATAGTAAGTTATTTATGAAAGTCTTTATTATGAGAAGTTTCTCTATAAAAGAAGAGTATGAGTTTGAAGCAAAAATTAAACAAGATCTCTTCTCATCTATGATTTTTTTTATGGAAAAAGTGTGTTTCCACACATTCATGTAAAAATAATTAAAAAATAGAAACTCTTTAAAAATAATTCAAGTTTTATGCAAGGTAAAAAATAATACCTAAGATAGTCAAATGTAATATTTATATCATGAAAAAGTAGTACCTGAATGGTCAAAGGTAGTTTCTTCAATCAAAAAATGCATGAAATGGTAATTATTTTTAGATATATAGTTGTATGAAATTTGTATTTTATAAACTTCGGTTCCTATTTTGTGGTTTTTTTCATATGGGTGTATGAAAACATACTTTTTCCTTTTTCAATGGTAGTGAGACCTAATTTTCCTTTTTGATTTCTATTTTTTAAGGATAAAATGTTTTTCAAAATTATTTTCCTCAAAATATTCCTATTATACTATTTATTTCTATTTACATTTCTCAATCAATTCATTATGACATTCACGTTTTAATTTTTAATTTTTAATTTTGTTCACTATAATGGTAATCTTGACTTTAATTTATAATTTATAAGTACCTATTGTATTGATTTAATTTTCATTTTAAAGTTTTATTTCTTTTTGTTATATGAATTCTAAATTCTTTACTTTACAACCTTACCAATTCTATTTTTATTTTGCTTCATTATAATTATAATAATAATTTTGAATATTTAATTTGTACTTTATTTTACTAATTTAGTTTTCCTAAACCTTATTTTTGGTATAATGGAAGACATTTTTGTTTAATTAAGATAATCTATATTGGGAAAAATGGGTTTTGACTCACTAATTTGATAAAATATAGAAAAAAGAGCCTCAAATTTTACAAATCTTTATTTAAAAATATTTTTAAAATGCACGCATTTTTCCATAAGTAAAATATTTATTTCCTGAAATACCCTTTTAATTGATAATATTAAATAAAATTATCAACAAATTAATTTATTATTTTCATTTGATAAAAATATCTTACAAATAAATATATTGTAATCTTCTGATTATACAATATTAGATACAAATCATTTTGAAAAAATTCTCTAGAATCCTCAAGTGATAAATAAAATATTTATAATTCTCTAATTAATAATAATTTTAAATACTGTATTATATAAATATACTCATCTTCCCTTCTTTTTTTTTTAATAAAATTGAATAAAAAATTTATTAGTTGGCATCAACAATAAAATAAGAAATTTTAAAAATTAAAAATATAATTAAATCTAAAATACTTAAAAATTAAATACAATTAAAACCAAAAAACTTTAAAATGTAAAAAATAAAATATTGACTTTTATTGTGTTTCCAACTCTTTCTCGATATCTATATTTTCTACTAGTATCATTTAACAAAGTGAAAGTTACTATTTTATTTTTATATTTTTAGCTTTAAAGTTTTTTAATTTTAATTGTATTTTTCAATTTTTTATTTTAATTCATTTAAAAAATTGTCAATTGGTATTATTATCCTGATAAGTAAAAGGTTATTTCAGGAAATAAATATATAACTTATGAAATAGTGCATGTATTTTAAAATATTTTAAAATATTTTAAAAGATGAAGATGAAACTAGTTTATTAAAGATTAGGTTCCTTTTTTTATATTTTTTTTAATTAGTGAATCAAAAGTCACTTTTCCCATCTATATTTATAGAGACTTTGACTATAGTTAAACATCACAATGTTTTAAGTATCCTTAGTGGTTGTTTGATAAAACTTAATACTTATTGTTTAATGACTTAAGTTGATTTAAGTTTAGAAAAAATTTAATGTTTATTATTATTTAATGACTTAAGTTGACTTTAAATTAAATTATTCTTAAGTTATTAACTTGAGGGTGTTTGGAAATACTTAATGCTCATTACTTAATTATTTAAGTAATTTTAAGTTAAATTGTTCTTAAATTATTGACTTAAAATTAATTACTTAATTTTTACTTTAAGTATTAAGGTTGTGTGATAAAATGGACTTAAAATTCATTCCAAATCATCAATTGATATGTTTACCCTCATTAATTTTAACTAATATTTATAATTTTACTAATCTTAAACAATAAATTTATTTGTTAAGCATTCATATATAAAGTATTATAGATATATAAAAAGTTATAAAAATAGTTACTATAAAAGATAAATAATGAATGTAAAGTCATCCGGTCAAATATGCTCTCACTAAATATGTACAAATAAGATAAATGAGATTTGAAATTAAAAATAAATTAACCATTTTTACTTAGCACTTAAAGTTATTTTTGACTTTAAGTTATAATATTAAGTTATTTTAATAACATGTTTAATTTATTTAATGACTTAAATTAAGTTATTAAGTCAAGTTAAGCAATTAAGTCAATTCACCAAACATATTTTTAATGGGTGTTTGATAAAACTTAATATTTATTACTTAATAATTTAAGTTGACTTAGTAAAATTATTTTAAGCTATTGATTAAAACTTATTACTTATTTTTTACTTTAAGTATTAAGGTTGTTTGGTAAAATTAAGTTAAAATTTATTTTAAATCATCAAATCGATATATTTGAGCTTGTTAATTTTAAATAATATTTATATTTTTCACTCATCTTAAACAATAATTTATTTTATTAAATATTCATACTTAAAGTATTATAAATGCATAAGGTGACTACAACTACAACTACAACAATTAAATAAGCCAAAATAAATTTTAAATTAAGAATAAGTTAACTATTTTGATTTAATACTTAAAGTTATTTTTTATTTCAAGTTATGATGTAAGTTATTTTACTAAACAGGTTTGATCTATTTAATTACTTAAATTAAGTCATTAAGTTGATTTACTAAACATCATAGTTATCATCTTAACAATTTAGTAATTATAATTAGGTCACTATTTTTCTATTATTTTTATATTAAAATTTTAAACTACATCATACTAATAATATAGTTTGTTTTTATTCATATCTAATCTTTATTTTCTTTATTGAAAGTCATTTTTTTCCAAAATCATTTAATATAATTACTATATCAAATTAGTAAAAACACATCTATTAATATTCTTTTCATATTAAATTAAATTAATATCATTATTTAATTTGCATTACCTTACTTTCAAAATAATTTATAATTTATATCCAATTCATACCAATAGTAATTTTCAACTTTCATCCATATTCTATAATTCACCTTATCAAATAGTATGGAACTCAATAACTCTTATTAAATTAATACTCCTTATAATACAGTGTATTTTCATTTATATCCAAGATTTCTTATTGCTTATTAAAAATAGAAGTAATTATCTAATGGTAATATTTCCTATTATCCTAAACTCATGGTTTTTTGTTCTTTTAATGATGGATTGTAGGGGTGCAATTTGGGCAGGTTGGCCCGACCCAACTCGATATTCGATGGGTTTAGGCAAATATTTTCAATGCTCAATTTAATATTTTTATAATATTTATTATTTTATATAATAATATTTATTTATTTTTTAGATTTTAAAAAAATCAAATTATTAATATATCATATATTTTTTCTTTTTACAATTAATAAATAAAATATATTATTTTAATTTCTTTTTAAAGATATTAAGATATTTTGTTTTTATATTAAAATTTTAATTAAAAGTAAAATATATTTTATTTATTATTCTTTTCAATGGCACAATGTGTATCACTTATATGTTGTCTTTGATTACCAAGTACTCCTGCTTGAGGGGGCAGCCGCCATAGGGCAAATAGAATAAGGTTTATCCAATGAGGATAAGTTGCGGGTATCCTTTGAAAACCCTCGAGTATAATTTTGGCCGTTTGGAGGTAGCTAGGGACTTCCTCTATCATTTATGACCAAATCACCCTCCTAAAGGCCTTTTAGTCCACACCTATCCAAATAGTTTATTCATTTTATTCCCAAAACAACCCTTTTCTTTGTTGTAAATTAATATTCGAATAGCCCTCCCAACCCATGTTCTTACATTTGACCCATTGTTGCAAATACTTTGCCTTTTATGTATATAATGATTTACCTATTAAAAGCTTACTTCACCTTTTTTACATTTGAGTGAGGTTGGGCATATTTGGTAATTGTTTTCAAATACAATTTTGAAAAGTAGTTTTTGAAAAATTGTTTTTTAATGTTTTATAATAATAAAAGTCTGTTTGAGAACTTGAAAAGTTTTTAACTTATTTTTAATATTTTAAAATAACTTTTATATCTAATACTCTATTTTTAATCATGTTTATATAATTATTTTTTAAAATAATCTTTAGAAAACAAGTTAAAACAACTAAAAACACTTATAAAAATATTCTCTAAAAACAGTTTTCTGATTATCAAACATGTTTTTTTATTTTTCTTTTGTTATTCTAAAGAACAAAAAACTATTATAAAAGACAACTATTAAACAAATTGGTAATATTTTGATATATTAATCAAGTCCCGTTATAAGTATCTATCAAAAAATGTATCAACTACAGTGTATTTGATTAATAATTTATTCTCATTATTTTGTATCTCACTTGCATTTCATTGGTTCATACTTTGATTTTATATATATATATATATATATATATATATACACTTTGGTCTTATTATTTATATTCTTATCTTATATATTTGTATCTTTATCCAATGACTTAAATCACATCATATCTTTCTAGTGACCAAAACTGTAAATTCAATAAGTATTGAATCGATATTCTAACATTTTCCATTTAGTTATTGTTTTCTTAATATTATTTTTAACTAAGCTTTGGAGGTCAAATTACATTAGTTTTGCTTAAATTTAGATTAATTAACTTGGCAATTGTTAAAAATATAGCTCTAAGAGGTGATTTTAAAAAGGGTCATATTTAGTTGGGTACTTAATAATAATAATAATAATAATAATAAATTACATTGCCTTAGAAAAAAGTCTTGTTGAAGATGATTGATTTGGTATTTTTAAATTTATTTCAAAATTATATAAGCTAATAAAATTGGAAAAAAAAATTGATAGGTATTAAAATGATACCAATAATAAGGTAATATCGAGTGGTCGATCTCATTATTTATAGTTTGTTCCTTATTTTTATTTGTTTGTATCCTTATTCAATGGGTTAAATGTAAAATAATTCTGAAAAATAGTTTTTAAAAATAGTTTTTTGATATTTTATAAAACAAAAGTTCATTTCGAAACGTAAAATATTTTTAACTTATTTTTCATATTTTTAAATATATTTTAAAAATAATTTTTATACTTAGTGTTTTATTTTTAATTATTTTAGATACTTGTATAATTATTTTATAAAACAACCCTTCAAAGATAAAAGAAAACAACTAAAAGTTATTCTCTAAAAATATCTTATTTTCAATTCTTACTCTTACCGAGAACAATTTTTTTTTGTTAAATATGTTTTTTGTTTTTGTTTTTTTTTGTTTTAAAGAATAAAAATTTATTTTTAAAAATAGTTGTCAAACAAACCTGCAAGTAAAATAGGTGGTTGGACAAATACCTTATATTAGTATTTTTCTTAAAATTTAGAAATAAAAAACAAAATTCGGATGGATTTTAAAATAACTGTTCTTAAAAACAATTGTCAAATAGACTTGGGTTAAATAGGTTGTTGGACAAATACCTTGTAATAGTATTTTTCTTAAAATTTAGAAATGGAAAGCAAAATTTGGATGGATTTAGGATTTTTTAAATTTAATAAAATGCAAATCATAAAGAGAGAGTGAATGGTAATTTTGTAAATGTAGAAGGAGAGAAAGGTAAATAAATGGAAATGAGAAAATCAAAATGGGGAGGCAGAGGCAGTGTAAAGGAACGTCCTTTGCTGATCGCCAAGGGGTCATCCTCACTCGCATGATCCCACCAAAAGCCCTATAAGAAACCCTAACGTAGTCACTTCCTCTGCTGAATCGAATCTTTCGAGCTTCCCCATCGCATCGTCATGGCTCATTTGGCCGTCTCTCAGGTCAATCCAATTCTCGCATTCCCTTCGTTTCCCGAGAAAAAAAAAAAACCCAAAATATCTCCCTATTGCTGTTGGTTTTCAAAATTTTACAGGCTCGCAATTATGTGCAGAGGATTGATTTTTAAATCATGAGAACTTTGAGAGTTTTTTTTCTTCACAATTTTAGGTTTTGTTTATTTTCCTTCGCTTTCTCGGCCACCTAATGCTGTGAAATTGATTGGCTAATTTAGTTTGGATAATTTCTGTGTTTAGTTTTATTAATTCTTTTGTTGCATTTTTGGGCTTGTGTTCGTTGGGTTTCTATGATCCGTTTTTCGATTTTATTGTTGAAAGTGTTTGATGGCTGAGAAAGTATAGCAAAAGAGAAGATAATCAGAATTTTGAATCTTACCTTTCAAGATCAAACCGGTTGTAATAGGCACTGTTGGGCAGAGTTTTTTGTTTTCTGCATTTAATTTTATCTTCTTTCCCCACCTTTTTCCGAGGAATCAAACAGAAGATAATTTATTAACTTGATTAATTTCTACAGTGATTCTAATGAAGTGTGGAATTTAGTGCAGGTTTCTGTAACTGTTCCGGTTGGTGGCGAGTCGTCTCTTCGAAGATCCGTGTTTCAGGTTGTTAATCTCGTCCACTTGGCTTAGGCACCAATTAGATCTTGGTGAAAGAATGAGAGAAAAAATAAATAAATGTCAGAGTTTTCTCAATTTATTTCTGCAGTATTTTCCTCCTCATGTCAACCAGGAAATGGGTTTACTGAAAAAGCTAATTTTACTTTTTCTCTCCAAGATCCAGTCTGACTGCCTAGTGTTAGTGTTTATGTTATGGATAGAAAGTTTGGTGTTTAAAATTCTCTTTGTGATTATGCTATGTATAACTTTAATGCTTGGTGTGTATCAAAGCTTAATTCTTTGCTTAGCTTTGGGAAAACATCTACACCTCTATATTTCTATAAATGCCATATAAATTGATGTTTTTTGTAGCTGAAATCTCTCTCTTTTCCTTCTAAATCTATGAAGTTAAAGCTTTAAATACTTTTTCTGATGATAATATTCACTTGGAGTGCTGTGTTGAGAAATGGCAGTTTCACAATGGATGGTCTCCTTGGGTTCTTCTTAAAACTAAACCTAGGGGCCTTGGTTCGATGTTCTTATATGTTTGCATCTATGTGTACCTTGGGCTGACATCATATGAATTGATGTTGGCATATAGAAACTAAGGATTCAGGGGATTCACAAAAAAACAATTGTTTAATCTGAAATCAAATTTAATGATGTAACTATTGTGACTTTCCATCCCTTGAGGCCTGAGTTAAGTGATAGGGGGTTGTTGGAGGTTCTAAGTTTGAGCCCTAGTGGGGATGAAAAAGGGGAAAAAATAGTTTACCTATCAAAAAAAAAAAAATGTGATTGTCCATTTGTGTTTTGTATTCTACTTGTGATTGTCACTAGGGTTGTATTCTACTCTCTAACTTAGTTTAACAGTCACATTGGTTTCCCCCTAGCCCAGGGTCACGTACTGAGTATTGATATCCCTTTAGGGATTTGGTCATGTTTAGCCTGAATGGTTATAATATGGGCCAGTTTTGTTAGAAGGAATTGAGACAAAGAAATTTAAATAAAACAGGGGTACCTAGAATTGCGTCATAGGTCGTGCTCTTTAAATGCTTCAGCACCTTGTCAATTAATCATCTGATTTACATCCACAGATGTGTTGTCTCACTGATAAATGTTGTTTTCTGGATGTATGTCAAAGCTAAATTAATATTTCAAAAAAGCATTTGATATTTTGATTGGGGCCATATTAAAAAGATCTCCAGTAATTCAATAGAAGATAAAGCAGTCGCCAACCGAGCTTATATATACAATGTTACAGTTATCTGATATGGCTATCCATTCTTGATATAAATCTCCTCCACATTGCTCATTTCTTTGATTATCCACTATTCAGTTTGCTGACTGCAGTCTTGTCTTACTAAATCTCCATACTTCATGATGCTAAAAGTAAAAGTCAATTTCCTCCAATTTTCCTTTTGGAGCATATGTAATTAGTTTCTGAACCTTCAGTTGATAACAATTGGTGTTTCCCTTCTTATTTATATTTTTAGCACAACTATGAAACTAAAACTACATTATGTTAAACATTTTCTGTTTATGTAACTACAATGATTTGCAATTTAACCTGCTCTTGGTATGAATAAGTACTCATGGAATCTGTTCTTGATTTTATTGCAGAGACACATTATCAGCTTTCATGAGAAATCATGGGCACCTATATTGGCTTTGGATTTAAAAACCAAGAATGTGCGTTTGAAAAATCGTTATGTAGTATGCATGTCAGTGCAACAAGCTAGCATACCAAAGGTTGCAGTTTCACCTTTAGAACTTGAAGATGCCAAAGGGCCCCCACTAAATTTATACAAGCCCAAGGAACCTTATACAGCTACCATAGTTTCTGTTGAAAGGATTGTGGGCCCAAAAGCACCAGGAGAGACATGTCATATTGTGATTGATCACGGTGGCATTGTTCCCTATTGGGAAGGACAGAGTTATGGTGTAATTCCTCCTGTAAGTCATATTATTTAGTCAGCCATATTCCTTATATATTGTATGTTACTTTTTTTAAAATAATTTTGTATAGCATTTTATTTGTTAACTTAAAACTGCTTATGCTATGCCTTGAGATTTACCACCTCTTCACCAACTCATTTCAATATCAGATACTTCATATGGGGGATAATGTGCCTTAAGATTTACTACCTCTCTGCAAACTTATTTTGATATCAGATACATCATATGGAGGGTAAAAGCCATAGTTCCCTTTCAATGCTTCCTTTCATAGGGATCTTTAATAGATGAGATACATATTGAAGAGCAATCGTTTTCTCATCCCAAAAGCATTGTTCTTTAAGTAACCAATTACTACAGGTCTGAGTGTCTTGCAGTTTTTCAGTATCAAATGTGATAAGACAATGACCAGGATTCTATTGAAATCAAGCTAATTCTATTTGTCTAAATTTTCGACTCCATTAAATGGTGGGTCCCAACCTCATATGTTGGAGTCACATGCAGTTTGACTTTTATGCTTGCCATGCTAATTATGACATTACTGTAGACAAAATTTGCCATTAAGTTTTCTGAGTCAATTCTTTCCCTTGGGGACCAGGGTGAAAACCCAAAAAAACCAGGAGCTCCCCACAATGTTCGGCTTTATTCAATTGCATCCACCAGGTATGGAGACTTTTTTGATGGGAAGACAACCACCCTGTGTGTTCGCCGTGCTGTCTATTATGACCCTGTGACTGGAAAAGAGGATCCTTCAAAAAATGGTGTGTGCAGCAATTATCTTTGTGATTCAAAGCCTGGAGACAAAATCAAGATCACTGGTAAGGCTGTTTGATATTGTAGAAGGTTATACTAAATCAAGTTGTCCTATTTGCCAAACCTATAAAAAAAAACATAAAAAATTAACCCATTTGTCAAATTCCTAAGAATCAGCTATAGGAATCTAATTTTTCTTGTTTATACCACTAGTTAAAGTACATTTATCTAGCTTGCAACCAATTCTGATGAGTATAATGGTAATACATTTTTTAATAGCACGTCTAATGTTGACATTGACTAAGAAGACATAATGAATGTGAAAAGCATTATTTTTCTTGCTAGTTTGGATTATATGGCAAGTCTATTTATGGTATATTATATATGGAAAGATCTAGAAAGTAATTTTCATAATTTTATAGGAATTATAGCTTAGAACTAGAACTTTGCTAGTTTAGATGACTCTTCTTATGTAAAGTGCATGTTCATCAAATCATCCCTCCCCTAACACAAATAACTTATGTAGGCTGAAGTAATCCTACTCTATTTAAAAACACTTTGAATGGTAATTCAATAACTTATTTTATGCTAGTTGATTCATGCTTATTCTGTTTTCATGCTTCTGGTATCAAGACACAATTGGCTCAAACTCATAATCAGATGAACTTAAAATTTCTCGGTCCAATGGGAAGTAGAGATTATCTTTTTGGTGTAGATTATGGCATTCACACTTTATATTTCTATGAGTTGAATTTAGATATCTTGGCAGGTCCCTCTGGTAAGATTATGCTTTTGCCAGAAGACGACCCAAATGCTACTCACATAATGATTGCTACTGGTACTGGAGTGGCTCCATATAGAGGTTACCTCCGCCGCATGTTTATGGAGGATGTCCCTTCATTCAGGTTTGGTGGTCTAGCTTGGCTGTTCCTTGGGGTGGCCAATACTGACAGTCTCCTCTATGACAATGAGTTCACCAAGTATCTTAAGGACTACCCAGATCAGTTTAGATATGACAAGGCTCTTAGTAGAGAACAAAAGAACAGGAATGGAGGCAAGATGTATGTTCAGGATAAGATTGAGGAATACAGTGATGAGATTTTCAAGCTGTTGGATGGTGGAGCCCATATATATTTTTGCGGGCTTAAGGGAATGATGCCTGGGATCCAAGAAACTCTTAAGAGGGTTGCAGACCAGAGAGGAGAGAACTGGGAAGAGAAGCTTGCACAGCTCAAAAAGAACAAGCAATGGCATGTTGAAGTCTATTGATCTTGCATAACTGTGCATCAAGAGAATGCTGGAGCCTCTTCCTGTAAGGCAGTATGGCATTTGTTCTTTTCCTGGTCAGTTTATCTTACTAAACAAGAAACTTGACTAGAAGTTGCCATTCATCTGTATTATTGTTATTTTACTGAAATAAAGACAAGTTATTATCTTGATTGTGAAAACTGTTTTTGCACTGCTGTTTTATTGTCTAAAGCTTTTGATAAATGCTCAGATATGCTGTATTCTGTCAATTTCAATTGTCTTCTATTGTCAAGCCTTTCTGGTATCTAGGGATAAAAATAAGACTATTGTTTTAATAACCTGTCCTGTCTTTTGGTTTGTGGAGGGCTTGAAGCTGGGACATGCTGTAATTGGGGTTGTGTTCTCAAATGGGAAGTGGGGATTGTGATTTGTTTGAGTGGGAGAAGAGGGGATTTTTGGGTTTATTTGTGTTATGGCTACCGCCATGCTACCATCATCCCCTCCTAAACAGATGGTGATCAACTTAGCAAGGGCAGCTTGAAACATCACCCTGCAATGTGACACACTAATTAAGAAAGAAAACAGGTTTGGCTTACCAGGATAGCTGCATTGCGAGAGAAAACAGGTTGAGCCTCCTGAGTCTGGGACTTCACAGAGCCTGAGCCTGAGGCATAGCAGGGGAAACAATTCTCTCCTGATCACTAGAGCCTGAGCCATTCATTTTCTTATGACAAACTTTATATCATCTTCAACAGATCCTATGTGAACAGATTTCAACCACATAATTCTTATCAATGTGCTTATTTTTCCAATCCCCCCCAAATTGTTTCATTTTTTTTCACGATCTTTTGTTAGCACACAGCCTTTATCCCCAGTTTGGATTTCAGGAACAACGTGGGAAAAAAAGAAAAAGAAAAAGAAGAAACACAGGAAATTAGTTAAAAAGCATAGCATATTCCTTTTTCATTTTCTAATTCTTTTCGTCTTTTGCCACTACTTTTCAAGATGTGAATGCATTAATATTTTTTTTTGATAAGTAAAATATATTCATTCAAAAGGCAAGACGCCACAAAGTATACAGGGGGTATACAAGGCATCTAAGCCTCAAAAACAACAAAAAACACAAACCCCTCCCTTTAAGTGGAAGCCATCCACTTAAGAAATCCTATAAGAGAGAACGCCTCCTCACCTACATACAGTTTGGCCCAGCTCCACAAATTGCAAACAAAAAAATTCTTTAACTTCTGAATATTCAACACCCCCCCCCCCCCCCCCCCCCCCTAAATGCTAATCTATTCCTTTCCTTCCACACCGTCCAAAAAATACACAACGGAATGGCTTTCCAAATCTTTTTCCTTTTGTTTCCCACAAACGAGCCCCTCCAACTAACTAAAACATCCTTTACAGTTTCTGGGAAGACCCATTTCACATCTACTAAACCAAACACTATATCCCATAGAACTCTGACCACTGTACAGTGTAAGAGAATATGATTTACACTTTCTTCCTCACAACCACACAGAAAGCATCGATTTGGAAGTTGTAAGCCTCTTCTTTGAAGTCTATCCAAAGTCAGCACCCTCCCCCACGTCGCCTCCCATGCAAAAAAACAAACTTTAGTTGGCACCCTTGTCACCCAAATGCTTTTTGAAGGAAAGCCTGTATCATCAGATCTCACCAGCAAATTATAAGCTTCCTTTACCCTGAAGTGTGCCCTTCTTTCTTTACTCCACAGGACTGAGTCTTCTACCCCAGAGGGTTTGTGGCCCCTCAAAACCTGAAGAAAATCCCCCACCAACCCCATCTCCCAATCATTGAAATCCCTCAAGAAATTAAGATTCCAATTTCCGCGACCCGAATTTTGGTCCCACATTTCCTCAACCGTTGAGTTCCTTTGAACCGCCATAGCAAAGAGATGAGGAAAACAATGGGACAACGCTGTCTCTGAACACCACACATCTGTCCAAAATCTGATTGTGTTGCCCTTCCCTACTTTGAGACTCATGTTATTCCAGCACCATTCTGATTCTTTCCAAATTTCCTTCCAAACCCCTACTCCCACCGCCCCCCTAGCCTTCTTTGTCTTCCACCCGAAGTCCTCCTGTCCGTACTTCATCTTGATCACTTGTTTCCAAAGGTTATCTTTGTCACTAGCAAACCTTCATATCCATTTGCCAAGTAACGCTTTGTTCAACAAGGCTAGCTTTCGAATACCTAGCCCCCCTCTAGCTTTATCTGTACAAACCACCTCCCAATTAACCAAGTGAGTTTTCCCCTCCATATGTCCTCCTCCCCACAAAAAGTCCCTTTGCACTTTCTCAATTCTTCTAGCCACCACCTTAGGCATCCTGAAGATTGACATTTGATATATTGGCATGCTAGCCAAGGTACTTTTTATTAAAGTAACTCTTCCCCCTTTAAACATATACTGCCTCTTCCAAAGAGCTAGTCTTCTCCTGACCCTCTCTTCCACCCCATCCCACATATGAGGCGCTCTATTGAGGACCCCTAAGGGTAGACCCAAGTACTGAGAAGGTAAAGAACCCACCTTGCACCCTAGCTCAACAGCCAGCTCTTCCATCCCCACCACCTCTCCCACTGGAATGATTTCACTCTTTGCTAGATTAATCTTTAGCCCTGAAGCCGCTTCAAACCAAAACAAGATCCAACTTAAATGAGTTAAGTGGTCCTTTCTGGCTTCACAAAATATGATGGTATCGTCCGCAAAGAACAGATGAGTGATATGCAAAGAAGATTCCCTACCGCCCCTTATGTTGCACCCTGATAGAAAGCCCCCCTCCACTGCTCTCCTAATAAGAACATCCAACACTTCCATTCCCATAACAAAGAGATAAGGAGACAAGGGATCTCCTTGCCTAAGACCTTTTGAACTAGGAAAGAAGCCTGCAGGCACTCCATTAACCATCACTGAGAATTTTGCTGAAGATAGACAACTCCACATCCACCCCACCCACTTAGACCCAAAGCCCATTTTCTGCATCACCTTCAATAGGAACTTCCAATTGATACTATCATAGGCTTTCTCTATATTCAGCTTGCATATTAGACCCTTTTCTTTTCGTTTTTTCCAGGAGTCTATCACTTCATTTGCTATCAGAGAGGCGTCAAGGATCTGCCTTCCCCTCACAAAGGCATTCTAAGAATATGAGACCACCTTACCAACCACTCTCTTCAATCTGTTGGCCAGCACCTTAGCTAATAACTTGTAGAGGCCCCCTAACAGACTTATAGGTCTAAAATCCCCAAGATCCTCAGCACCACATTTCTTGGGGATCAAGACCAAAAAAGTGTTGTTTAAACTTTTGAGGAAAGAACTAGTCTCATAGAATTCCTTGAACATTTCTATGATCTCCTCTTTCATAAACTCCCAACAACTTTGCCAAAAAGCCAAAGTAAACCCATCCGGCCCAGGGGCTTTATCCCCATTCATCTCCATTAAGGCCCCCTGAATCTCCTCCTCTGTAAAGGGCCTCTCCAAAATCTCAGCCTCTTCTTGACTGATCTGATCTATCTGGAGACTCCCAATATCCGCCTTCCACCCCGTATCTTCCGAAAGAAACTCTTTGAACGCATTAGCAATTCCTTCTCTAATTTCCTGCTCCTCTAGAAACCACTCCCCATTAATCTTAATTTTCTCCATGCAATTGTTTCTACGGTGCGCACTTGCCATGCGATGAAAGAAGCCCGTGTTTCTATCCCCCTCTTTTAGCCATATCTCCCTAGAAAGTTGTCTCCAGTGAGTCTCCTCCATAATCACCCATTTTTTGTAATCTTCTTTTGCCTCTTTCTTAAGTTCTGATTCCTCCATAGTCAGAACTCTATCATTTTCCTCCCTGTCCCAAAATTCCACCTGTTGCAAAGCTGCAGATTTGTTGCTCTCCAGCTTGCCAAATACTTCTCTATTCCACACTTTCAGCTTCTGTTTGATTTCCTTCATTTTAATAGCCAACTTGTAGCTAGCACTACCCCTAACATCAATTTCTTGCCGCCAATTGCGTACTAGCTCTTTAAAGCCCTCAGTCTTGAGCCACATATTTTCAAATCTGAAAGGGGTCGACCCTCGTCTTATCCCACCCCCCACTAGCATAATTGGGAAATGATCGGACACCGGCCGGGGCAGCCGACACTGATAAATCCCACTGAATTGATCTACCCAACTAGGAGACACAAGAAACCTGTCCAAACGAGCCCAAGACTGATTATGAAGGCCCCCATTCCAAGTAAAGTCTCCCCCCTGAAGAGGAAGATCCACCAGCCCCAGATCATCCACAATTTCAGCAAAATTTCTCATTGCTGAATTTATCCTCCTCTGCCCACTCCTTTCCCTTGAAAATAAAGTAATGTTAAAATCCCCCCCTATGCACCAAGGATCCTCCCACAGCCCTCTAATCGCCCCAAACTCTCCCCACAAAGCCGCCCTCTCTTCCTTAGAAAAAGGACCATACACTCCCGTAAAAACCCATACATTTCCGTCTTCTACATTGCGAAATCTGCAGGACAAGGTAAACTGACCCTCCTCCCAATCTAGCAATTCCAGAGCCCTTCTATCCCAGCATATAAGAATACCTCCCGAAGCTCCCTCCGCATTCACTGCTTTCCAGCCTAAGAATCTCCCGGATCCTATACTTCTCGCAATGCTATCCGTCATGCACTGCACTTTTGTCTCCTGAATGCACAATAAGTCCACCCTCTGATTTCTTATAAACGTCTTAATCACTTTTCTTTTGGAGCTATCATTTGCCCCCCTCACATTCCAGCTCAAAATTTTCACCTTCATTGGACAACTACTATTTGACGCCCTTTGCCCTGTACCAAGCCTTTCTGTTTCAGCCCTCCCTCATAGTTTATGGAACATTCTAAACGTTTTAACTCCCTTTCAAATTTAGACTTTTCCAATAACTTTTTGCTATGTATTTTCTCCCTTCTTTTCCTGATCTTTGTCAAAAAATTCAGAATTTCCTTCTCTAATCCCTCCGTAGGGAAGCCCAGAAACTTGCTGAATCTTGCCAAACCACTCTCTTCCCAATTACCCTCCATCTCACTTCTCACAACTTGAGCATCATCTATATCGCCTGCCCTTTCCATCTCCCTACTTTTGTCACTGTTGCATTGGATACCTCCCGATTCCTTACATTCCTTGATTCTTTCATTGCATGCCTTATACACTGTTAGCCACAGTGATTTATCGGCCCAGCCCTCCTCCACCAAATCCCCAGAGTGATCGAAAGACTCCTCCCCTGGAGTCCGATCAAAAGAAAGAAAATTAAGATGAGAATTCCCCATTTCCCTTTTCCCCCTGAAACCAACCCCCTTTCCATACCTCTTTGATTCCTCCTCCAGCGCCCTATCCGTCTCTGTCAGCCTCACCCCTCCTTGTGACTTCCTTGTCTCCTCACTCTCCCTCGCAGCAAAGAATTCCGCTTCTGGAAGATGCCTGTGCGCAGGACCCTTCAGACTAAGGCTCGTCACCTCTTGGGCTGCCCATGCCTTAGAGCCCTTCCATGAAGTGCAAGCCTTATGACCCAATATGGCTTTATTTGTTAGCTGGGCTGGAGACCAAGCTGGATCTTTAAAATAGCAACCCACACCTTCCGATGGGCCTTCGTCTGGGCCAGCCTCACTTACAGCCACCCCTTTATTTTTCAAATCCATGGACCCAAGCAATAGACTGGGCCCGTCCTCCCTCCTTGTTTCCTTTGAACCCACGATTGGGCTTAAGGATATCGTTTCATCAGGTGAGGCCCAATTACAGTTTGACGGGCTTAATTCTGGATCGGACTCGATCCGACCCGACCCGCCCCCTGCAACACCATCCCATCGTCAGAAGGTTGCAGCACCTCGGGCCTCCCGCTCCCCCAGCCCTTCATCACTCGCTGCCCCGCGCGTGTTTCCTCCTCACCCCTGACCTCCCTGCTTTGACGATCAGCTTCGTCCCTACATTTCCTCCTCAACACCGGCCACCATTCCCACCAGAGAGGCACGACGTAGCTTTCTTCCTCTCCTTCGATTTCCAACACGTTCGGTCTAGCTTCCCCTCCCCATTTCACTAGAATTCTGGCCCATTGTAGATCTCTCATCAATCTCGTGTTCTCATCGGCGGTGATAAAACCTCCACATGCATCCCCCACTCTCCTCAAAATTTCTGGGCTCCATAACGAAATTGGGAGCCCTACAATCCTTACCCAGACGTCCCTTCTCTCTTCCCCCTCTGCCCAACATCCGCTCCTAGGGCTCCAATGTTCCAACCTTACCTGGGTTCCTTCCCACGCGCAGCTCCCAGAGGCAACAACACGTCTGGCCTCTTCCAAATCCTCAAATTCCAATAGCGCTTTCCTCTTGTTCAGTTTGGCCAGCCCTAGGTTACCTTTGAGGTTCCAAGACTTTGCCCAAAATTTTCCCCACTTCTCAATATCATCGACCCCCCCTGTTCCATCTCTCCAGCTCGCAACAACACAATTTTTCAATTTCCTTTTTAAAACCTCCGACTCCTCTTTTTTCACCTTTATTGCAGCAACATTTAGTTTACCCATCGGTGGCTTTCTCACCATTGCTGCAAACGACCCACCCATAGCAGTTTCCTCCACACCCTTTCCCTTGTATGTTGCCAAATCTTTACCAAAAAACCCCAACACCTGTTTGAGCTTCTCCGCCATGGTCGTCCACCCCTTCTTATCCCTATGACCCCTTGGGACGAAGATACAGTACCTTTTCCCCTCTACATCAGAGACCCCTAGGCGAATAAAACCCCCCGCTCTGTTTGTCCCCCGAATCATGGAGTACACACGCCCCTGCTCCTTCCATTCCCTTCCCCATCTGACCTCTTTCTCACCCTCAATGCAGAGATTCAACCCTTCCAGGAGGAGCGTTAAACTTTCCGCTCCCAATCGGACCCATGACGAGGCCCCTCCCTTCTTTTCTACAATGCATCCTTGGATCTTCCCTCTTCTATCTTCCACTGCAATCACAAACTCCTTGGATTCCACTGTAAACCTACTTTCCTTCCTTCTGATTTGTGTCGTCGATCTCTCCTCCTCCTCCTCGCCATCGCAATCGCCATCGCCCTCTCTCTCCCCCTCTCTCGCTCTCTCTCTCATTTTTTAGTGCACTCTTGTGAATGCATTAATATTAACGCTTGCTTTGCTCAGAATTCTGTGTAGAAATTGAGGCTTGGAGCCATGGGTTTACAGGTAGTTTCTACAACTTTGTTCATATCACCAGCCCTGACGCTCGACTAAAAATGGTTGATATCTTAAACGGGCCTGTAGTGACGCATATCGGGTGGGCCAGTCCAAACCTACTGGTTTTGTGGCGCTTGGCTTTCCGACATATTATTTCAGCCCAAAAGCAACCCACCTTCACTCTAGTGAGTAGTGATGATGACAAATGAAATTCTCCGGCTGGCCAAAACCTAAATTCTGCACACAATTGAAAAATGTGATCAAAGCTCTTATACATAGTTCCCATTCATTTAGGTTCAAATTTCTTTGATATTATTATTATTTATTTTGATTTCATGATTTATGCCTTTTTACAATCTTTAACAATTAAAATTAGAAGTTGGATTGGTAGCTTAGGTTTTGTCGAAAAAGATATATCTGGTCCTATTTAGTAACTATTTTAAAAAACAGTTCCAAAAAATAGTTTTTGAAAACATTTTTTAAAAATAATTTTTCTATTCAATGTTTTGTTTTTAATCATTCTACGTGTATAATTATTTTTTAAAATAATTTATAAATAATAAAAGATTTTTTCGAAATCATCTTATTTTCTATTTTTAAAAATATAAAATAATTTTTACTTGTAAAACATTTTTTCGTGTTTTTCTATTATAAAGAAAAAAAAAACTGTTCTGAAAAGGAATTTTCAAACTGGACTTTGGATTTCAATTTCATGGTCCCAAGTCCCAACGCATGAAGACGTGGGAGAGGGAATGGAGAGTCTTCGTTTAATCGCCCCCAAATTGCTAAAAGTTTCAAATTCCACTTCATTGCATACTTTGAAGAATTCAGAGCCTCTCATCCGTATGACAGAATGCCCCACCATCCCCTTCTCTTAGAAACATATTTCTTATACAAATGCTTGAAATTAAAAACAAAAAATAGTATAAATTCTTATACAAATATTTGAAACTTATCTTAAGAGCACAATTCTTTTTCCAAAAAACCTTCTACTATTTTAAATTTTAAAATTTTTGACAATAGTTTTTAAGATTTACTATTATTTTATATTTTTAAAGATAAAAACTAATAATTACACCAAACTACAAATATGAATTATGGTATTTAAAATGTGTTTGACAATATTTCTATTTGAAATGTTTTTAATAAAAATATTTTTAAGAAAATTATCTATCAAGCGTTTTTTTTTAAATATTATAAATAAATTTTAGATTTTTAAAAATATTTTCTAAATTTTATCAAATACTTAATTTATTTTAAAAACATCTTTTAAATTAAAAATACTTTCTAAAATAATATCAGACATTTAATTCTTTTGAATTTTAAAATTTTAAATGGTATACGGAAAGAAAGATCCTCCAACACCAAGAGTCTTAAATTGGGTTGGGGGGGAGTGGGGATGTGTGAATGAAAAAAAAAAATTGAGCATCCATTTCAATAGTTTTACATCCATTTTTAAGTGATTTCTTTGATTGAGAGTGGAGTGTGGGACACCCCCATATCCACTTCCACATCTCTTGCAATTATTATGCCCTTTATTGTGCCCCTATCAAATCAATTGAATTGGATATATGTATAGTGATCCCATTATAGATGAAGTTGAGGAGCCCCCCACAAAGGTGACAGCTCTTCAAATGTCAAAATGTGCATTATTGGCCTTGGTATTATTAAGTCCACAAAGTTGAATGATGGATATGCCTAAATGTTAGCTTATCAAAACACCCACATTTCTTTATTTCCTTTTGCAAGTCAAAGTTCACTTTATTAGCATTGGTATTGGTATTGGTATTTGATTCTAGAAGTTCAATCATAGATGACTAAATCTTAGTACACCATATCATCAATTAATTAAGGTTATGTTTGAATTTATTTTCTATTTTTTACTTTAAAACACAAACTTTTTTATATGAGAAGATAGATTTATGTCTTATACACTTAAACTACTTTTCAAAAGTTTTTAAATTTTAACAAGTAAAACATTATTATTTTAGAATTTTTACCTTTTTACATCGGAGTTCTTATATTTTGTAAAAAAAAAAAAAATCTATTTTTTAAATAAAAATAAAAACTTAATATAACTAAAAACAACAACAATATTAATAAGTAAATGTCATTAGCCTTATTAAAGTATCAATTTTTCCAAAAATTAAAGTTTTTAGAAAAATTTATAGTTTAATATAGTATCAGAATTTGGTTTGATGGGACGTCTCATATTCGAGTCGTTTCTCTATAATTTGTTTTCTCCCATTTGTTTCGTTGAATACAAATTTAAATTTATAGTTTGAACTTAAGCTTTTAATATAAATAATAGTTGAGCACCGTATCAGAATTTGGTTTGACAAGAGATTTCATATTTAAATCATTTCATTGAGTGTAAATCCAAATTTTATCTTTGTCTATTTCTTGACATGTTAGTGTAAAACTTGAGAGATTAGAGGGTAAGATAACATCAAGGCTTAACTTGTAGCAATATTTTAAAGAAAAACAATGGAATCGGCACATTTTATTTATTTTATTTTAATTTTTAAAGTTTGAGGGAAACGAGGGAAGAGCCTTCCAAGAGCCACCCACATTATTTTATGATACTAACATTTTATAAGATAAAAAATAAAAAATAAAAAAAGAAAACTTAAGAATCACGGGACTTTCAAATCCATGCATGTGCATTTATCTCCAAGGAAGAAAAAGTAGATGGATTTCAAAGGCCATGGTTGGCACGTGTGAGCATTTAATCATGAGCCCGCCGGAAATAAGTTCAATCCTTGACATTAACAATATCTTGAAGATAAATTTTATTTATTTATTTTATTTTAATTTCCATGATATGATGCTTTTTGGGATACTAAGGCTAAAAAATTTAATATTTATAATAATGATTAACAGCCCATTTGATAGAGATTTTAGTAAGTGTTTATAATATTTTTAGTACTTAAAAATTTATATAATTTAAAATGTATTTGATAATGATTTTAAAAATTGTTTTTAGTTTTTCTAATACTTAAAACTTTTTATTTTTCCTATAATCACTATTACATGTACTCTAAAATTGATTTTAAGAAAAATTATTCTTGAGTTGTTAACTTAAAATTTATTACCTATTTTTTAATTTAAGAATTAAGGTTATTTAATAAATTAATTTAAAATTTATTTTAGATCATCAAATCGATACATTTTCTCTTATTAATTTTAACTAATATTTATCCTCATTCAAATAATATTGGTTTTCTCACTCTATTTGTATATCTTCTCTCTAAAACCTTACTAAGGTTGGTCAAAGTTGTAGAATTACCCCCATAGAAATAGGGTAAGGATTTCACTATCACTTTCATCATTAATATTTATTTTCATTGATTTTAACTCATATTTATTGTTATTAATATTAAATAATAAATTTATTTGTTAAAGGAGATAAAATAATCACAAAATATTTATTATAAAAAAAGGGTTGTGGATGTGGAATCAAGCCTCACAAGTGTGCTAAATGAGGTAAAAAAAAATTGAGATTAAAAATAAGCTAATTATTTTGACTTAATACTTAAAATTAGTTTTAATTTTAAGTGGTAATATTAAGTTATTTTATCAAATATGTTTAATCTATTTAATTATTTAAATTAAGTTATTAAATCAAGCTCCAATTTGAGGTTGAGTGAAATTATAGTAATTAGGGGGGGGGGGGGGGGTTTGATTCTTATCTCAAAATAATTTCTTTTTTATCTAGATTTTATGTTGTGAATGATTTTACTGATACTCATAATTAAAGATAAATCAAACAAATAAGAAAACACTGGATTTGATGTGGAAAAACCAATTAAAATCTCTAGGTATAAAAAATCATAGATAGTCTTTTGATCGATAATAATTAATTAAATATGAAAAAATGATACTTAATTTTACTTAATTGAATGCATATACTTGTTAATATATTGTAAACTTTTTCACATCCTTAACATTAAATTCTCTGTAGTGAATCTTTCAAAACTTTTATCAAAGTTTCATAATGTAAGTTTCTAACCTTTATTATAGTCGAAATGTTCTTTCAAGAAAGATCTTGAAAAGTTTGATAGGGAGGGATTTAAGCTTCAAGAATGACTATTCTCTTTAGGGTTTGTGGCGTGCATCAATTTTCAATAAAACATGGCTATAATTACTTGAAAAATCTTAAAAATCAATTATCGAGAGTTTCTCGATTTTAAAATTTCCAAAAAAATTGTTTTTTTTTTTCTTCTAAAAAAAGTGGAAAACATGTCTTTTTTTTTTTTTTACTTGTAAATGAAAAGAAAAACTTAAAACATGTTCTAAAGACACATGTAACATGCAATGCAAGTTAGGTAGCAATTGCAGTCAAGAGAGTGTTAAAAGCCCAAAAGTAATAATCACTAATAATTTTCAAGAGATATCACTCATAAAAGGAGTCTAAGAACATTTTATAGCTAGAGTGAATATGAACTAACCATTCAACCACCTAATTAGCTATTAGCTATAAATGCATAGATTGACCTATCGATTGTTTCTAATTAATTTTTAAAACCCATGTGAGTATAAAAAAATATTTCGATGAAATCTAGGATTTCCTCCATGATAGGCTTAAAGGAAATATTTTTTCATTATTTTTCATTAAGTTAGAAATACATATTTACAAAATTTAGCCAAGAGTGTTTTCTAAAATATTCTATTTGCATGAATCCAATTTGATTTGGAGCTAATCTATTTTACTAGGAAATCTTAAATTAAAAATATATTTTTCTTTTGTAAATTCCTAAATTAAATCATTTGATCTTTTACTTTTCTCCTTATTTTAAATGATTTGTGTTTGGATAAGTGATCAAATGTCCATCTTTTGTTTTCTAATTGTCAAAATTTTATTAAAAACCTAAATTTTTTTTAAACTAACGGGTAATACTAACAGAGGAGTATTAAAGTGTTTTTCTCTGAAAGTGTTTTTAGGAAAACCACCTATATAGCGTTTTTTCAGATTTTAAAAAGTGTTTTTTAAACTTTGCCGAACACCTAATTTTTTTTCAAAAATACTTTTTAGGTAAAAAAAAAAACGCTTTCTACAATCACTGCAAAACAAACTCTAATAATGCATTTGATTGTGTTTTTACTTGAAACGTTATTAGTGGATTTGTTTCCTCTGAAACTATTTTTAGAAGAATCAATTATGAAGTGTTTCTCTAAAAAACACTATAAGTGATTTTTCAAAATTTTAAAAATGTTTTCTAAATTTTACCCAATACCTCATTTTTTTCAAAAATACTTTAAAGGTTAAAAACGCTTTCTAAAATTACTATCAAATCGACTTTAAAAATGCTTTCAATTTTCTTTTAGAAGTCATTAATTAATTGTTAAATTTAGTAAAACAAAAGAATTTATTATTCAAAAATTGTATTTTGAAATCAAGAAAGGATTACTCCTTATTTTAGTGGGAAAATATTTTATATTTAATTAAAATTTTATAACATAAATATTATTCTTTAAAAATGATAACACACCAATGTACATGAATGGAATTTCCATTTTTTTCATACCCTAAATTGCTTCAATTAAGCAAACATGATCACCTTTTATGGTAAAATTATCATAATTATGATTATTTTTTATGGAAAAAAGTAATAATTATATAATAACAAATCAGAAAATAATAATAATAATAATAATATAATGATCCCGATAATAAATAGGGAGAATCATGTAAAGCTTTGTGTGGACCCGCGTTCTTCACGTGTGTTCCCACTCGATGTCACAACTCGCTTTTTTATTTATATTGGTGAAAATTTGATTTTTTTTAAAAAGACCTAAAGTCGCCACTTATTTTTGTTTTATTTTTTAAGGAGAAAACAAAATAAGAAAGAAAACCCTAAGTGTGACTCCTTATTTGGAAAAAACAGTCTGTGGAAAACCAAAGTCGAGTTCGGGGGTCAGGTTATCTATTGGAAAGATATGGTGGTGAGCCATAGCACCCCTCTACTGCTCGAAGCACCCACTCTCCAGATTTTTCTCTCCAACTTTTCTTTTTTTCCTCTTTCACTTCCACCTATTCCACTGCTCCTCCCATTCTCCTCTACAACTTGCTCAGAAGAAGTCCCCATCTCAACCACCACCATGACGAGGTGGTGGTGTCTTCTTAGAACCTGTCCCATGCATGTAGCTCACCTGGAAACCATAGAAGTCGTCCCCCACTCTAAAACATGCTGCCAGAAAAGTGCTCCAAAAATAATAAAAAAAACTAAACCAAAAAATGTGGGTTTACAAATATGTCTCTCTTCGGTAGAGATCACGAGTGTAATGAATGGATCACAGATATGTAAGAGATGAATGGAATGAACTGAATTGTACCAAAGAATAGAAAAGATCTCGAATTTTGGTCTAAACACATAACACGATAAGCTTAAGATCAAAGGCACATACTAGAGAGGTGAGACTCTAGACAAAGAAATGTGGACAATGCGATGAGTGTATACGCAATGAACAACACTGGACCATGATACAATGAATGACTCAATGATAAGCAAGATAAGAAATGATCGATCTTCATAAAGAATGAACTCGAAGAAAGAGATGTTACTCAAGATCGAACAAGACTCAACTAGGCAGACGTGACTTGAAGACGAACAAAAGTCAACTCAACTGACAAGATAATGACCAATCGATATAGGTGCAGTCCCGAAAACTGAATTGACATGGAGATGACTGATTAATATATGTGCGGTCCTGAAAACTCAAACTGAACTCAAACTGACATGGAAGATGACCGATTGATATAGATGCGGTCCCGGAAACTGAAGTCTAACACAAGATGATAAGAAAATGGTCAATCGATATGGGTGCGGCCCTAGGAACTCAAACTGACATGACAATGATCGATCGATATAGGTACGGTCCCGACTCGGACTGAACACAAACTGATAAGAAGATGGTCGATTGATACAGGTGCAACCCTAAAAACTCAAACTGAACTGACATGACAATGATCGATCGATATAGGTGCGGTCCCAAAAACTGAAGTCTAACATAAGATGATAAGAAGATGGCCGATTGATATGGGTGCAGCCCTAAAAACCCAAACTCAAAGTGACAAGACGATGATCGATCGATATAGGTGCGATCCCATAAACTACATTGACAAGGTGAATGATCGATCAATATAGGTGTGGTCTCAACTCGAATTGAACACAAACTAATAAGAAGATGATCGATTGATATAGGTGCGACCCTGACTCAAACTAACATGACAATGAGATGGTCGATTGATATAGGTGCGATCCCAAACTCTAACTGATAAGACGATGACATATCGATATAGGTGCGATCGCAGAAACTGAAATCTAACATAAGATGATAGGAAGATGGTTGATCGATATGGGTGCAACCCCAAAAAAACAAACTCAAATTGACAAAACGATGACCGATTGATATAGGTACGGCCTTAAAAACTCAAACTGAACTAACATGATGGTGATTTGATCAAGAGGCACAAAGTTAAAGGATAACTAGGATAACGATGCAAGCAAACTTGACAGGAGGAGATATGCCCTAGTATGACAACTCATAAGGATTGACAACTAGGTCGAAAGATAATGAAGCCTCTGAAAAGTCCGATGATCCCAGGGAAGGAGAGTATGCCCCAGTATGCAACTCACAAGGGTCAACAACTAGATCAAAAGGTGAATAAAAGTCTGTTGAAAGGTCTGATGCTCTCGGAGAATGGGGTATGCCCCAGTATGTAACGATGAACAAATTGAGATACAAAATGCCTCAAAACTACTGTGCTCTAAAATATGCTCATACATCATATAATGAAAATGTCCAACCTCGAATAGGTAATGCCAAATCGGACTATGTATCATGATACCATGCTAACAAAACAAAACTAACTGATGAATAAAAACAATAATGACCAGTGCTCAAAATGCAAAGAGCAGGCAAATCAACACTCAGCATGCCAACTGTCAAAATGAAAGCATTATCACTAATAAATCAACAATTTTTCAAGCCTTGCCATCATGGAAGATGTTGAACCTAAAGTCCAAAAGATGTATGAAAGCGCAATGAAATAAATCGAGGACTGGTCTACATCTTTTCCTAATCAAGAAAATGGTGTGAGATCATGTGTCATGGTGAGGTGTGTGGGATAAAAAAAGGTAATGATCAAGCTCTGGTAAGATAGAAAGCATGAAAGTATCAAAGGTGAAATGTCCGAGTATGAAATGAAAGGTAGGTAAGTATCCGAGATCATACAAGTATGCCGAGAAGATTAAACCCAAAGTATCAATAGCTCCATAATCCATCAAAAGCAATAATCATGAGCAAAAAGTCAAGTCTCGATGTCAAAACATCTAACAAGGTGGCTATGCCCAAGTATGCAATGAGGACAATATGAAATAAACCAAAAATCTCCATATCACTCGTTAGATGCTCCACCGTAAAGAATCAATTTGACCTCCCTCCAAAAGATGGATATGCCTCAGTATAAAGTAGTGTATCCGAGTCAACAACCGTTGAGAAGGATCATGCCTAGTGTATGTCAACAAATCAATCAATCTGTACTCTTGGTGCCAGAAATGGAAGCATCTCAACATAATGCATATGAATCAGAATCCCTAGGCTCTATGAATGTGAATGAAGTGGCTATGCCCCAGTATAAACCATCATCTCAAAAATCAACCATCGGTGAGTGGAGCATGTCCCAATGTAGAATATTGAGTAGAGCGGTTGTATCTCCAATAAAAGTGCACTCTAAAATGGCTATGCCCTAGTGTAGGGTATCATCTTGAAAGAAACTGTCATCGATGAGTAGGATATGCCCTAGTGTAGATCACATCACCTCTGAAAATCCACCACCGATAAGAGGGGTATCCCCTAGTGTAATCCATCACTTCAACTCCCCATCCATCATGCTCCAAGAAATAATCTCCAACCAATCTCAAGTATTGCCCATGTGTGAGTTGTCAAGCACAACATGAAGTCATGGCCTCAGGGTGGTCTTAAGACATGGGACGTAACGTAGGATGAGGTAATAGGGTGAAAGAAATAAAAGGAAACTAGGCTCAAAGATCCCAATGATATAATTCTCATACCCCTCATGCATGAGACGCAATGCATAGAAAACATCATGAGTCACGGACCTAAGGATTCCCACATGGAAAATGATAATAAATGAATGACATATCGAATAAGCAAGAATAAAGTGTAGATGTTGAACCCAAGTCAAACATCAAGTAGGATGAGAAAATAAAGAAATCAAATGAGATAGAGTGAAATGGAGTAATAGAACAAAGATAGAAAAAAGCAAAAAGATAGGAAAGTAAGTGATGGTCAACCTACAACAAAGCATGAAGATAAGTCACATAAAGATGGATGTAATGACGAATAGGGCAAGGATCCAGAAATCCCAAAGAAAGGTTGCTCGCCTCTCTCACAAAAATCGAATGGGCGACTCATACTCTCACCTAAAATATATACTAAGATAGAATCTCAAAAATAAATGGGGGGTCATTGTGACCTCTCATACGGACTCTCTCTAACACATGAACCCAATGAAATAAACCAGCACATCCATACATGTGCTCAATAGAGAATGATATAATGAAGAATACGTTTTTTATTTATTTATTTTTTGCGCATACTTTGATCAATAATGAATGACTGTAGACCTTCTATTTTGTCCTTTAGCACATATCTTTAAACTCGTTTTCAGTGCTCCATAGTAGTTCATTGGTAGTCTATTGTTACTCATACTACTTACTTTTTTTAGTCACTTCGAAGACTTTGGTTGAGGGATTATCTGACCTCTTATTGTGACCCTTGGCAGTCCTAATTTAGAATTAGGCTTTTCATTCATTTTTAGGATAGCTTTTAGGTACACTTGACCCATTAGGCACCCCCCTAGGTCCACTTAGATTCACCTTGACCCGCTTAGATCCACCTAGACAACTTCTAACTTTCACACATTCACCTTAGGTTACTTAGGTCACTTAGACACCTTTTCAGAATAGGTCACTTGGACACTTCTTTTGGCATAGTCCACTTAGACGTGTTCTTGATTTTGGTTACTTCCTTTTCCGAGATAGGATGAATATTGGTTTGATTATATATTGCATGAAATGAATTTTTCATTTTTTATTTTTGAGAGTTTGAGTTTGACATTTATATTATTATAATATGTTGCATTAATTTAATTTCTTGATTTTTCCTAATTGCATACTTCTAATATTTATTTTTATATACCTTTATCAATTTATTTGTTTACTTATTTATTTATTTTTTAATTCCACGAATTGATGTCTTGGATTTTGTGGCTATGTGATTTGACATTTTATTTTATTTTATTCTATTCCATTTTGATCTTGACTCCTAATGACATGATTTCTTGTTTCAATTTTATTTTTAGTTTTGCATGAGAGTGAGCAAGAGGAGATATGGCCCAAGCAATAATAATAAAAATAAAATGGAAACAAACAAAACAAATCAAAAATCAGACCCACTACGTGGAAGGATATTATTATTTAGAGTGGATGAGACACGCAACATCCGGGACCCACAAATTTGAATGGATATAAAATGAAGATATATCTCCTCATAGTGAAGGATCAGAGAGAGAAATCAGATTGGGTTAATTTCTTCTCCATGGCAATAAGACAAAAAGACAAGCAAGCTGGCTGAGCCTATTTAATAATCGAATCTGATCAATTCTCGTATGCTACAAGGATCTGAGATGATCGGGCTTGGGAAGCTGTTGGGTCCAGAGGACATAGCCTATGATACCAACTCACACCTAATCTACACAGGCTGTGCTGATGGATGGATTAAGAAAGTCACTTTGAACGACTCGGTCGTCCATGATTGGGCCTTCATTGGTGGAAGACCTCTCGGCGTCGCTCTCGATCATGCCGGTGAGGTTCTCGTTGCCGACGCCGACAAGGGTCTACTGGAGATAAGTGAAGATGGTGTGGTCAAACTATTGATCGATGAAGCTGAGAAGTGGATAGTATTTAAAATACCGTTTTCACATCTGGAAGATGGAATCAACCCAGATTCATACAAAAACATTCAGCACGCACTCTTGAGGAATCCCGGACATGCAACTTGCATTCTTAATCCAACCGCACCACATAAGGACAGCGATCTGAATGAATTCATGCACCATTCGCTCATTCTGAATAAGCAGTCTACCACGCTACCCATTGGAAGGAAGTGGCCACTTTGTGCACAACACGCATACAGTGGGCTGTGAGGAGATTTTTTTTTGTTTTTTTAGAAAGAAAAGTCAACATGGTAAGGATTTGATCACTCACCAAATAAGACACGACTGCATCTCCCAGTGAGCCACCATGTATGCGCTTTCCATATCCATGTGCATTAAAAAAAAGAAATAGAATATCCCATAGAAGAAAGGTGATGCCATATAAATAGGGTAGAGAAGACATGCGCAGGATTTTTTAGAGAGGGGGCAATTTTTTGGATAGAGAGAACACATGAAGGAATTGATTTCTTTTGGCAAAGGGATTTTTTGAGAGATTCAAACAAAAAGCAGAATTTTTCAGAGGAGAATGCGCTGAAAGAATTTTTTTTTTTAAAGAAAGCACGTAGAATTTTGGAGGAGAGCAAGGGACTTTGGACGGAGTTCAGGCTGCCACTTTAATCACCAAGAGAGGATTTTCTCTTTCACTTCACAGGTTAGTTGTCTATGTAGTACTTTTATTTAGCTTAGATTTTTTGAAATTTCAATTTTTGATTAATTCTTTGTATTAAAGTTTACATTATTTTCTTTTTAAATCCCCAATTAGTTTAGTTCCAATCTACCTTTTAGTTTAAGTTTGTTAGTGATTTTAATCTATTAGTTTAATTGATCATGTCAAATAAAGTTTATTTTTTAATTCCAATTAGTTTAATTCTAGTTTATTTTTAATTTGAATGTGTTATCAATCTTAATTCTTTAGTTTAATTGATCTTGTGATATAAAGTTTATATTTTTAATTCTAGTTTATTTTTAATTTGAATGTGTTAGTGATTTTAATTCTTTAGTTTAATTGATCTTGTGAGGTATTTTTAATTCCAATCAGTTTAATTCTAGTTTATTTTAAATTTGGATGTGTTATTGATCTTAATTATTTAGTTTAATTGATCTTGTGAGGTAAAGTTTATATTTTTAATTCCAATTAGTTTAATTCTAGTTTATTTTTAATTTGAATGTGTTAGTGATTTTAATTATTTAGTTTAATTGATTTTGTGAGGCAAAATTTATATTTTTAATTCCAATCAATTTAATTCTAGTTTATTTTTAGTTTAAATGTGTTTATGATGTTAATTTGTTACTTTAAATAGTTTTGTGAGTTAAAGTTTATTTTTTTCGGATTAATTTAGTTACAATTTATTCTCTTAGTTTAAACGTGTTTATGATGTTAATTTGTTAGTTTAAATAGTTTTGTGAGATAAAGTTTTTCTTTTTTTCGGATTAATTTAGTTACAATTTATTCTCTTAGTTTAAATGTGTTTATGATGTTAATTTGTTAGTTTAAATAGTTTTGTGAGATAAAGTTTATTTTTTTTCGGGTTAATTTAGTTACAATTTATTCTCTTAGTTTAAACGTGTTTATGATGTTAATTTGCTAGTTTAAATAGTTTTGTGAGATAAAGTTTATTTTTTTCAAATTAGTTTAGTTTTTACTCTTAGTTTAAATGTGTTTATGATGTTAATTTGTTAGTTTAAATAGTTTTATGAGATAAAGTTTATTTTTTTCAAATTAATTTAGTTACAATTTATTCTCTTAGTTTAAATGTGTTTATGATGTTAATTTGTTTAGTTTAAATAGTTTTGTGAGATAAAGTTTATTTTTTTTCGGATTAGTTTAGTTTTTACTCTTAGTTTAAATGTATTTATGATGTTAATTTGTTAGTTTAAATAATTTCGTGAGATAAAATTTATATTTTTAATTCTGGATTAATTTAGTTTTAATTTATTCTCATAGTTTGAATGTGTTAATGATGTTAATTCTTTAGTTTAAATAATCACGTTAAATAAAGTTTGTGTTTTTTAAATCCAATTACTTTGATTTTCATCCGTTTTTAGTTTAAATGCATTAGTTGATCTTAATTCTTAGTTTAAATAATCATGTCAAATAAAGTTTGTGTGTTTTTTTTTTTAATTTCAATTAGTTTGATTTTAACTTGCTTTTAGCTTAAATGCATTTGCTGATTTTAATTCATCATTTTAAATAATCTCATAGGATAGAGTTTAATTTCAATTTAGTTTAATTTTAATATTTTATAATTTGAATGCGTTTATGATTTTAATTCAATTATTTAATTAATCTCCTTAGATGAATTCCATATTTTTAATTTCGATTTTAGTTTAAATATATTTGTGATTTCAATTTGATAGTTTAGCCAATCTTATTAGATGGTGTTGATGTTTTTAATTTAAGCTAGTATTAATTATTTTCAATATTGAATGTGTTTGTGTGTTTTTTATTCTATTAATTTTGATTTTAATCCATTTATATCCAATTTTGTAGTTGATTATAATTCTAGTTAATTAATTTAGTCAATCACATGTTGTTATCTTTCATATTTTGAGTATGACATATTTTGGCTTTGATCTATTAATATTTAGTTTGAGTTTTTAGGAATTTTGGATAGTCAATCTAGTTAATTGCATGTTATTGTTTCCATATTTTCGAGATTGCTAAATTTTGGTTTTTGATTTATCATATTTTGTTAGAATGTTAATTTACTTTAATTAATCTCATATTATTATCTCCAAATGCTAAGTTTGTTGACTTTAATTCTTGATTGGTTTTTCTTATCTTAATTCATGTGTTTCTTGAAATCTAGATGTTAGTCTTGGATGATACTTTTGTTAGTTTGTTTGATTAGGAAGTCATTAGTTTGTTGCCTTATTAATTGTTATTCAAATTCTTTTTTTTAAAGGCCACTGGAAACCCATGAAGGTTGGCCCTATTCTCACCACTTTAATTGGCATGATTGTCTAAATCTCTATTTTGTGATTTTGTTTTCCTTTGGGTTGCCTATGTTTGATGCTTGAATATTGTCTTTTGAAAATCATCCTTTTCCTATTTTTAAAAGAAACCTTTCCTCAAAATGTTCCTCCTTAAAGTGCATTTAAAAAAAAAATTCATTTAGACTCCTTAGAATAAAAAAAATTCATTTTTTTAAAAAAAATAACATGCAACCATATCTTGATCGGTTTGCATCTTTCTTTGTTTTCAATGAAAATTTTTAGTTTTTGAACAAAACACGAATCAAAGCTTGTGGTCCCAAATAAATGGGATAATTCTAAGCTAAATTCGTGTATATCAATTGGGGAATTGGTGAAACCCCTACATAAGAAAATCTTTTCAAAACTTATTTTTGCTACCACCCTTGCTATTTGTTATAATTATATATATATATATATATATATATATATATATATATATATATATATATATATATATTTCTAGGAATTGTATACAAGATGTATGTGATAATTGATTATTTAGTATATTTTGACCATTCTTTTTGCTATGCTAATTAGATACTGAGCATGTTAGAATTTCTTATTTTATTATTTATTATCTAACACCCCCATGTCTTGAGGAAGTGTGTTATGAGTTATCTATGCTATCCAGGTACGCTCCCTAACAGCTATTTTCTGAATTCTGTAAATATGATTGTCAATGTGAACTATGCCTATGTTTGATAGTGCTTGGTTGCTTTGATATATTTGTTACATTGTTCGGTCATTTATGATAAAATGCATGTTGGGTGATATATTATCTAAACTAACCATTGATGTTTTATGATAGCACTTAAAAAGTGGTTTAAGTACGCACCTTAACTCTCCTTTATTGTGATTTGATCTTGTTTAGCATGTTATTTTTTATAATCACCTTAGTCTACCTAGGTATCCTCAATTAATCAATTAATTATCACGTTCTCCTTAACTTAGTTAGTAGAGACCTTTATAGGGCTTAGAGGGGTGCTACTTCCTAGAGGTACATTCCTGATAAGTAACCTGATCCCCAGACTTAGACTCAGGTTTTTCAAGGACACGTTTTTTCCAAAAATTATGGAGTCACTTTTTAGGGTTTTTCTTTCTTGTTTTATTTTCCCTTTAAAATAAAAAATAAAATAAGTGGCGACTCCGACTTTTCCAAAAATTACCTTTTCACAAATAAAAGCGAGTCTCGCCAATCAAGTGGGGACGCACGTGAAAAATGTGGGTCCACAATGACCTCCCATGAAAATACATACCCAAATGATCAGACTCTCCTCACATACTGATATAATATGAATCCTCGCTAATAAGACAACCTCTCAAAATAAGATCTCTGAACCACTGCCCATGGGGTGAACGGAGGGAAAGAATGTGACAATCCTCCATGCAGTGACGCGTGAAAAACCACCACTTAAGGTGAAACAAGGATAATGTCGAGTAAGCCATGATGAGAGAAAAGACAGAGAACGAATATCACAAGTGGTGACATGTGATGTTGGAAAAAGTGATGAGATGATGTCAAAATGGAAAATATCACAATGAAAAGTGAATGATGAGGCTTGAATATGTATGTCAGGTTTAGAACTCATGACGTATCTAATCAAAGCATGCAAGCACTATAGGTCCCCAACCTAGTGTAATAGGTAAATGAGGTGATGAAAAAAAAGGTTATGGTGTTCATGTGAGGCTCAAAGGGCTAGCAATAGGTAACTTTATATGTAAGGGTGATAAAGTTAATAGGCTCATGAAATGATGGACACTCATCCTTTGATCACTACCTTGAACATCGTACTCTCAAAATCTCACATGGTCAATACTAAAAACTGGCATTTGTCCAACATAGTCATATCAACCTCTCTGAAATCGTGTGAAAGCTCCCACTAATGCTCCATGATAATCATCAAAGCCCTCTAACAATTACCTCACTCTATCATCATAAGCCACTCACCATCGTCTCATAAAATCACCATCTCTAGTCATTCCGACTCTCTGAAGTCGTGTGCAATGGCTCAGATCTAGATGCTCCATGATAACCCCTCTGCCTTAGCAATATTATCAAGCAGTCAAACCACTCTCTCATCATGATCCATCTATCATCATGCAAAGCTCACCTCAGGTCTAACCATCTCAGACTCTACCTGTCAGATCAAGGAAATGATGGAAAAAATAGGCAATGGTACTATAGTATGCTAAGACAAACAAATATGGTAATCGTTGATTACTACTCAAAAAGTGTTATTTCATAGCTTGTAATTAACTCTTTTAAACATTTTTGAGTAGTAGTTATCACCTTTTAACCCAATTAACATATTAAGGACCTTTGTAATCTTTTCTAATCACTTTGTGTAAGTTTTGGTGTTTTTGTTAGTAATTTGATCACCCAAGCAATCCGAGATTGAGGAGAGTTCTTTGGAATCCATGGCAAAGCAATGGAAAGCTAAAAAACACGAAGAACCGAAGCTTTGAAGTCCTTTTCCATAAGCAAATCCGGAATGTAAGGAGGGGAAGCAAAGAGAAATCTGCCATGAAGCATTCTTGATGACAGTCATGTCAGCCACTTTTGGAGCACTTCCTGGAGTCCAATTTATGCATGCTATATGTCGTTTCGAAGCTCAGGAAGTCAACAATCCAATGCTTCAACGGTGCGCGCTTCGGAGTTGAAATGAAGGAGTTACAGCCACTGCAAGCAGATCACTCCAAGATTAAGGAAATTTTTGCACGACTGCAAAATTAGCCTTGGGCTGCAAAAATGTTGTCCTTTTGCTGCGAAAATTTCACAGCCATTTTGCACAATGCAACGAAATTTCTCCTAAAGCTTCCCGATATTTGCGACCGACATTTTGAGATTTTTTGCTTTAGATATTTGATGTCTAAATCCCCAAACTCTCCTTGTAACCCACCTATCATAGGATTCCTTAGTCTTTAAGTAAGAACAAAGGGTGAATAACCCCTTATATATAGTTTTGTAATTTTCATCAAAAATCGGATCTCGGGAGCTTGTTTTTGGAGACAACCTTTTGTATAAGTAAGAAATATATCTACAGAGCACTTGCTCTGTTTTTCCTATATATTTTTGTTTTCTCATTATTTTTATTTCTAGCCAAACAAGCTCTGAGGAAGTTTCCTCAGAGAATGAGTGGCTAGACTTTTAGTTCCTTGGAGTTAAGGTTATCGGGAAAGGCTCCAAATGCAAGAATTAGTAGCTTTGTGGTTTCAGCCATTAATGAAGAGAAAGTGTGATCCTTTAATGATTTCTATGTTTTTAGTTAACTTAAAACACCTTCAATTCACTTGAGCCAACACTTGGTAAGGCAAGTGATCTCCGTCCATGGAGATGCACTAGTTTACCTCTTGCGAGCTTTTGGGAAGTGACTTGAAGGTAGGATTTTCTAGAATTGCCAACACTTGGTAAGCTTTTGGACTCCAATGAGACATCCATTAGTTATCTCTTGCGAGCTTGAGAAGGGAAGTCCAAAGTTAATGATCACCTTGAATGGCAAATGCTAGGTGAGAGGCACGAGCCATTGCAAGTTGCATCAGTGAGAGGGAATTAGAGCTGAAATCCATTTAAGGGATGCATCTGTACAACACTGGTTAGAGAATTGACTATATGTTAATTCTCTAATGCGAGAAATGAACCAAGTGACCGGAACTCTGTTTTTGCATGAGGAAACTCCCCTGTGAACCTAAACCTTCAAGGAATGTTTTTCTTCATAAGTAATTTCCATTACTCTATTTTTTATTAGTTTAAAACCAAACCTTTTTCACTCAAATATCTTTATGTTTTCTTTTAAAGCTAACCTTGAAATGAAAAAGCACCAATTCATCTTTGAATTAATATCAATTGTGAAGTGAAAACCCATCCTAGTGAACGACCCTAGAGCCACTATGCTATGCTAGCTAAGGCTATCCTAGTACATGGTGTAATAGGTTATAAATTTTATTGATTACTCCCTTCTAAGGACCACAATCAAGGGACACCAGTTGGACACGAATCAAATGGTACCACTGTCAGGGACCATTGAGAGGACATGAATCAGCTGAGACACCAATTGGGAACGAATCAGTCGTATAATGGTACTAAAGGGTGATGTCATGTCAGACTCAAAATGGGTAGTTCATCAAGTCTACAAGGTCAGGATATGGATATAGATATGATACTACTCTAATCAGAAGGTGAAATGGGTCATAGTCCAAACCAAAATTCGAGATCTTTTTTATTCTTCGATACAGTTCACTTCATTCCATTCATCTCTCATGTATCTGTGATCCATTCATTACACTCGTGATCTCTACCGAAGAAGGGGCATATTTTTAGACCCTCATTTTTTGGTCTAGTTTTTTTTATTATTTTTGGAGCATTTTGCTGGCAGGGGACTTCTTCTATGGTTTCTAGGTGAGCTACATGCATGAGACAAGTGCCAACAAGACACCACCACCTCACCATGGTGGCTTCTAAGTAAGCTGTAGAGGAGGATGGGGGGAGTAGTGGAATAGGTGGAAGTGACAGAGGAAAGAAAGAAAAATTGGAGGGAAAAATCTGGAGACTGGGTGCTTCAGGCAGTAAAGGGGTGCTATGGCTCACCACCGTGCCTTCCCAATAAGTAACCTGGCCCCCGGACCCGACCTTGGTTTTCCACAGACTGTCTTTTCCAAATAAGGAGTCACACTTAGGGTTTTTTTTTTATTTTGTTTTTCTCTTAAAAAATAAAACAAAAATAAGTGACGACTCTAGGTCTTTTTTCGAAAAATCAAATTTTTACCAAATAAATAAAAAAATGAGTTACGCCATTGAGTGGGAACACACGTCTAAAACGCGAGTCCACAAAATGGCAACTCCACTGGGGATCACTAGAGGGTCAAGCTTGAACAAAAGTTGAGACAAATGTAGCATTTGATTGGTTGATCAATGAGTACCCACCTCTCTTTATGCTTTTGTTTGTTTGACTGTTGATTACACATTGAGAGCTCTTGATATCATTATCCTTGATGCATGCTTGGTTATTGTATTCATTTGAGGCATTGACATGTTGATTATATTGATTAATCATTTTGCCTATCCTCACATATTGACACTCTTTGTTATATGATTACTCTGCTCACCTTGACTTGTATATTCTCAGTGTTGCTTATCTTTTTCATCTTTATATCTTAATCACCTTTGAGCATGCCAATTATTATTGTTAGATATTCATCATGATTATCATATTTCTTGCTTAGTTTGTGTGTAGATTTGGATGATATACCTGTGGTTTGCTTGACTGCCTGTTGCATGACCTCTCTTCTCTTGCATGATGCATGTGTTGCTTGTCTGTGTGGGTCTCACACCTATCCCCTTATTTCCAATTCCCTAGTCTAGTTTGAACTAGTTTCCCTTAATCTCGTATTTGAAATGAGACTTGTTGCTTTGTTTGCTCTCCGACCAAGCTAGTGATTAGGAGTAGGGTCTAACAATGACCTATATCTATATTTGGGAGCACTTTGGAGGTGGTCAACACATTGATGCTGATTGGAGTCCGACCTTTGAAGACTTGCATAGCTTAGAGCTAGATTTCAGGATATGTGTGTGACCAATGTGTTTTCTTTTTAGTTTCATGGGATTTTCAGATGCACCCACACCACTCATTGTGCACTTTAGTTAACTATTGAGTGATGAGAGTTACGAGAGCTTTCACCATAGGAAACCCATGGGATGTCGAGGTAGTACATGTGTGGAGGTGATGACCACCTTGCATAGAAGCGCCTTGTCTCTTCGGAGGCGTGTAGAGGGCTGCGTATCGTCGGAGGGTACGATCGCTTATGCTAGGGATCTTTTAAAGTCCACCGCTTCCCTTTTTAGAGCCATCTTAACTTTGTAGGGCAAACCTTAAATTATTCAATTTCCTTTCCTACACGTGGGTGCATCTGAGGGCCTTCAGAGCCTCCTTAGTTAGAGTTTGGATCTAATACTCCCTCTTTTAGTCTCCAGTTGAGAGTGCTCAAAGATCGGTATGAGTTTCAATATCAGTTGGATCACCTTTTTTCATGTTGCCTTAGATTATTCTTTTCACTCGATGAATTTAACATGTTTTTTTCCCTAGGGCTTTCGTCTCTCTCTCTCTCTTGGCTTGGCACATCCTCTCATTTGGTTTTCTTTTGCTTGATGTTTTGGGATATGTTCATTGATCATGATCATCTTTTTACATCGTACACCTATCATAGGCCCAATACCCCATTCTTTGTTTGATCATTGATTCAATTTTCAACTCGATGCTCACATTTTCATTATAGAAAGGTGAAAGGCACATTTTCACATTTACACTTTTTTCGAGAGATTCACCTTGATCACTTTGTCTTTTTTTCTCTTTATGGAGCTTGAGTTGAAGGTTGAGTTAAGGATATGTGGTTATAGATAGGGTATTAATCTCGTGATAGTGTGCTTCTCACACTTCTTTCTTCTTGGATTATTGATAGGAATTCTCTAGTCACATTTGTAGTCATCTCACAATGGACACAATTATGACTCAAGAGTTTTCATCATACATCTAGATTTCGAATTGCCACCCCAGGACCATGTGCTTGCATGTTGTATGGTTGTCTTTTAGCGTTCTATCTTGTGTCATTCATCCATTTTATTTGCATTGTAGGGAGTCAGTTTAGGAGTTGGTTGAGTTTGGATTCGCAGCCTTGGATGAGGATTTGAGGTCGATTGATTAGTTTAGATTCTTATCAAAGTTTAGATAGTTCACTTGAGATGTCAAATGAGTTAGCTACCACACTAGCTTCTATTCAAGAGTTCATGGCTGGGATGACAGGAGTTTAGATTAGATAGAGAGCTCATGCCAGAATCATCATCCAATTGGCATAAGCACTGATGAGACAATTCCCCATGCATCTAAAACAGCGCAGGTTCTTCCACTTGGGACTTCACATAGCGTTCCATTCCATCTATCAGATCATTGTGAGACTATTTTACCACCTGCTGCCACAATGTCGCATCCCATTACTACTACTACTAATGATACTAGATTGGTCGAGAAGGAGGAATGGGGAAAAACAGAGTACTAGGGTGATGATCAGAGGAGCACCGTCAGGTAAGGATTTTTTACGGATTTCTAATTCCTTCTTTCTCATTTTCACGATTCTTCATCATTTCATGCTTGCTTTATTTTGTTCCCTTTCTGGTTTCTTTGATTTTCCCTGTAAATGATTGATATATGAGTTGTTTTCTTAGAGCTCAGTATCTGTTTAATCATACAAGATGCTCCCTATTCGTTCCACCTGCTTAGATCCATTCAGTACAGCGTGAAATGGAGTCTAGTTTTATAGGTTGTTTGTTTAGAGCATGCTCTGTTTCTTGGTTTTTTTTTAGTGCCATCTATTTGAGATTTTGTCGACCGTGGGCTATTCAAAGAGAGGCTTGAGAAATTAAAGAAGCTTAGATATAGAAGGGGGTACAATTCGCACGCATTGCTTGAGCCAAAAAAAAAAAGGAAAGTGGTAATGGAACTTTGGGAAAAACTTCCAGTTTTGACCTAGTTTATATTTTTGCTATCATTCGTCCATTTCTAGTGTGTTTGAGGTGCTGAATATTATGGACGGGTTGGCTATTTTGGTTGTGGCGGCTTTTGGGAGACATGTTTGGATATTTATGGTCCTTTGCATAGTAAGCTTCATCACAAATGTCGGCATTCTTGAGTCAAGCCTTGGAGAAGAGTTTCGGTACACCATATGTTGACATAGAAGGCTGAAATACCTGGATATAAGGAATAGAAAATTCAATAAAATGTTTGGTCTCAGAAAACTTAGGGAAAGCATTTGGAGATGGGCCCCATTCCTACATGGCCATGCATGGCCACCTTGGACATGCAACCCAAAAAGCCATCCTCTTAATCCGTCCTCTATTGGTGTCAATATATATATATATATATATATATATATATATATTTAAAAAAATCCGTTTTCAAATAATTTTTCAAAATTCCGATTTTCAAAATTTAATTTTAAAAAACCAATTTCCAAGTAATTTTCAAAACTCTAATTTTCGAATAACTTTCAAAACTTTGATTTTCAAATTTAATTTTCCAAACTTTGATTTCCAAATAATTTTCAAAATTCCGATTCTCAAATTTAATTTTCAAAACTCCAAATTTCAAAAATCTTTTTTTTTTCTTCCAAATTTAATTTTTTTAAAGATTCCATTTTCAAATAGATTTCCAAAACTCCAATTTTTAATTTAATTTTTCAAAACTCCAATTTTTAAGATTAATTTTCCAAACTTTAATTATTTTCAAATTTAATTTTCAAAACTTCAATTTTCGAATAATTCTTCAAAATTCCACTTCTTTAAATTTAATTTTTAAAACTTCCATTTTCGAATAATTTTCCAAAGTTCCAATTCCCAAATTTCATTTTTTAATGATTCCATTCTCAAATAATTTCCAAAACTCCAATTCTCAAATAATTTTCAAATTTCCAATTTCTTCCAAATTTAATTTCTAAAATTCTAATTTCTTTCAAATTTAATTTTCAGAACTCCCATTTTCTAATAATTTTTTCAAATTTCCAATTTTTTAAATTTAATTTTAGCGATTTCAATTTTCAAATAAATTTCAAAACTCTACTTTTCTTTCAAATAGTTTTAATTCAGCTCCAGTTTTCAATTTTTTTTTTAATTCTACAATTTTTCATCCTTTATTAGGGTTTTTGTAGACCCCTTTTTTTTGCAAACCAACTCCAATGTTTATTACTATTGTTTTTTTATCAATAGCACCAAAGGGTATTTCATGTCACCCGAGAGTGAGTTGCATTTTTTTTTTTTTTTTTTTGCAGAAGTATGGGACGGCTGCTAGGGGCAAGCTGCATGAGACACATGGCTAAGGACACCACCACCTCGCCATGGTGGTGGTTGAGATGGAGACCTTTCTTTCAGAATAGTTGGAGGGGATGAACAAAGAACAATGGAACGGGTGGGAGCTGACAAGGCAAGGTTGAGGTGATATCTGGAGGAGGTGAGATATTTTTTCAGGGGGCCGTTGTTTGAGAGGTTCGGTAGCTTAGAGGGCAAGAAAATCAGAGGGAATGAGATCTTTTTAGGTGCGCTAGTTACAAAGAGTTTCCAGGGTGGCTGTTACAGGAAAAAAAAAGGATGATGAGAGAAAAGACATGAGAAAGTGGGAAGGTAGGAGAGGTTTTACTTAAGAAAAATATAGGGTTGCAGGAAGAAAAATAAGAGCGGATGAGAGGCAGATGAAGGTTGTGTTGTGGATTACCAGGTAAGGCCACCTTGAGCTTGGTATGTTTCCATTTATTAATGTTCTGCTTCATTCACTACTATCTATGAGCATTGTTTTGTTGTTTGCTATGGGCATCAAGAGCCACAGGGTTGTTTTGGTTGAACATGATTATTTGCATATAATGCTCTGTTTTGGTTGTCTTTGATATTTATGTTTTTTTTTTCTTGTAAATGGTTGGATTCTTCTTTGGGTTTGGGTTTGATGTTTTGATAGTTTTATTGAGGTATTCCAGTTTGTCCCACCAGTTTTGAGTCTGTTTATCACTCATGAAATGAGGCATTGCCTAATAACTTTTTGGGTATCTCATTAATGTTCTGTTTTTGAGCAATTTCATCATCCTTTCCACCCATGAACAAGTCCACTAACCCATTTTCTTCACTTTCTCTCACTAACCGTGGCTCTACTCAACTATAATCCCTACTCGCATGGTTACCTTTATTTCACTACCTCTCTCATTTGTCTTCATCATGCATGAACCCCTACGTATATCTCTCCACAAGTCATCCCACTAATCCATCTTCATACCCACCGAATCCATACCCATTTTTTTCCATCCTCCATGCTCATCAAATTCAACCATGCCTCCTCACAAGTAAGATCAGAAGAAGTTTCCTCTATCAAATAGCCACCAACCGACACCTCCAACCCCCAACAGCCACCTTCACTCTCACAGTCACCTCAATCAAACCCTCATCCTATTCCTCCAACGCCCAAGGCAAACACCAAATTTGGAGATGTGTTCACGTTTGATGTGCCGACATTAGAGAGGGGTCAATGGCAGGCTCGCCATAGTAGGTTTTGTTGTAGCAATGGGTGCAAAAATATGGAGGGTGTGGGAGAAGTTTGAAACAAATGGAAGCTCTATGCGCATGGTAGTGAGAATGGCAGTTGGGTGGGGAGGTGGCAGTATGTGGTGTTTGTTTTTCATGTAAAAAAATGGGTTTGTGATGCTCTCAGGTAGTACATGGTATGTGTATGATAGAGACTTGCATGGAAAATGGGTTTGTATGGCATTATTGTAATATGGGAAATAGGCTTGTGGTACTCTTTGGTGTGCTGGCAGCACATGGAATGGGTTAGTTGTCACTTTGAACACGTGGAGAAATTTTGCACATAAGAATCACCATAACCCATCTTTCTTTATTATTTCTTCACATTTTGATATTAGAATAATTTTCTAACATTCCAATTTTCGAAATTTAATCTTTCGAAATTCTGTTCTCAAATTTACTTTTTAAAATAATTCCTCAAAATTCCAATTTTCCAAGATTTCATTTTTTTTAATTTAACTTTCCGAAATTCCATCCTCAAAATAATTTTCTAGATTCCAATATTCAAAATTTAATTTTGCAAAATACCATCTTCAAATAAAATTTCAAAAAAAAAAATTTCAATTTCCAAATTTAATTTTCAATTTCTAAAATTCTAATTTCCCAATTTCTGAATTTAATTTTCAATTTCCAAAATTCCAATTTTCACATTTGTTTATTTTATCATCATTATTTTCGTTATTATTATTATTTTGTTTATTTATTTATTTATTTATTTTTAAAACTTTCATCTTTAAATAATTCTTCAAAACTCCGATTTTCAAATTTAATTCTCAATTTCTGAAATTCCAATTTTCCAATTTTCAAATTTAATTTTCAATTTCCAATTTTCACATTTATTTATTTAATCATCATTATTTTCGTTATTATTATTATTATTTTGTTTATTTATTTATTTTTAAAACTTTCATCTTTAAATAATTCTTCAAAATTCCTATTTCCAAAATTAATTCTCAATTTTTTAAATTCCAATTTCTGAATTTAACTTTCAATTTCCAAAATTTCAATTTTCACATTTATTTATTTAATCATCATTATTTTCGTTATTATTATTATTTTGTTTATTTATTTATTTATTTTTAAAACTTTCATCTTTAAATAATTCTTCAAAATTCCAATTTTCACATTTATTTATTTATTATTATTATTATCTTCATTTTATTTATTTATTTTTAAAAATTACATCTTCAAATAATTTCCAAGATTCCAAATTTCATAATTTAATTTTCATAGTTCCAATTCTCAAATAATTTTCAAAATTCTAATTTCTTTCAAATTTAGTTTCCAAAGTTCCAATTCCTTAATGTAATTTTCAAAACTTCAATCCTCAAATAATTCCAATTTCTTTCAAAATTTAATTTCCAACATTCTAATTCTTAAATTTAATTCTCAAAATTCCAATTGTCAAATAATTTCCAAAATTCCAATTCTTAAATTTAATTTTCAAAACCCCAATTTTCAAATAATTTTTGAGACTTCAATTTTCAAATAAATTTCAAAACTCCAGTTTTCTTTCAAATAATTTTAATTCTACTCCATTTTTCAAATATTTTTTTAATTCACAAATTTTCTTCGATTTTCAAATAATCTTTCGTTTTCCTTTTTTTTTTTTTTTTTTAACAAGCATGAATGAATTTTTCATGATTCCAAAATAGTGGAATTTGTGATATTAATTCATGCAAAATAAATTGGGCTTTAGTGAGGGGCCCAACATATGAGTTTTCTCTTCTAATTGTTAACCGTTATGTTTAATGAGTATTGTTTGATCTTTGTCTTGCTCTTTCATATGCATGTGATGATTTTATACTTGAGTTAACTTTGTTTCCATGATAGCGCATTATTAATTACTATTAAGGTACGATCCCATTCTTACCTCGCTTATTCTTATGCATGATTCACTTTACTATTTTATTATTTCATTTTGGTATCCATTTATTTCCTTACCAATTGCTATGTTTGTTTCATCTCATTAGTAGAGACTCGTTTTTAGGGATTTAGAGGGATGCTACAATCTTTATTGTACAATCCCAATAAGTAACCTGACCCTCGAGCCTAGATTTGATTTTTCGCATACCATCATTTCCAAATAAGGAGTCACACTTAGGATTTTTCTTTCTTATTTTGTTTTTCCCTTCAAAAATAAAACAAAAATAAGTGGTGATTCTAAGTCTTTTTCTAAAAATCAATGTTTTCACTGAATAAAAAAAATGCAAGTCACGCCATCGAGTGGGAACACATCAAGCCAAATATAGGGTCCATAGTTTTAGGTCAAAAAAATCTCGTTTTTAATAAACTTGCTACCTTTCCCTTCAGGTAAACACTTTCACTAATTTGTTTGATTTTCAAATAATATTTTGTTTTTCTTGATATTAAATAAGCATAAATATGATTTTCATAATTCCAAAACAATGGAATTTGTGGGATTAATTCATGCAAAATCAATTAGGCATTGGTGGGGGCCCTACATATGAGATTTCTCTTCTAATTGTCAACTGTTATGCTTAATGAATATTTACTTGATCTTTGTCTTGCTCTTTGATATGCATGTGATAATTTTATATTTGAACTAACCTTGTTTTCATTGATAGCGCATTTTTACTTGCTGCTAAGGAACGATCTCACTACCACTTAGCTTATTCTTATGTATGATTTATTTTATTATCTGATCATTTTATTGATATCCATTGATTTCCTTATCAATTGTCATACTTGTTTCACCTTATTTAATAGATACCCATTTTTAGGGACTTAGAGGAATGTTATGACTCACCATCGTACCTTTCCAATAAGTAACCTAACCCCTGGACCCGACTTTGATTTTCCACATATTGTCTTTTTCAAATAAGAAGTCACACTTAGAGTTTTCTTTCTTATTTTGTTTTCCCCTTAAAAAATAAAACAAAAATAAATGGCGACTTCAAATCTTCTATCGAAAAATCAAATTTTCACCAATATAAATAAAAAAGCGAGTTGCACCATCAAGTGGGAACGCACGTGAAAAACGCGAGTCCGCACTTTGCTAACAAATTGAATTTTAAAAACTTTTAAAAAGTAATTTTATAAACATGCACTTCAATAATACACATGAATAAAATTTCAAGATTGTCTTTCAATTTTTATTTCTTCCATAGCTTGTTGTGAACTCATAACTGTTATTTAAAAAAAAAAAATTGTTAAGCTTGACATGTGGTTAATCAACATGCCACATTATTTTTCTTTTTCCTCATTCTTTATTTTAGATTTTGACTTTTTTATGATATGTTATTTACACATTCTCATAAAATATTTTTAATTTCATTTTTTTACTCTTTCATCTTTTAATTTTAATTATTTATGAACTTTTTAAATATAAAAATAATAATATATACAATAAATAATTAATATAAAAAATTAATATAAAAATAAATACTTAGGTGGTGTTTGTTTTTTGGTTGAATAGAAAAAGTCAAACTATTTAGCTTTTTCTATTTAGCTAAAAATATCATATTGACATTATCCAATATAATTAAACTGAACTTATTGATAACAAGTTCATTTTATCTATGTTGGATGATGTTAACAAGTTATTTTTAACTTAATAGAAAAAGTCAAATATTTTGACTTTTTCTATTCAGCCAAAAAACAGACACCACCTTAATGAATAAATTTTGCTTTTTACTTATAGGTATGTAACTTCACCGTGATTTTAACTTTTTTCTTAATTAAAGTATTTAATATTTTTAATTAAAATAAAAAAAAGTCTAACGTTTTACTCATGATATTTTTTTTCTTGTATAAAAAACCAAAGAAGAGTGCTCCTTCCCATCATAGTGGTACTTTTTACGTACTTTAGTGTTGTATTTTTCCAAAATAGTGACACGCTCAATTTTTTTAGAAAAGTATGATATTCTCTTTTCTAAGGGTTATGTGGATGGATGCATAATTTCAATATGCAAAAATTTTAATTTTTAACAAAATTAAAAGAAAATAAAATAAATGATTAAATACATTTTTTTAATAAAAAATATATTTTATTTTTTATTTTATATAAATAAAAAAAATTAAAATTTTAACAAAGTAAAATGTTAAAACTTAAAACCACAACCAAAATTTTATCTTTTTTAATTAAAAATATTAAAATTTTAATCAAGAAAAAAAAGTTAAAATCACTATCATATTAAATTTACAAGCAAAAAGCTAAAACCATAATGATCTATTCTATTTTTCACATGAAAATTTAAAAATATTAAAAAATATAAATAATAAAATAATATGGTAATGTAATAACATTTATAAAATAAATAAATATTTTTTTAGGAACATAGAAAGTTTTATATTCTAAATCTCTAAATTTGTTCTTATATATTTATTTTTATATTAAATTTGTTATCATTAATGATTTATTATATATTATTATTTTATTTTTAAAATATTTATAAACAATTAAAATTATGAAAATATGAAATTATGGAAAAAAAAATTAAAAAGATTTCATATAGCCAACCCATTAAGAAAAACAAAAATATGGAGGTATTATGGAGAAGAAAAAAAGAAAAAAGGAAAAATCATGTGTCATGATTAGTTACCACATGTCCAATTTTTTTTATCTTTGGAAAAATATTAATAATGATGGATTATGAGTTCTTTCACTTGTTATGGCAAAGTAATAATAAAAAAAAATAAAAATAGGTGACAATTGGCACATTCGATGTGTTAATTGTTGGTGCCGATCGAGCTTATTTTGGTCATAGGAGTTATATGTTTGTTTTGATCGACTAAAGAGTCTTGAGTTTGGGAAGAACACGTGGAGGGAAGGTCACATTAATGATTTTTTATATTTGAGGATTAATTTCAGATTGAAAGTCAAAAATCAAATTGATTAAAAATGTAATTTTTTTTTTGAGATAGCGCACCGTTACATGATTCACTTAATAAATTCTAGAAACCCAGGGAGGTTGAAATTGCGGCCGTAGAACGTTAAAAATAGGGGACGCGGGCACGAAATAAAAGCAATCAACTCAAGGCTGATGGATAAAATTCAACCCCTTTTAATTTTAATATTTTTTATTCTCATTTCTGACTCATGCCTATTATAATATTTAAAAAATAAATAAAAATGTAATTATATATATATATATATATATATATATGATGGGTTTGTCATCTTCAAAGTGCTTCAAATTAAACCGGAAAAAGGAAAGGGACAGAAGCGAGAGAGAGAGAGAGAGAGGGGCCTCTTCGCATTTCCCTCCTCACCTTTGGACTTGAACTCATCGCCACATTCATTTTCATTCGTTTTCTGGTATTTTTCTTCTTTTCTTTTCGTTTTTTCTTTTTTTCCTTTCTGATTTGTTGTTGTTGTTGTTGTTTTAAAATAATTGTTTTTTTATTTTATTATAGAAGCAATGCGTTGTTGTTTCTGTATTCTGGATTTGCTCTTTCGTTGATGATAAAATTGAGGAAATGAATTGGGCTTGGGGTTTTTTACGATTTTTTTTCTTTTTTTTTTTTTTTGGTGCCGGAAATCTGTGGCTCTGGTGATCTTGGTTGAGTGGAGGGATCTTGTTTTATCCGATGAATTTTGTGTTTGGTTTCTGAGAAAACTTAGGAAAATGAATGAGGATGGGGAATTTTGAATCTTTCTTGTTTTGGGCTGCTTTGATTCCGGAAAGGTATGTGCTATACGTGTGTTGGTCTCGCATGGGTGGAAAGCTGGGGCTTTATTGCATCACGGGAGATGCTTGATAAAGAATCCAGGATGGGGGATTTTAATTTGTTTTTGTATGTTTTCTCAGCGTCCAATCAAGTTTTGTTGTTCTTGTACGGATAATTTGAATAGTCGCTTTTGATTTCACGGGTGTTTTAATTTTTGGAATTTGGTGATTCTCTGTTTGAATAGTGGGGAAACGGAGGAAAGGGAAAGAAAACAAAAACAACTTTGTTTTTACCTTTATTTTAACTTTTTTTTTTTCCCAAGAAATGAACTCAATTTATCTCAGCCACATAAATATAAGGTTCAGTTGAGTACTTTTTCTTGGCCTAATGGTAGCAAGTTTAAAATCCATATGTTTGATTCGATTTATACTTTTTCCCGGAAACGAAATATAAAAATTCATTAGAGGAATGCACAAAGAGAGTTTATTATTTGGCTCTTAGCTTCATATCTTCTTATTTGTTATTTTTAAATTTGTCCTCTTCTTTTGCTTGGAGGGGTTGGTTGATTTTTGGGAAGACTGTCTGTAAAGATAGGTTTTGTTGGATGATTGTGGCTTACAAGCAGAGCAATGAGTGACCGTCCATATGAACTCGGGAGGCCTGCCTCAGGTATGCTGCTGGTAATAGTTCATGCAAATGATAACAATGATCGACTGCTTTATGACACTTTTTTATCTCTAATTGGAAACTGTAATTAGCCAATTATATTCTAGTTGTTCATCTCCATTAGGAAATTCATTCAGGAATCATTCTAATTATTACAGATGGCTTCACCATGACATCATATCCCACTTTATTGTAGTTGTATGTGCATAAAGGAATGGGTTTAATGTACATGGGGGATAGCATTACTTCTTTGATAGAATTTGTGGATTGGTTAGGTTCCTTGTAGGGAGTGGTTGTGTTATCATCCCTATTGGTTTTTGTATATGTATATGTTGTGTATACCTTTTCTTTAATACAACACACGTTTTACTTATCAAAAAAATAAAAATAAATAAAGGAATGGGTTTAATGCAGGTTCTTGTCAAGTAAACCCTTGCATCATGACTCTTTTATTCAGATCCATGGTACTATTGACTGGAAATCATAGTATGCCCAACAGAGCATGATACAACTATTTTATTTTTTGTTAAGTCTATGGTGTTGTAATATTTCCTTATGGTGGATTCCCGCCAAGGATAGTTATAAGAATAAATTCAGAAAACCACTTTGAATTAGGATTGGGTTAGTGGTTGTTGAATTTTGTTTTTATGGTATTTGTATTTTTCTTATTAAAGTATAGAATTACCCAGGAGTTTGGTTTAATGGGGAATATTTAGTTATCATTTTAATGGATTCATACAAGCCTGTATAAAGGCCTAAAGTAAACATTATTTAGAACAATGAATTATAAATAAAACAGAATTTGAGTTTTCTGCTTGGATAGTGCTTGTTCTGCACCATATTTCATCCTTCATTCCTTTGGCTTCTTATTTTTCTCTTGGTTTTATTTTGTTGATGTAACATCTGGGGTGCTATCCCTTTTCTTCATTATGCTGATGGTTATTATTTTTCCATTTGAAATTGATTCAATGCTTCACGAATATTAGTACCCTCTGAGTTTAGGAATTTAATTAGGCTCTTTGGGAGCCCAAACATGAATATTAATAGTATTTACTACTTGTTTATTTCTTTATTTAGTACATATTTAGCTTCCTTGTTAAAAACAGCTTTCTATGCCAATAGTTGTTTCTTCCTTTTTTCCCCTCAATATGAAGTTCAGGGCAATGTTTGTTACAGTTTATTATTATTTTTTTTTAATCTTTTCTTTTCTAGCCAGTATTTGAACACAGTACTAGGGCTTTGGTTTAACCTGATGGTTCAAACCTGTTTGCCTGTTTGGTTCCTTCTAGACACGAAAAACAGATCTCTGTGATTGGGAAGAACTATAATTTCTTTCACAAGGATCTCTTAATGAAGAGATGTTCAAGTCCCTTCCTGGGAGTAGGATATTTATGACTTTCTGTTGTGGGACGGTACCATTCACTGATTATTGGAAGTGACCTCAAACTAGCCTGTTGATGAAAGTTAATATAAGCTTGAATGTGAATGCTTTGGGATGTCATAAATTTGGTAGTTGGAAGTGTCAGATTGTAAACTGGTAGCTCGTTGTTGCAATCTACATTGAATTAAGAAGCTCTGCATTATGCCCAGAATGTATCATTTGTTAATTTGTATTATTAATTTAAAAATAAAGGACAATATGGAAAACCAAGTTCCAATCACCCACCCAAAAAATTTCAGGAACATCTGAAAAGAATATGAGATTTGAATTCACAATTAAAGCATTCTAGTTCTGTTGTTAAACTTGCATTGATGTTTGTTAGCCCTTAATCAATTAGAGATCTTTGTATGGATAGGCATGCAACTAGTCATAATATTTCCTGCACATGCTTTTGAATTTTTCATCCTATTGTTGTTGGGGTTGGGAGTAGGGATGAGATAGTGCTGACAGTTATGTTGAAGAGACTGTTATACTTTCTCCCCCTGACAGTTTGTTTCTATTTGTTCCCACGTCTTAACTAGTTTAAAAGAAGCAAAACACATTTGTCTTTTTTGTTTTTCTCTTGCAAATTAAATGTTGGGGAAAAAAAAAAAGATTTTATAACTAAATGTGTAGCATGGATGTAAAGCGATGATATTCTCCATTTACTACGCATGTATCTTGGGTAATAATAGTCTAACAAGTTGAAAATTCTGCTCTTTTTTTTTTCTTTTTCTCTTTCTCTGGTTAAGATAGTTAATGGTGCTCATTTCTCATACAGGTAAAAGAAGGTTAAAAGATTTATTGCTTAAAAGTGATAATCGCACTTGTGCTGATTGTGGTGCTCCAGATCCCAAATGGGCGTAAGTTTCACTGCTTGATACCTTTTAGTTTATTTCCTTTGCTAGATTAATGATTTCTTCAAACCGGTAACTATATCATGGTACACAATTGAATGATATTGCGAATCTTTGGGAAGTTGATGAACAACAACTAAGACTTGGAAAAAAGACTACTAGAATATCGGTTTGGGTTTGCATCATGGAGATTTACCTTATAAACTATTCTTTTGGTAGGTAACTAATGGAAAGCTTTGGAAAAAAGGATCCCTCTAATCTTCCTAATTTGGAAAAAGTATAATGGTAGGGTCCCTTGAGAGAGAAACTGGAGAGAGAAGTGTTCTATAGTTATATTGACATAGCAAGGATGTGTATTAGATTTTGTTCATAGAAAATGTCTTCTTCTTCTTTTTATTTTTTATTAAAAGGCAAACATAAACATTGATCAAAAGTGCTTGACAAAAATAGGGCCGTAACCATAGTACACTGGGAGTGTATAGAAAATGTTAAAGCAAAGAAAAAATATCACAATTGCAAAACACCTATACAAGATGTCCTTGAACTGAATCTGCAATTAAATCCTTCAAGAAAAGATCAGACCTTGCTAGCCTGATCAAAAAATGTTTTCAGGAAAAGTTCCTTGAATACTTGACCTGGATGTTCCTCTTCCTTGAAATTTCTGCTGTTTTGTTCCTTTCATATGCACCGAAACAAGCATAGGGAAGCCATTGTCTTCATTCTTGTACCGTGCCAGACTAAAAGAAGCGATTTGATGGTCTTTGGGAATACCCACTGGAAGCAAAAACAAAGCCAGAACAAGATCCCAATGCTTTCAGGCTTTGACATGATGGATTAGAATATGACATGCCAACTCGTGGTTGACCTTACATAGACAACGCCTATGCTAGCTAGCACCTGATTTTATTTGCTTGTATTAATTAGAATTTTTTTTTTAAGATCTGTTGCCAGACCTTTGTTGCCTTCATGGAGCAAGCACTATCACTCTAACGATCCAGTGCTCTATCAGAAATTTTTGCAGACCAAAATGATCAAATCTGACGCAATGAAAAGTGTAATGATTTAATCCCAAAGCTCACTTCCTTTCCACAATGTAAACTGATAACCAGAACCATGTATAATTGACAAGAGGTGCCATCTAATGCTTTCTTAATTGTCAAATTGGCAACACTCTGGGTAATTGTGCAACCTGAGGGGAACAAGTAAGAGATAAAATGAGAAAATGAAAGGTGGGGGTAACTAGCACTGGATATGGAGCACTTCGAAAGCATAGAAAGGAGAGCATTACAGATGTTTATAAATGGTAGAAAAGTTGGGTGTGGTTCTTTTCTTAAAAAGAAGAATCAAGGGGCTGAGGATTATTTATGAAAAAGCTGGTTGGCATCTGAGCATAAACTTGCTAGGGGAATCCAGATCATTGTCAAAGAAATTCAAGACCATAAATCTTTGATACCTGTACTTTTTTATTTCACCAAGATGTCTATATTGGAATGATTTGACATTTGCATGTTTATCATCTGTTGGATATGTCTCTCTTGCTCCAGATACAGCACCATCTGTTTGCTGGGATTTGTATAGAAGGTAGGTTGTTTTTAGTTTTTGTTTTGGTTTTTTATTTTTTGTTTTTTCCCTTTTCTTTCTTTGAAGATCTTGGCTGTGTTGTCCTTAAAAGGAAGACTCCCATCAGTGTTAGGAAAGATTTTCTTTGCCCTTTAAGATATCGGTTTTCTGGAAGTGTGGGGTTTAGAGAAGGATGGAGATAAAAGATAAGGATTTCACTTTTGCCAGAAAACTGATGCTTGAGGAGATAGAAGTCAGAACAAATGTGCTTGTATCTGGCTGTATGAACTTGTCACTTGTGTAGAGGAGATAGAAAGTCAAATAAAATCCACTTGTATGTTTGACATTAGGGATAAGACATTTACCATAACAGAGAGGAATACTTAATCTTGTCCACAATACCTCTTCCCTCTATTGGTATCCATCTCAGCTGAGCCCTATTAGTGGCCTATGTCCATATTTGACATCCACACACAAATCCGTTTAATGTAGCTGTGAATTCATGTTGTTTTCTTCAGCATATGCTTATATATGTGTACTTGAACAATGCATTTTCAGGTCTGCAAATATTGGAGTCTTTATATGCTTAAAATGTTGTGGTGTGCACAGAAGCCTTGGTACACATATCTCAAAGGTAGCTGCCCTATTATTGCTTCGTATTTAGTTATCATCATGCATCATAGTGTATGTGTTTTCTTTTTTATCTTTTTATTTTTTATTTTTGTACTGGAAATGTTTATTTCTGGTGCTTGTGTGTGTGTTTTTGTTTTTTAATACTGGAAAGGTTTATTTTTTATTGAAAAATATCGTGGGAATTGTTTTTTCATGAATTTTACCTTTAAAATCAATTTAGCAAAAAATAGAAAAAAATAATTGTCAAATACACACAGTTGCAGGGAAAAGCTAAGAAAATTTTTTGTGAATCCTAAACAAAATCAAATGGGTTAAACTTTTATTGTCCATATATGTGCACAAATGAACTAGATGTTAAAATAGGCATGAAATGCTTGCATGGATGTGACCACTATCTAATTGGTTCTTGTGGAGAGTTGTAGGCGTTCTTCCTGGGAAAAGAAAAACCAGCTTGCTCCAATGAGCACTGAAAACCAGTGAATCTCATCCAGCTATAACCAACAAGACCATTGAACAATGCTGAATTTGGATCAATTTTCATATTTAGTTTCTTTTGCTAGTTTGAATTTTTAGTTTTTCCTCCATTTTGTAAATTATACCAATATAATTCTTAAAACAATATTATTTTGGACTGTTCAGGTGTTGTCTGTGGCATTGGATGATTGGTCTGATGATGAAATTGATGCCATGGTTGAGGTTGGAGGAAATTCTTCTGCTAATTCAATTTATGAGGCTTTTATTCCTGAAGGAGTCACAAAGCCTAAACCTAATTCCAGCCATGAGGAGCGAATGAGATTCATCAGGTTAGATGAAAGAAAATTGTTTCACCATAAATCTGGATCTTTATGCATGGTTGTAACTCTATATAGAGACACATGTATTTATGCACTCTTTGCTTGACGTAGATGATTTATTTGCTGGGCCATCACATGGCCGGACACTAATATGAAATTTAAAGTGGTCAAACCAGGTGACTAGGCCAGTTTTTTTCCCTATTTAAAAAGGCCTAGTCATCTGGATACTTGCTTTTGACCAACCATCAAACTATTATGTCCTGTTCATGATTTGTCTTTTTTACCATAACTTCTATGGTCAGTTTGAGAGGTGATCAACAAGTGTGGCAGTTTGATCCATGCATCAGTGGCACCATGTTGCAGGGTTTCAACTGTGGTCTTCGTTGTGGTCACTTATGTAATTTAATTTTTTTGTGCAGGTCAAAATATGAGCTTCAAGAATTTTTGAAACCTAGCTTGCGGATTGCTTCAGTTTCTTCTGGAAAGAGCTCTCTCCAATCATCTTTTTCTAGAAAGTTGATGGATAATTTTCGAAGTTCAAACTCACAGAAATTGGTAAATTTGTGTATCTTTGTTTGGTGCCTTGTCGTTTCTTCTATTATGATAAAGTTCAAATCGTTAGGGAGGGTGGGAGATAAGCCATGTTTGGCAAATATGCAGCCATTTAGACTGAGTATACGGTTAAGAGGTAAATGGTGTTTTTGTTGTCTCATCAAGCAGCACTGCTTCTCCTTGGTGGATATTTTGAGCTGTATATTTTGTGGTGTTGGCTACAAGTTTAGTAGTTTGGTAGCTAATGACAGTATAATCTGAATGGATGGGTTTCACTGGTATTTGGTGCCACTGTGAATCAATCTAATTCTCTGATCTGAAACTGGTAACAGGAAGGCATGGTAGAGTATATTGGATTGTTGAAAGTCAAAGTGATAAGAGGCAAGAATTTAGCAGTCAGAGACATGCTATCAAGTGATCCCTATGTTGTCCTGACACTTGGCCCACAGGTTAGTCGTAATTGCCCTTTCATTTTTGTTCTTGAGACTGATCCTCATGCTCATTTAAGGTCCATTGTCCATGCATGTAGACTCTGGAACTTGTTGAAATCTTGGTTTGTTCTTAGGCTTGACAATGTAATCATATTTCTCTTAATTGAATTTTTTTCATTTATTAATTATTTATAAGCTACCTTCCCTATGTTAAAGAGTTGTGTTTTAATTGGTTGGATGGTGGTTCAGACCCTTGTTAAAGGTAGATATTGAACAGCAGCATGCCATATGTCTTTCATATAAATGTATCCATTATCCTAATGTGCATTGTCTAGATTAGATTTTAGTCAAAGTGGTGAATTGCTTTTAGTTAGACAGTGATCATTCTTTTACTGATAATGAAGATTGGCTGTTGCTGTTACTAGACTGTCCAGACACAGGTAATAACGAGCAACTTGAATCCAGTCTGGAATGAGGAACTCATGCTTTCTGTGCCCATGGATTATGGGCCCATAAAAGTGGTATGTTTTTCTTTTTCCTTTTCCCTTGATTGTATGGCTTTTCTTTTGTGTGGTTCAGTTGCCATGGAAAATGACCTTTTCTATGGTTTATTGGGATGACATCCAGTGGAGTAGGATTTGTAGTTGCATCTAGTTTGTACGCAACTAAAAAATTGGACTTACTTTACGGATGCTTGTCACTTTTGTTTTCTATCCTAAACAGTTGGGATGAGTCATTTATGTTGTTGCATCTTCCATTACAGACAGCACAGCTTGGGGTGGATATTAATCCATGTCAAATGCAAAGTCCCTGAATCTTGAGACTCATCTGAAATAACGATAGCAAACTGAAAACAATGGTGAACAAAAATTTGTGTGTTTTATCATTGGATTAGAAGGAATTGCAATCCTATAGATGGCAGTTGATCATGTTACTATCATTGAGAGGTTGGAAATGAGGGAGAAGGAAAGAAATCCTAAGCCTATAGTTGAGTTGCATTAGATCTAGTTAATTATGACAGATTTATGAAGTCAGATATGTTAGTGATGGTGGATTTAGAGAAATCTGATCCATCCATATGAGTGAAAGTTCTTGTCCTTACTTGAAATTTCAAAATCAGTAAGCTTATGACTTGTCTATGAAAATGGTTTTGTTCCATTTTTCAAATAGTAGCTTTAAGTAATCCTAATCATGTCCATTCATATGCCAATCAATGTCCTGTAAATAAAAGTATTCACAAATTAGCCTGTTTTCTTAGTGAAAAACGATCAGATCCCATTGCCAAGTAACCTCCTTGTGTCGATCCTCATATGCAAATAATTATCCCTGTCTAATCAAAATGGTTGACGGTATCTCTAATTACAATTTTCTTGATTATTATATTTTCTTTTATAAGCAAACAGAGCAATCTATTAAAAGAGCACCAAGAAAAGGGGGGATACCTTATGTGTACACGAAGTATGCACAAAAAACCAAAAAAAGAAAAACCAAGAGGTAACCACAAAAAACAGCCAAAACAATCACAGCTAGCCGCTGATAAAACTCTGTAAGAAGTCATGCATTGACAAGTTTCCCAAATCTAGCAAAGCATTTGCCTATTCCAAGAGGGCCTTAATGAAGCTCGCCTTTCAAATTGTTCATACAGAGAAAGGATCTTGTTTGGGTATAATTTTGGTGGATTCCTTTTTGAGTTTCACATGGCCACTCAAGAAAAATGCTCATTTGCAGTTCAAAGCTTCTAACCTGTATTTGTACCATAAATGCTTATGGCCTAGAGCATATTTTAATAATGGTACAGGCATAGACCTACTTTGAAAAATGAAGTCTCGTTCAGTGGTTAGTTCAATCCATTCCAATTCATTTGGTCCCCATACTAAGATGGTCTCCAATTAGGCATCTGAAACCAATCATCTTACCGCATAACCCCCATGCATATGACTGCTATATGAATTTGCTAGCAAAGGTTGTTTTCAGTAGTGAAGGGTTATGGTGTATGAGGATATTAGATTACCAGTTCTCACTGTTGTGTACATGGCTTTGCTAGGGTTCTTGATACTAAGCAACCCTTTCATCATTATTCATAAAAAATCAAATTCCCCATGCTCGATCACAATGTTTTCATGACATTTCATCTAATATATGAGTCCTGTCTCTCACAATGCAGAAAGTCTTTGACCATGACACGTTCTCTGCTGATGACATAATGGGAGAAGCCGAGATTGACATCCAACCCCTGATAACATCCGCCATGGCATTTGGAAATGCAGAAATGTTTGGAGACATGCAGATAGGAAAATGGCTGAAATCACACGACAACGCCCTCTTAGAAGACAGCATCATAAACATTATTGGTGGGAAGGTGAAACAGGAGGTGCAACTGAAGCTCCAGAATGTTGAATCTGGAGAACTAGATCTAGAAATAGAGTGGCTGCCTCTTGACCAATAGGTACATATAAACCATATATTCCCTTCCCCTCCCATTTTTTTTTTTTTTTTTAAATTTTCTTCCAACAATAAAAAACTGTAATTTTCAGAGTGATATTGGGATTGAGTAGCACCACAGACTTGCCCTTCTTTCTCTTGTATTTATTCAATTTTTGTCTCCAGTTATAAGTACTGAGAAACTGTATTTTCTGGGCAGAAGATCAACTATTCATGTCCTTTGGGTGTAATTGTAATTGTGTATTTTATTCACACTTTGAGTCACAAATGCTGTCTTGGTTGTTGAATGTAGCCCTTTAGGCTTAAAAAGAAAAGAGAAAACAGATGGGAAAATTAATTAAAAATAAAATCCTACATTTAAAATTTATTTTTAAAAAATATTTGAAGACAAAAAATAAGTTAAAATATTTCAAATTCTCAAATAAATTTTCTTTTTAAAAAATTATTATTATGGATAATATTTTTTCACTAATTAGGTAAAAAGTTAACCTGACAAGGAATTCCCATTTAATAAATAAAAACTTTAAGAACTTATTGTCTAACAATTTCAAAAAGGTGGTTTCTAATATTTGCTTTATTCTAATAATCCAGGTGTGACAAACTTAAACACTAATTTTGTGTTTCTAATATTCCTAATAGAATAATAATAATGAAAATATTTAAATTGAAATTTATTTAAGTTTATTATTATGTTTAAGTGGAGTATAGTTCTCTAGTAAATTAAATGAGAATTATAATGTGACAACGAAATGCTTCAATTAAAGAGCATGAATTTGCGTGTAGAGTAATTTTGGAAAAATTGAATTTTCAAGAGACATTTGTTTGTTTGTTTTTTTTTTTTTTTTTTTATCTTAAATCTAAATAGATCTCAATTTAACTTAAATATAAAGTATTAAGTGGTAAGTTAATATTGTTGCATGAATATTTGATCCCATGTTGAAAACAAATCTAGTTGAGCTTTAATTTTGATTTGCAATTTCATTTTCTAATTTAACCACTTTACTATCATATTCATTAGTAATTGAGATTTTCTTTGAAGAAAATTATGAATGAAAAAGCATGCAATGAGAATTTTTATTTGAATAGAAAATAAATATGGTGTTGTTTTCTTTAATATTGGGAAAAAAAATATTCACAATGCTAAAAATACATTCAATGACATTTCTTAGTCTTGTATGACGATGATTATCTCCTCTTTATTTGTAACTTGACTACTATTATGAAAACCATTCAACTAATAACATACATTCCAATATGGTGCCAACGTGCCGGTGTTTGCACGATGGATCTACTAAATAATATTTATTTAAAAAAGGCATTTTGTTGAGTCTTATTATAAATACATATATAAATTATATAAATAAAGTAAATATAAAAAATTTACTTGACAGTGACACGGGAAAATTATGTTGTGAGTCGTGAATATAGTTTACATCAAAACTCTTGAATGATGCATACAAACTCCATTAATTACATGAACAACACCCCACATTGCAATATTTTTTTGTAGATTTAATTAATATTTTAGATAAGAATACTATAAATATGATATGATCTAATACTAATAAAAAAATAATATAGCTTCAAATTTTGTCTTTTGAAAGACAAAACTCAGTGAAGTGTGTCCTTTGAGTAGGGTCACACTGATTTTTCCTAATAATTATATTAGCAGTACTAGATACCATATATGTTTTAATTCTATTATTTGGAACTTTTGAAAATTCTAGGTAAAGAACTAGAGTTTTAATAGGTTATCATATGGGTTAGATATTATTATTATTATTTATTCCACCAAATAATTGAATATTCCAACAAAGCCCACTGAATAAATAAAAGTAAATATTCTATTTAAGTAATGACCTCTACTTATGAACATTTCAATAGTTCATTTTTTTTTTTTTTGAAAGACTAATCATTAGGTAATGTTGATTAATAATAAATAAAATAATTAAATAATATTAGATTTTGATCATGACAATATATAAAGTAATGACCTCTATTTATTAAAAAATTGTTGATTTTCTTATTTACATGGCCTCTAGCTATGAAGAGAGAGAGAGAGAGAGAGAGGTTGGGGGGAGGGGGGTCTTATTGCAGATAAAGATAGCTTGGTTCAACTAAGATGCAAGCAAGGGTAATTTACAAAATGATCCTACCATGGCTTGGTTCAACCACCAAATTGGTTGGTTCTACCATGGCTTCTAAATAGTTGAGTTTTCTGATCGAGTTTTGGTTGTATCAAAAACCCTAAAAATGATACCATGATAAACAAGGAAATTTTCTTACTCATTTTACGGAATGAATGCAATCATATATAGCAGTACAAAGAAACATTTACAAAAAGAACTAATCTATGTCATATACTTTCTTAGGATAATATTATGGTTGACCCTTGAAAAGAGAATTCAAAATTAAAATTGAGCAACTAATTATCCCTACAATTTTTCCAATTAGGTCTTAAGTGACAACTCATGCAAAGGAGGGAGGATCCTTCTGATAACATGTATAATTAAAAATTAGAAGAAAAATAAACTAGCTAGAAGAAGAAGAAACTAGAATGCTCGTAATGAACGATGTATTACTGCATTAGCAGGTCTCTCTTTTTATAAATGGTCAAGAAGATATTTATATTTGATCATCCACAAATTTTCACAATATGATAAATTCTCATATTTCATAATTATAAAATATTTATACCTTGATTTTAAGATAATATTTCATTTTCAAATGACTAACTTTTTATTCATATTAATATTTCTTTCACATTCATAATATTAATATTCATTTTGTATTACAGGTCTCATAAGATCTTTTATGTGATATTCCCTTTTCAAAAAATTTTAAATACAACAAATTGGTGTTTTCATTTTCTTTAGCATAGTTTTGGAAAAAAAAAAAAAAAAAACCATCAGACCATACTTTTAGCCCTATTTGAATATGAAAACAAAAAATAGTCTAAACAAATATAACCTAGTTGCCAAAATTTAATCATTTATATGCTCAATTTGTGTGAGCAAATTATGAATGCACTATTTAATAAGCCAAATTTGCTTTCTTTTTTTTTTTTTTTGGCTATTTCAATTATTTAGGATATTTTTTAACATATCTATTTGTTTAAATTATTTTAAAGAAACAATCCATATAAAAATATTATATTAATTGATATTTTTATTAATTAATAAATTATTCCTATAGTATTTGAAAAGAATATAAAACTTGTAATGTTAAATTAGTAAAATAAATTATTTTCAAACTTGAATTATTTCTATTTTTAAATAGTCAAATTAAATTTACAACATAATTAGAGGAAAATATTTATATTTATATTTTTTAGAAAAATACTAAAAAAAAAAAATAGAAGAGGATCCAATTGGCTCCAAAATTTTAATAATTATATTTTTTTTCAATGTTCTATGATTAAAAAAAATGAAGTTTATAGTGAGTGCCCAATAAAATGACCTAATCATGGTATCAAATAGGATTAAACTTTTGTTGACCGTACACCAATTGAAAAAGGGAACACTTCAACCATAGAACTCTTGGACAAGAAAGGACTTCTTTGGAGCAGCCATGGCTGACTCAACCTTTTCTTGGAGTAGAGGTAGCCTTGTTGGTCAAAGGAAAAACATTGAAATGGTCTATTCTTCTAAAGAAGTTGAAAATGTTTCTTTTTTTCTCCCCTAACAATTGTGCTAATCTCTTATTGATTGGTGAAAATGGAAGCCAAAAATACATTGGATTATTTTTCATAATTTAAGGAATTGGCATCAAATAGTTAAGGATTTATTAAAATTTACATGATCAAGATTTAAATTTGAAAGTTTGATGATTTGAATATGTTTGGATTCAAAAAGATAAATGGTTTTATTGATTTTTTTAACCAATTATATAAAAGTTTAACTAAAGTTATGTTTGGTGTCGGGAAAGGGAAAAAAATAAATTATATTTAAATGTCATTGGAAAAAAAAAATCAAGGAAAAGATAAAAGGGAAAATGTTAAAAAGATTTTTTTTCATGTTTTTTTTAGATAAAGGTAAGAAAAATTTAGGGCAAATCATTTCTCAACAATTTAATTTTCTTTCCTTCAAGTTTTCTAAAGACAACCCACTAATAGTGGAAAATTTGTAAAAATAATTAGAATATTAGTAAAAAAAAAATTATTAATAAATAACTCAAGCAATTCCTTTAAGTTGTCCTAAGTCTAAAGGGAACATGATGGAAAATTTAGACTTGAATTTTAGAAATGTCAAATAAGGAGGTGACTTGCTTTCATGGAGAAGCATAGGGAATGAGAAGGGGCAAACCTCAAATAAAGTTGGTCACAACCTTTGACAATGGTGAAATTGTACATGAAACAAGATACCAACATACCCAGATTTTTTCTATTTTCTATATAACCATTGTCTATTGAGTAGCATTCTACAAATTAAGCTCAAGAGAAAGAAAACTGCAGAAAGAAATATGGAAGCATCACAAGAGAAAGTGCAATCTGATCACAAGGCATTTGGATGGGCAGCTACAGACTCCTCTGGCCTCCTTTCTCCTTTTCACTTTGCCAGAAGGTATATATGCATGTACCCATTCGTATCACTTAGCTTTTGAATGAAGATTTGTTTAGTCATAATGGTTTTTATCAATTTGCATATTGATGTGAGCAGAAGCAATGGAGATGATGATATCACAATGAGGATTCTTTACTGTGGGATTTGCCACACTGACCTCGGCATGCTTAGGAATCACCATGGAATCTCTCTCTACCCTCTTGTTCCTGGGTATATGTCCTTAGCTCCCTTTCTATACTAATAATAATAATCCATTTGGAGGGGTCAAATAAATTCTAATTAGTGTTAATGAAATTTATGACAGGCATGAAATTGTGGGGGTGGTGACCCAAGTGGGCTCCAAGGTACACAAGTTCAAGGTTGGAGACAAGGCAGGTGTGGGCACCATGATAGGCTCCTGTGGTGCATGCCAAAACTGCCAAGACGACTTGGAGAGCTACTGTCCCTCCATGACCACCACCTACACCATGTTTTCACCCGATGGAAGCATCAACTATGGAGGATTTTCTGATATTCTTGTGGTTAATGAGCACTTCGCCGTGCGTTTTCCGGACAACCTTTCACCAGAAGGTGGTGCACCGTTGCTTTGCGCCGGTATCACGGTCTATAGCCCCATGAAGCATTTTGGGCTGACTCAGCCAGGCATGCATCTGGGTGTGGTTGGGCTGGGTGGACTAGGGCATGTTGCAGTGAAGTTCGCTAAGGCATTTGGTATGAAAGTCACTGTGATTAGCACGTCCCTCGCGAAGAAGAATGCTGCTCTTGCTGAGCTAGGCGCTGATTCATTTTTAGTTAGCCATGATTCGGAGCAAATGCAGGTAATTAGACCTTGCTAGAAGCAATTGTCTAGATCTTACCCTTGGATTGGATCTTGACCATCTCATTTAAAAACCAATTGGTATCCGATGAGAGTTGTTTAATTTTTTATGGGGTTTTGATCATCTTATCTGAAAGCTAATTGGTATCATATGAGAGTTGTTTAAACCTTAATTTCCGATTGGTCAATCAGGTTTTGACCATCTTATTTAAAAGCCAATTGCTGTCCAGTGAGATTTGTTTAAACCTTACTCTTCCATCGAGTTTTGACCATCTCATCTAAAAACCAATTGGTATATGGTGAGAGTTGTTTAAACCTTACCAATTAGGATTTGATGAGGGTATGCTAAGTCTTTTATGATTGGTGTGACATAGGCTGCACTCGGGACAATGGACGGCATCATCGACACTGTGTCTGCGCCCCATGCTTTGAAGCCTTTGATAGAACTATTGAAGCGGGATGGGAAGCTGATAATGTTGGGTGCACCAGACATGGAGAAGCCGACTGATTTGCCTCTCTATTCCTTGTTTGTTGGTAAGTGAAAAGAGAGACGGACGGAAATTAATTAAATGAAATAGATCCATACAGTGTGTGAATAAAAGTAACAGAATGTTGAAATGAATCCAGGGAGGAAAGTGATATCAGCGAGCATGACAGGAGGAATGAGAGAAACACAAGAAATGATGGAGTTTGCAGGGAAGCACAACATAAGTGCAGATGTTGAAGTCATTTCAATGGCGGATGTGAACACAGCCATGGAGCGACTGACTAAAGGGGATGTCAAGTACCGTTTTGTCATTGACATTGCCAACTCCTTAGCTACTAATTAGAATATAGCAATATGTACTTAGGTTTTAATTTAAGTAATTAGCCAACAGGCACAATGCTATATAGGTGTTCTGTTTATTAATATATGATTTATATATTAATCCTTTAAAACCATTCTAACAAACTTTGTACTTGTGTTGATGCTTTTTGCATTATCCTCAACTTCTAAAAAAAATGCATTTATTCGGATATTAATTTGAAGTGTTTACAAGAATATCAAGAATGGAAAGTAAATAAAATTAATTACTTTATATGTCATAACCTCGCTCTCTACCCAATATTGTCAGGTTCAAGGTTGCACCAGCCGGAAAGAAAATAAAATTAATTACTCTATATGTCATGACCTGCTCTCTACTCGATATTGGCAGGTTCAAGGTTGTGGTGGTGCATGTACGATCCTAGTGTATTGTGAAAGTCTTCTATATATGGCTCTTCCTAGTCCACCTAACATTCCCATTTGCACACTATCGATCAAAGATCATGCTCTAATACCATTCTGTCACCATCTTACTCTCCACTTGATATTTTCGAGTTTCAAGGCTGTAGTGGCATACACATGACCTACAAGCCGACCCTAGTTTTGCTTCTTTAATGGACCTACACCTTCAAAAAAATGTCTCAATAGTGTGTTGTGAAAGCCCTTCATATATGGTTTTTCACCATTCAGTCCCCGAGAAATGTGGAACACTACACCATATAAAACAAATAATTTTTTTTAATATTAGTATTATCCTTTTAATAATCCTCATTCCAATATTTTATTTTAGAATGAGGATGTTTTCATCATACAAATATTAAGTGAGATTAGAACCAACCCATAAAAATGTTTGGTATAAGTAATCAAATGAAATTTGAATTATAAATATCTATATTTTATTAATTAAGAATAATTATTAAAAGATAATTTTAATCTTCTTCACAATCAAATTATTATTAATATTTATGTAAATAAAATAAAATAAATATAATTTTTTTCATTAATCTATCTTTTATGTGCTAGAATCTCACACATTTGATATTATTTAACATATGAATATTCTCAATTTATTAAAAAATTTAATATTGAATCAAATAAATTAAGATATTTATTTGATATATTAAAGTAAACTATAATATATAAAACCTTTTCATTTAAATTTTTAATAATTAAAATATGATATTATCTTAGTTAATAATAATTAAATAATTGTTACAAAAAACAAGGTTTGTTACGAAAGTTTGTTAGAATGTATAATCATCCGTTCCGTGATATTTCTCAACTATTGTTGTTGACTTCCTCTCGACTTTCTTTAAAATGGGGGTCTACTAATGAAACTTAAATAAAATTTTATTCCCACAATCTTTTCTTCCAATTCTTAGCATGAGCTATTATATAATTATGTTCTTCCACTTATCTGATTCAAATTCAAGTGTTAGGTGGTGTTTGTTTTTTTGACTTTTTGCTGAAAGCAATTTAGTTTTAGAATTTAAATTGTTTGTTTTTCTACTTTTTCATGACTTATTATAAATTTTTTACTAAATAGAAAAAGTCAAAATATATAACTTTTTCTTAATAGAAAAAATAACATATTGGTTTTTTTACTTTTTAATACTTAATAGAAATAAAATACTACAAAAACAAACAACCTAATATTTAACACTATTAAGCATTAAAGTTCTATTTAGAATTAAGTAAAAAAACAAACACCACCTTAGTGTCCTTATCTGATTCAAATAGAATAGAGGAGCACAAGGCTACACCAGAGTGCAAAGTCTAGCTCATCTATTTTTAGAGACTTTTACATGATAAGAAAGATGGATTATCCTAACTTGCCTAATTACACAACACATCATGAAGATGTATGCCTTGTGGACCATGCTACAACATGTACGATTCTTTGAGATAAAAAGTATTTCTCAAATGTAACATTTGCACCACCTAATGTTAATACAAAATTAGGTTCTATAAATCCGATTCAAGGCTTCAGAAGAACTACTATTGTTTTACCTAGTGGAACCAAATTTAATATTGATGATGCATTATATTTTGATAGATCCAAAAGAAATCGGTTTATTTTTAAAGATATTCACCAAAATAGATATCATATTAAGACTATGAATAACAGTAATATAAAATATCTCTACATTACCTTAACTGTTTTTGGATAAAAGCATCTATTAGAGAAGCTCTTTGCTTTTCCTTGTGGGTTGTATATCACATAACCATTTATGTTGTAATGAACTAGAAGTCCTATGATCCAAATACCTTTATGTTTTGGCATGAGTGACTTGGTCACCCTAGGTCATCTATGATGCATCATATCATTAGGAACTCTCATCAACACCCTTTAAAGAACTAGAAGATTTTTATGCTCAATAATTATAATTGTGTTACCTATTCACAAGGTAAATTGATTATTAAACTATCTTTTACCAAAGTTGTCTTAAAATCCTCAACCTTTTTAGAAAGAATTCATGGGGATATATGTGGTCCCATTCATCCTCCTTGTGGACTATTTCAGTATTTTATAGTCTTAATATATGTCTCCATTGGGTGGTCACATGTTTGCTTTCTTTCTACTCACAATGTTGCTTTTGCAATGCTACTTACTCAAAAATCCGTTAAAGAGCACAATTTCCAAATTACCCTATCAAGAAATTCGTCTTGATAATGCGGGTGAATTTTCATTCCAAACTTTTATTGACTTTTATATGTCAATTGGAATTGACATCCAACATCCTAATGTTCATGTTCATAATCAAAATGGTTTAGCTTGTTTAACCATTACTTTTAAGAACATAACCACCTCTCTCTACTTGGGATGATGTTATACTCCATGTTGCAACCTTAATCTGCCTTCAACCTTCTACTTATTATGAATATTCACCTTTACAATTAGTATTTGATCAGTAACCAAATGTTTCTCACTTAAGAATTTTTAGTTATGCTACTCATGTCCCTACTTCTCCTCAAGGCATCTTGGGATTTATTTTGGTATTGATTCTCCATCTATCATTTGACATTTGGAACCCCAAATAGATGATGTCTTTACGGGGCATTTTGTCAATTGCCATTTTGATGAAACAATTTTCTCGCCATTAAGGGAAGGAAAATTAGTTCCAAAAGAACAACATGAAAATAATAGAATTACTTAGAATGCATTGGTTTTGTCTCACCTTGATCCTCATACAAATCAATGTGAACTAAAAGTTCAAAAAATTATTCACTTACATGGAATGACAAATCAATTACCAAATGCATTCATTGATGCAAAGAAAGTGACAAAGTCATATATATCGACCACAAATACTCTAACATGGATTGATGTCTTATAGGACACTTAACCGATATCACAAAATATGAATCTAAAGTATGTCTAAAGCGTGGTACACCTATTGGCTCAAATGATATGGTTTCTTGGGAAAAAAAATGGAAGGAAAAACACATGAAAAGGTTGACACACCTATAGAAGTTCAATCCAAAAATGGGCTATTAATTTTGACTGATCAATCCCAAGTCAATAATCAGATGGTCCTTGAAGAGACTTATATTATACAATTGGCCCATAAAAGGCACAAATATCTCAAAATAATGAGTTTTCTACTAGTTATCTACATACGTGAGAAAAATAATATCAAAATAGACTTATTATAAACAATATATTTTCTTTCCAAGTGGCAATCATATTATAAGAAATGTTGAGGATCTCAAATGAAAAACTATAGATGAATATAAACATAGAAATGATTGGCGAAAATGAAAAAAAAAAAAAACAATCATAACAGAGCTAAACTCGTTAACAAAACGAGAAGTATTTGAACTAGTAGTCTAAACACTTGAAGATGTGAAGTCTATTCGGTATAAATGGGTATTTATATAAAAACAAAATGAGAAAAATGAAATCATAATATATAAAGTGTGATTAGTAACATAAGATTCTCTTTGAGACCTGATATTAACTATAAGAAAAAATATTCTACCATCATGGATGCAATCACATTTCAATTTTTAATTGGTTTGAAAGTCTTAGAAGGATTTAGATATGCATCTCATGGATATTGTTACGACATATTTATATACATGAAAATGATAGATACGTGAAAATCCTTTAAGGATTTAGATTGCTTGAAGCAAATAATACAAATTATCATAGTATGTACCCAATCAAGCTACAACGATTCTTATATGGAATGAAGCAATCCGAACGCATATTGTAAAATCATCTTAGTGAATACTTTCTAAAAGAAAGGGTATGTGAATAACTCTACATGTCCATGCATTTTTATTAAGAGATCAAAAATTGGATTTGTAATTAATATAGTATATGTTGATAACTTGAATCTTGTGGAAACTCTTAAAGTTTTCACAAAAACTACTGATTATTTAAAGAGTATTTGAAATGAAAGATTTGAGGAAAACAAAATTTTGTTTTGACTTGTAGATCAAACAATTTTCAAATGAAATGTTAGTCCATGACTCAACATATACACAGAAAAACTGTCGAAACATTTTTATATGGATAAATCACATCCACTAAATTCTCCGATAGTAGTTCGCTTATTAAAAGTGAAAAATGGTCATTTTTCATTTTAAATAAGAGAACAAAGAAATACTCAAAAGTGTCTTATCTTAGTGCTGGTGGAGCACTCATGTACCTTGTAAATAGTAGATGATAAAAAATTAGGTTCTTTTTTTCTAATAAGTTTTTAATAAAACATAAAACATATTTTTATGATCATCCAAAGAAGAGTGTTATCAAATATAAGATTTGTTATAAAAATATGTTTGGATGGATGATCATACTTTCCTCATATTTCTCAACTATTATTATTAACTTCCTATTGACTTTTATAGGGATTCTATTAATAGAACTTATTACAGAGTTTTATTCCTGCTATCTCTTCTTTCAATTCTTATTTATTATATTGAGTAATTATGTCATTAGTTTTTATTTTTTAGAAAATATGTTATTTTTTTAATATGCTATTGTTTATAATTGATAAATAACTTATTATAATTAAATAGTTATTATGCTAAATTTAATTTTTTTATCGTAATTTTTTTGCCAAATTTAAAAAAATTTCATTTTTTAAGGAGATTCCTTAGATTGCGTAAAGGAAATCCACTAATGAAATCCTCCGTAATTAAGTGGATCCCATACATTTTTCTAATTCTAAATCTTAGCTAGCACTTCAACTAAAAGAAAAAGAATGATTCCCTTTCATTTGATTTATCAATAATTGTGTAAGCACATTATAAGTTCAGTCACCATCGAGATTTCAGAGTAATGGATCCAAAATTTAAAATACAATTACAAATTGTGAGAAAATTAAATAAATTTTTATATTTAATTTTATTATAAAAAAAAATATAATATAATAAAAAATTAATTAAAATTTCATAAAATTTGAAATTATTCAATGGAGTAAAATAAGTTAAATGAGTGTAAAGAAATATTAGAAAACTTGAGAAAAATATTGAGAATGGACCATAAATTTGCAGTTATTACAACCACTTTTGTACATAGTAAAATAAAAGAGAATAAAGAAGGACGAATGGCTTTCACTTATCTAAGGGTGAGCAAGATTCTCTCTGACGGCTTCTATACTGACCGACAAACAGGAAAGCAACAACCACCAGCAAAGCCACACCCGTGATCCCACACACCAGGCTCGCCACCAGAAGCACCTTCCTCACGTGATGATCGTGCCGCCGCTCACGTGACCCTCCCCCTCCCCCGCCCCTGTACCACGTCGGTTGAGTGGAGTTCAATGCCTTGGGGAGAGCTACGTCGGCCTTGGAGGAGGATCCGCCGAAGAAGGCAGCCATCTGGGGCGTGGAGTTGCCTTTCGGTGCCGTCTGGTAGGACAGGCCGTGATCCGAGGGCCTGGTGTACCTGGACTCAACCAGCATGGCGGCTGCCATGGCGGCCGTGACCACCAATACGACGCCGTACTGGAAGCGAGTGCGCATATTGTGGATGGGAGAATTGAGAAAGCGAGGTGAGTTAATGGAGAGGGGAAGAAGAAGATCTAAAGAAGAGGGGAGTGTGCGCCGCTTGGTGGTTTGTCTGGTAATGGATGAAATGATGAAGGGATTTTAGGTTTGTTGCGTTGATTTGGGGTTGGGAATTGAAGATTAGATCAAGGGGAGAGAGTTGGTTGGACTTTCAGGGAGAGTAGAAACAGTGGAGCAATGATGGCTTATGGTAAAGTTAGCTTTTCTTATGAATCATTCATGTGATCATGACTTTGAGCACCTTTATTCTACTGTTTTTGTGGACCACCCTCCTCAGTTCCTGTATTTTCTGGCTCGTTTCGGAAGAATTTTAATACATAATAATAATAATAACAATAACAATTTAAAACATAAAAAAATATTTTAAGAATTTTGTATTCTACATATTTTATCTTCATACAAATATATTATTTTAAATAAAATAAAGAAATTTAAATATTTCTTTCTTGCCTAATACTTTTCATGATCTATAAAAATAGAAATAAATTTCAAGTTTTCCTATTTTTTAAAATATTATATTAAATACATTTTGTCTCCTCCATCTTAAATGTGTTTTACCCTCCAAATTTGTTATAAAAAAAAATAATAAATAACACTTAACCCTCCAATTACAAAAATTTTCTTAAAACCTACTCTTTTTCATACTTTGATTCTAATACTACTGTGAACTTGAGTAGAATAAAGTTTAAATTAATAGTTTTAAATTAAAATTTTCCAAACGCCTTTAAAATATAACAACTACCTGTTTTGGTTTTTGGTTTTAAAAAAGATATTTGCATGTTTATTCATGATTTTCATATATATGTAACTGCAAAGTGTGGTAGCTTTAAATGTGAATTATACGTAATTTTTTTTTTTTTTTTACATTTCACTCTTATTTTATAACTTAAAATGTTATTTATTAACTTCTTAATAAGCTTGAGGGGTAGAATTTGCTATTTACCAAATTTAATGGTCAAAGTCTCAGAGTGTTGAATATGTGAAAAACTATAAAACACATTTTGATTGAGAAGATAAAATGTATTTAACACTAAAATACTATTAGGAATGACAATGAAACGAGTTTTTTCAAGTACACGTCTTACCCCTAATGAGATAGGTTTCAAATTTAAAGAAACGAATTTGGAAAGTGTTTGAGATTTTTTAAAAAAACTTGAGACAGATTTAGGGCAAATTCAGGTATTACCTTGTCCCGTCCACTCCGCCCCAATTATATATAAAATTAATTTAATTTAAATTTTATTTTTTTATTTTTAATATATAAATGATAATAAAAAAATTATAATAATTTAATTATTTATAAAATACATTTATTTGTGATCACTAAATATTATAATAATTATAATTTTTAAATTTCCTTAACCTATCCCTTAAAAGTTGCATTCAAATGTCAATATATGAGACAAGCATTTATTGAATATCATACAAATCCATAAAGAAGAGATACACTGCAGATCTACTTGTACACTTCTTTCACTTCTGTCCCATTGGATTAAAATGCTTCATTCACACTCAGACTTAAGTTTATTGTTAATTATAATTGATTCTGAAGAGTGGTTGATGGTCATGATTAGTAATTAATCACAGTCTTCCTAATTAATTATACTTGTTTCACACTCGACCTTCTCTTTTGCAACTAAATAGTATTTTATCATTTAGTTAGATGAGTGGTCAATATGGTCATTTAAAAGTCTTTATAAAATGGATTGGAAGTGACCCACTACTGCAGATGTTGCAGCTGGAACCAATTGTTAGTTTTGGCTTCTAATTTTGTTTTGTTTTATTTTCTTTTTATTTCCCTCAAAAATTTCTTTTTAATCTTCATACTCATAATAGAAGGTTTTTTGTTAAATTAATTGAAAATAATTACACCAAGAACACTGCTTATCATGGATGAGATCATACTATGCCCTTGAAAAATGAAGGGCCTCTTTGATAACTGTTTTAAAAAATAATTCTAAAAAATAGTTTTTTAAATTAGTTTTTAAAAATTATTCTTTGATTTTTATAGAATAAAAGTCTGTTTCAAAACTTAAAATATTTTTAATAATTATATTTAATATTTTATATTTTAAATTTAATTATTTTATATGTTTATATAATTATTTCTTAAAACAACTCTTATAAAACAAGTGAAAATAACTAAAAAAATGTTCTCAAAAACATAAAATAGTTTTTTATTATTAAACATATTTTTTTTGTTTTTTGTTTTGAAGAACAAAAAACTATTTTAAAAAACAATTCCCAAACAAGTTTGAAGTCTCCTTGAAACAAGGACTAAAATATCTAGAAATTACCATAATTTTTGGATTTTAAAAAAAAATTATGAAATATGAAATATCAAAAGTATGACATGGAAATTCAAAGAAAAAAATCATAAAATGGAAATTATCAAAACTCATAAAAATATGGAAAACCCCTCTCAAAAATGATAAACATAATAATAAATATGGAAGTTGTTTTATTGAAGAAAATAATATGTTTTATAATAATATAGTATTAAAATGATAATTTATGTCGTTTGAATGTATTTGAGGATAAAAAATGATGATATGTCTATAATTATTTTTTATTTAAAAATGTTTATAATTTTATTTACAAGTTTATACTTTTTTTTTTGTTTTCTTTGTGTTAAAAAATATTAATTGGAAAAATATAATAAAATTTAATAAATTAGAAAATATAATAAATAAAATTAATCTATTTATCATTTTTTTAATATAAGATCATAATATATATAGTTTTTTATTTTATAAAGATCAAACAAATGTGGCCACATGGTAAAGCCAGATATCTCAATGAAGGAGGACTAGGTTGCATTTTAATTATGTTATAATGTGTATATTACTATATAATAAAAGTCGGGATGCACTTTTATTGTGACCATTTTTTATCCTTATTTTCTTCAAATATTTATCGAATTATCATTACTTTCATTTAAAGATCTCTAGCATATGACGGCACAACAATAAATAATTTAAAAAAAATTAAGGATGAATGATAGATATGATGAATGGTAAGACAAAATATTGATATAACACCACCTATCGTAGTCTTCATTTTTCATAATGACTTCATACTTCATTTATATATTTAATCATCTACTAAAAGTAGTTTCTTGCTTTTCATGATTTGTAGATGGATTTGAGATGAGCAAGGCACAAATGTAAAATCACGGAGAGGATAGGAGTTGTCGCTTCATTCAGAGGCCCGAAATTAAGGTTAGACTTGGGTTATGTTTGGTTCTCGAAAAATACTAAAGAAAGAAAAAAAAATTGTAAAGAAAAATGATTTTTTCATGTTTGGTTGTCCTATGAAAAATATAAAATAAAATAAAATATAATTAAAACTAATTAAAAACTTATGTATTTTTAAATTATTTAATCCTTATATTGATGAGTTAAAATAAATAAAATGAGTTTAAAGTAACAAAAAAAATAATTTATCAATTTGTAATCTATTTTTTATTTTCCTTTTACTTTTCCTTTATATTTTCTTTTCCTTCCATTTTCTCTCAAATTTTATGGGAATCAAACATTACCATAGGGTTAGGGTTAGGGTAAGGATTTCATACTTATCTTTTATGGAAGTTGGGTTGGAAATGTTTGAAATTGATTGGGATGGAGGTGATGGTGATAATTGTGACGCAAGTCCCACATTCTCAATGCTATCAAGTGGAGAACGAGTGGTAAAGACTATTAGAGTTGAGGTTGAGTCGATGGTAGAAAGCCATTTTGGAGATGTGATGGATGATTTATCTCAAAGGTATGGTGAGATGGTGGGTAATCACAGCCGAGTACATTAATATGGTCATCTCCCTGAGAGTTATTCAACTTAATGGGTCAACCAAAGGTGAGCCCATGTGCCTACCAAAGGAGAGCCCATGGGCCTCTTCTCAATGAGTCAAGCATACAACGCTAGCCCATATAAAATAATTCCAACATTCTCCCACTTAGTCGGTTTAATCAATCCATAAATACTCACATAACATGATATAACAAATAACAAATATCATTTCAATAATAATCAAAATTAGTTGTGCATAATAATGTATTGATAAGATACAAAACATACAACTAGACAAAAAAAAATTTAAGAGTATGAACACATGGTATCAATAATCGATAACATGAATGCATTATAAAAAAGTATGAGCAATCATTATCAACAACATGATCTCATAGAATACTTATTTTTTTGGTATTTATAAGTACCCTCATTTCCATACTTAGCTTTGATACTTTTTTTTTTTATAGAAGATTGTGAATAAAGTGTAATTTTAAAAAAAAAAAAAATTTATAAGAGTTAAAAATCTCATATGATTATTATTTTAGTTTTCTAGAAGTTTGAGAAATATAATGTTTAAAAAGAATTAATACATATATTTTTTGAAATTTTAGGAAAAAATCTTATCAAACAAATCTATTTAATTAGGTTATATCTACAATAGGCTTGGACAAATAATAACTTATGCTTGTTTATTAAATAATAAAAAATTAATTATGATTAATTAATTTAATAAAAATTTAATTATTTTTTATTTAATATCTAGATTTTTTATTGTGAAAATCATTAAAACATCTCCTCAACCGATTTTTTTGTAGATAAATCAAGGATATAATCTTGATTTTAGTTGATTTTTGGTCGAACCAAATTTCCATGGCATGTTTTGTGATGGCATGTTTCATGTCGAGCCCTTTTGATAGATTAAAATTTCACTGAAATTTCGAGATGTTATCCAATTTTTTAATCCACGCTTGGAAGCAATGCACTAGATATTGTCATAGTAGCATTTTGATTCCAATAGCTTAATTTTGCAACTTCACAACATCCTTTAGATTTAGCACTAAGGCATTGATTGGTTTGCACCTTATTGTTGCTACTTGGCAATGAGGAGTGCGCAACTAACCTTTGGAAACGTAGACGACAAGTTTGACCTGTACACATGAATGTCTAGATGGATTTTCTTGGCACGCCCCTCTAAAACTTAAGTTAAAGAGAGGAAAGACTTGAGAAAGAAAAGAGTTCTTTTTAAAAATACAAAATACTAGCAGCATACCTTTCCTTTGGCGAATAAGGACTATTTATTGTTGCTCTGGAGTAACATCTTCTTTGTGCCTTTGATTGTGCTTTTTCCATCTTTAATGTTAGTGATTGTCGGCTTGTAATGGCTATTATCCTAATGAGCCTTAAAGTCTGACATTTGAGCCTTATAACGATTGTATCAATCAATGCACTTAATGTTTGTTGCAATTAATGCTTGTCAGGCGGGAAGACATAGTGCCCGGTTGGTTTGTGTCTATTTGGTACCTTGGGCTAGACGGATAATGCTGCATGACTCTTGTGATGAACGTGCCTTACATTAGACGATGCGTAGGGCACTGGACAACGCAAAAGGATCATGCTACACAGTGGTGAGCATCTCGCCCGATTGGTTTCTGTTCATCTGGTACCCTAGGGTAGATGGATAATGCTACATAACTCTTGTGCTAAACATGTCTTGCATTAGATGACATGTAAGGCGCTGGACAACGTGTACGAATCATGTTAGATGGTAGTGAGTGTCCCACACTTATGACTAGAAAGAGTATTGCATTGTTGCTAGTCTATTGGTCACTTTTCATTGATGTATACATCAAATACTATCACAATAATGTCTACTGAGTTGACATGGCACAACCCATATCAAAGGAGGCTTTCTTATACAATTCCATAAGCATTGATATTAAATTGATGAGTCAATATTGATTTGATTCCTTCCTATTGGGAACTTCGGATCTCTTTGTTTCCTGGACCTAGATCTAGTAGCGTGTATGCAACTTATCCTTAGGGCTTTTTAGGTCTAACACAGTGGAAAAACACAACATCAAAACAAAAAATACACTAGATCTAGAGAATATGGAAACCATAAGTATAATCTAGATGTTCCCGAATTGGATCCAATCCAAAGAAGATGTTGTGAGTGTTGTAAAACTCGTCTATCCAAGGGCACCTAATCCCTCTCTCTATGGATCTTTAGAGAAGGGTAGGTTTCTCTTCTTTTCTATAAGGATGGTTAGGATTTCTCTCTTCCTAGAATACGATGAAAAATGCTAAAAAACTAAACCATAACCTATAAGGGGTTTATATAGAGTTTTCTATAGGCTCAAGTAACTTAAGTCAAAACTGGGTTTGGGTCACCCAATGTAGCCCACTTGGGTCCTAATTAATTAATTAGTCATAAAAGACTTTAATTAATTAATTAGGGCAAACAACCCATCCAAAAGACGTTCACAAGATCTAATGCAATTTTATATTTTTACCAAAATGCATCTATACACACTTATAAATTACATATCTAAAATACCCTCAAACCATGTGTCACCATAAATTAGGAGTTTGAACAATGATCTCTAAAACCCGTTAGAAAATATTAACTTTCTTAAAATTCAATTCTAAAATTGACTTAACACTCCACTAAAAAGAATCAACTGCAATCCAATATCATAAGAAATTGCAACGAGCCAAAGTTTGGATCCATAACCTATTTATTGCATTCAAAATCTTCATAAACTCATATCCATAATCTAATAGGTTAGTGCTATCAAACCATTAAGATTACATCTTCAATTCCTAAGTTAGAAATCTTGATTAAATGAGATACTATTTTTTAATAATAAATATATAGACAACCCCCAAATTTACTTTAAATTATTTCATTGGGAAAAAATAATTTATTTATTAATTATCTTTAAAAACATTATTAATAATAAATAAAATAAAAATTCAAAATTCTCATTAAAAATGGTCATTTAATTAGGAATGATAAAAATATATGATACCAATCATTATTGATTATTAAAAATTAATAATTAAAATTAATTTTCAAAAATTAAATTATTAATATTTTAAAATTTTGATCTTTAGAATTACCATAATAAATTTGAATTTTGCAATCATTAGCAAAAACCTAAAAATAAGATAACTATAAACAACAAATTCACATGTGAGCTTTTATTATAAAGAAAAAAAATTTGTTATTTTGAAAAAAAAATATCCAAACTTTAATGATATTCTACATATTCCTCAAAGTTGTCATAATAAATTTTTAGTTAAAAAAATTTATTTGAAGTAATGATATATAGAAAATCCTAGATGACTATAAAAAATAAATTCATATGTGAGTTTCAACTTTTATTCAACTTAAAGAAAGAAAGCTTTTTGAAATATTAAATCATTGATATTCTATAAATTTGATATCTAGAATTGTGGTGAATAAGAAAAAACAAAAATTTTATATGTCTATAAAAAAATAAATTATGAAAGCAACATCACCCACATGCACGTGTTCAACTATTAGTAAAATATAAAAAAGAACAAAACTTAATCTTCGTCTAATTACTTCAAAAATTAGTTTAACATATTTAAATCCAAATATTTCAAATAATATTCCAAATAAAACACAATCCAAGGAATTTCAACACATTTAAATCCCTACATATTACTAGAAATTATATTAAAGTGCTTACCTTTTCATTGAAACTCATCCCAAATGATTCACTCCTCAAGTTCCTAATGTGAAATTACATGAAACATACAGTAAAGCATATGAAATGTATTATCCATATCACAAAAACATAAAGAATGGAACATACAAATGTTACTAACATCCAACATGGCCTTCTCAAATTGTCAATATTTCTTCCATTTGTTTATTTATTTCATTAAAATTTGCTTCCATCTTCTCTTCAAATTTAATGAACCCCATAAATACTTCTTTTATCGAGCCAACAACAACATAAGTCAAGCATTCTCAAACATATTAAATCCCTAAATATTTAAAGAAAAAAACTAAAATATGATTCATAATAAAACAAAACAAAACTTAATCTTGATTCAATCACTTTAAAAATCAATTCAACATATTTTATTTCCTATGTATTTCAAAATTTGATTAAAATAAAGCTTATGGAACTTAATCTTAATGCATTTGTACTTCAAATATCATCACAAGACACTTAAAGGCACATTTTAGGTCAATATTCTAAATTTGAACTTAATAACAATTAAGTTTTATTATAAATAAAAATTAACCCTAATGTAATTTTGATGAATACTTCGAGTGGAACTTAGCAGTGGTTAAAGTTTTTAGAAATGAAAGTTAACTCTAACATAGTTCAAGCTAACATTCTAAATTATAATCGAAGAATAGTTCAACATATTTCAATTCCTCAATATTTCAAAAGTTATTCAAACTAAAACCAACTAAACTTAACTTTAGTCTAGTCACACTCCAAGCATCATTGCAACACATTTAAGAAATATTTAGTTAATAACTAAAATAAATAATGTACAAACACTATAACACTAGGGCAAAATATGTAATGTCCAACATTTTGAAATCCTAAATATTTCCAAAAACTATACACTTTTTCATCATATTCTTGAATATTTTTCACTAAAAGTGAGCATTTTGCTTTTTAAAATAACCATCCTTGTTCTTCGATTCTTAAGTGAGAAATAAAATAAGAGAAAGATGAATAAGAGAGAAGGGAAGGCATATAAAAAATGATAAAGAAAACAAAAATGTTTTGAGGGTTATTTTGTCCATTTTATCAAAACAGTGTCCATATTTGCATTCACCTAATTAGTCTATACATCTATCTTATTTACACATTCATTTTGAATTATTTACACATGCTCATTATTCTCCTCCATACCTTCTTCTTTTCTTTTTCTCTCCTTTTTTTTTTTGTCAATAAAAGACCCAAGATAAAATCTTTTTTCTAAGGCTTGTTTGTTAACAAAAAAAAGTATTCGAGACAAGTTCAAAATTAATTTCAACTTTTTTAATTCATACACTAATATTATATTTGTACAAGATGAATATATATTTTTAGAGCTTATGATTTATGTAAATTTTGACAAAAGTTTGTTGTAAAAGTAGTTTAAAAACACTTTAAAAGTGTTTTATAAATGAAAATTTTTTAACAAGTGGAAGAGAAATGAAAAGAAAAAAAAAATGATTTTGTGTTGTCCAAACTTGTAAAACTGGATATTAAAAGTATGTGGGCAAGTATAATTTTGAATTTCCAAGTATAGTGTTGGAAACCCTTTAAAGATATCTAAAATTATAACGGTAGACATTTTGGCGGATGTCCGAAAATATAGAATCAAACAATGCTAACTTCAAAGGTATTCCGGATGCTATTTTAAGGGTATTTTGGTCTTTTTATAAAAGGTCATTTTTATTGGTAAAAAATTCTTAATTCAGGTGGATGGTGAGAGAAACTTGATGGGTGTAAGAATAAATACTCTTAACCAAATATTTTAAGGGAGAATTACCCTTAAGGGTAGGCTGGAGAAAAATATGACTGATGAGGGTAGGTAAATTTGATAATTATTGTGAATGGTAGGATAAAATTATGATAATTCGCCTTATTTTGTTTAAATGTCAAGACTACCATTAATAAGTGAAAAGCAACAGCAAAGTGAAAAGCAATAGGAAAGAAAAAAGAGTTTTCTTTAACCTACCTGCAACTTGTCGATGTTGTAGAAGAAAAAAGGGAAAGGAAAAAGGTCCAGCATTTCAGGTCATTATCTGCAACCGTTTACACAAAGCTTGTTTTTTTGTGTGAATCTAGTAAGAAATCCATTAAAGGTAAGTTTTTTTTTAAATACCAAAAAAAAAAAAACGTTAGTTGATGAAAAAAAATAAATAAATAATTTAAAAATCGGATTGAATGAACGAAAAGTTAATAATTTTAATAATGTAGTTGTAAGATATTAGATCTGAAATATTGAAGGAGGTTTTGAGAAAGAAATTACATTTTTTGTGTAAAATGTTATTTAAATTTATTATTTTGAATTTTTTTTATATTATTTTGGTCATATTGAAGATGTGTTTTTATTTTTAATTTATTTTCCGGGTGGGTTGTTTGATATGATTATTATTGATTTCCATTGAAAATGTTTGCACTTTAGTTTTGTTGTTAAGACTTTTTGACATGATTGAAGAAAAATGTTCTTAGTTGTTTTATGTTTGCTTGGGACCACTTTGTTTGTATATTTATGAACATATTTGGATTTTCATTGAAAATTGAAATCCCCTTTGTACGAGACCACTTTGTCTTTTATTATGAATTTGTTAAAGAGTTAAGAGCATTATATTTTTGTTATGAATTTGTTACCTTTTTGTATAAGTATTATTTTGGTTGATGAGTTGAATGCCGAGTAGTTTGAAGGTTGTGTAAAAGAACCATTACTTCAGTTATAAAGTATAAGTACAATACAAATGCAATATAGTTACAATGAAAAAACATTAACATTACGATATATTACAATATACCAAAATGAAAAAATATTGAATTGTTTTTTACTAAACTGGCATTTCTAGGCTATCATGTTGTATTCCTATCATAAAGCATCTTTGCAAGCCAAAATTATAAAAAGACAACAAAAATACACTATTGTAATTTTAATACATGAAGTTGTTGATGATAATCCAATGATGGATAAAAAAAAATCTATAAAATTAATTTTTTATATAAAAATATAGAGGTATAATAAAAATACACTACAATTACAATACAAATACAATAACATTACGATACATTACGATAAGGTAAAATTTTAAAATTTTCAAATTTCTTATGAAACTGGGCAATTGTGGGTTCTTTGGCATATCCCTAACATGTCTAACATACAACAACTATTTTTATTTGTTGTATAAAATATGTCTCAATTGATTATAATTTTAATTTGCTTATTTTGTATTTGTTGTAAAATTTTCCTTGATTGTAATATTGTGAAATAGATTGATTTGATTGTCGATGAAAGAAGACGTACTTCTGAATTGGTAAATGGACTTGGAAAATTCCATTTATGGCTACCTTCATGAAGGAAGGGAGATTGTACCTAAGGAGGATAAACAAATACAATACAAGGGTGGGCAACAAAAAGGCATGTACATTGGACAAGGGATGTCATATGCTGATTTTGTTTCAAAGGCATGTGAACGGTTGGATATTAATTCAAATGGATATACATTTCATTACACCCTTGAGTTTGATCCATCTGTACTTCAACAATTGGATGATGATGAGGACATGCATATGATGTTATCCCATAGTTATGATTATGCTCGTATTTATGTATTAAAACGAACTCGAAGAGTAGAAGTTGAAGGCGGCATAGTCAATGTGCAAAATGATTATTGGAAAGTGATATATCTTGTATTAGTTGTCATTAATCCCATGATGCAAGGTGCTTATAATATCAATTAACTGAGTGTACTATAAAATGCAGTCATAATAGTACGGAGGAGACACAATTCAGTTGCATCATGTCAAGCAAACAATGAGTCTAATTTAAGACTTTCTCAAGGCTTCATGTCCAAATGTGCAGAAATTGAAGTTAGGCCACATAATTTAACTCTTTGTCCTCAACCTATTATTGGAAGTGTGCATAGTTTTCCTAATGCAGATGAATTTAGAAATGCATTATATACGATGTCATTAGTTGGTAGATTTCAATACAAATTCAAAAAGAACTCTCCAAAGCGAATATCTGTGTGTTGTTTAGTGGATGGGTGCTCTTGGAGAATAATTGCTAATTCAATAGGCACAACCAAAATTTTGAAGGTTAACATCTACATTGATGTACACAATCATTGTGCAGATGTTGAGTGTTCAAGTCAAACTTCAATGCGGGGAAGGAGAGGTGCTCGTGTCATAGAGTAAGTCATAAGGGCAACCCCTCGGTATTTGCCTCGTCAAATTTTCAAAGACTTCAAGAGTCGGTATGGTGTTTCATTGAGTTATAAGCAAGCTTGTACATACAAAGAAATGGCAAATGAGAGAATATATGGTCTTCCAAAAAACTCATATATGTTGTTGTCATGGTTATGTCAGAGATTGGTAGACATTAATTTAGGGACGATTGCTGAATGTACCAGACAAGATGGGCATTTTTGGCAATTGTTCATTGCACATTCTTTTTCAATTCAAAGGTTTTTAATGGGTTGTCGACCTGTTATAGCAATTGACTCAACTCATTTGAGTGGACCGTATAGGGGCTCCTTATTTTTTGCAACAGCTTATGATACTGATGATGGCATGTTCCCAATTGCATTTGATGTTATAAGTTCAGAAAACTATGAGTATTGGCTATGGTTTTTGCAGAAATTGAAAGGCATACTTCAAGATAAAGAGGTAGTCATAATATCATATAGGCATCAAGCAATCCTTCGTAGTGTTTCTCAACTTTTGGAGTAGAAAATCATGCATATTGCTATCGTCATGTGAAAGAGAATTTTAGTAGTTATGTGACGAAACATAGTATGAAGGGGAAAAAATGTAAAGTGGATGCATTGTTGCTACTTGATAGTGTTGCGTATGCTAGGTTGGATGATGATTATGTTGTAGCCATGGAAAAATTAAAGACATATAACAGTGACCTAGCGAAGTGGGTTGAAGAGAATAGTCCACAACATTGGGCAATGTCAAAGTTTGCCAAAAAACGATGGGATAAGATGTCAACTAATTTTGTTGAATCATTCAATGCTTGGCTGAAGGAGGAACGTCATTACACAATTTTCAACTTAGTAATGACACATATGGATAAGTTTGCTCATCTAGCATGTGACCATATGGGTACTACAGAAAATTGGAAAGCTCCAATTGGCCCAAAGACCGAGAAAAAGTTGTTGGAAAACATTATAAAGAGTGGGTCATTTCCTGTATATCCCTATGTTGGTGGTGTGTTTAAGGTATTTAATATGAAAGTATATGTAGACGTGAATTTGAGAGAGCGTACATGTACTTGTAAGGCTTGGAAAATGGTCGGAATACCTTGTGAGCATGCATGTACAGCAATACGCTAGATGAAACAGAATGTTTATGAATATGTTGACTCATATTTCAAGCTTCCAATGCAAGAGTTGATATATTCTGGATACTTCAATTCAATTCCAAATCACAATACGCCTACAGTTGATGATGATGGATGTGTTCGTGATGCTCAAGGTCGCTTATATCCTTCACTTAAACCTCCATGCTCAAAACGACTACCTGGAAGGCCTTAACACCGTCAAATAAAGTCTCAATTTAGTTCAAAAAGGCTTACCTTCTGTTCGTGATGTCAAGTTGCAGGCCATAATCGAGCTTCATGCAAAAATCCATTACTCGTTCCATGATTCTAGTATTATGCTTGTATGGTGGCATGCTACTTTTTATCTTATTTTGATTGTGATGATATGGTGGCATGCTTGTAAGAATTTGTTTTGGAACTTACTTATTTACTTGATTGTCATGACAAAGATGTTTGTATTACATATGCCACTATTTTAGACTTATGATCTTATTATTATTTACGGTGGTTTGTAACCATGTTTTTAATGTTATTTTGAAAATCATTATTGACTTTGTACATGTTCATTACATTTGTTTAACTTGTTTTCCATTGAAATACAAGTTACATCATGACATCTTCAAGTGCTTCATTTAGAAATGTAAGAGGTAATACTAGAAATGGTGAATATTTACTTTATCATAACTGTATGTGTAAATGTTCACCAAGACAGAGGGTAGCTATTAGAATTTCTTAATCAAAGGATAACCCAAATAGGTTATATTATTGTTGTCAATATGCAAATACTAGAGATGACTGTCATTTCTTTAAATAGGCATTCCCGGAAGAATTTGGTGATAGCAACACCTACCAAGAAGCAGAAGATGTTGTTCAAAGAAGAATATATGGCGTGGATGAAGATTTTAAACATATTTTAACAAGAATTGAGTTCATGCAGAAAGTAATTTTAGTAGGACTACTTTTATTTTTTGTTCTATGTTTGAAAATTGCTTAATCATACACTTACTTCATGTCTATTATGTTTTGGATTATATATATAATGCTTAATTGCATTGTACTTTGATGTATTTGCATTTGGAGTTCTTTGTAATAGGTTATTTATCTCCATTATGTGGACTTGTGTTAGATTTTTAATTATAATAGTTCACAGTTTTGCCTACATTTTTAATTACATTTACAACATAAATTCACTAACATTACGATAAAAAAACACTAACCGTATGATAAATTACAACATAAACTAACAATGCGATCTTTTAACTAAATAAAGTCCAATTTCTTGGGTTGATTACCAATTTCTTATATATAATGGTTCAATAATTTTTATTTTTTTTTGTAACCTCAAATTAGAAATGTCTTCAAATTTAATACTCCAAATTTCTTTCATTTCCAAAATTGTTTAAGCAAAAGATAAAGTCTTGGAAACCATTTTGCTAGCTAAATCCATTTTAGTGAGACAAGAACAATTTAACCTTGGGCCTCAATTTGGTTTGCAACAAATGAAAGGCAACTAAGTATATAATTGTCTTCATTTCCTGGAAAATGAAACATCTCAGCTAAGCCAAATACTTCTATATGGTTCTCCAGGTCCCAGAAAATGAGAAACCCAATATTCTAAGACATCAATTTCTTTTCTTTTCTTTCCTTACCTTCTTCCCACCACCCAAGCAAAGCACAAAACCACTCTCAGCCAAAGAAAAGCCTCACAATCGCCCACCGTTTGGTTCCTGAGAAAACGAAAAGCAAAACAAAAGAAAAACCCTGGTGAGTTGACTTTTTTATTTCCGTTTCTGGGTTTCCCTACACTCAAAAATTGAAAATGAAACCCTAAGTTTATTTCTTTTTTTCCCAAATTTTCTCAGCAACCAATTTATTTCCATTTCTGGGTTTCCCTACACTCAAAAATTGAAAATGAAACCCCAAGTTTATTTCTTTTTTTCCCAAATTTTCTCAGCAACCAAACAGGCCCAAACCCAAAACACCTAGGGCAAAGTATGAAATAAGCAGAATATAACAAATAAAGATTTGTACTGCTTCTGATCTCAAGGTGGAAACACCATAAATATAAATATGGAGGCTTTGAAATGAATATTTTGGGGGATTGGAATGGATTTGGAAGGCTTTGTGAGGACTTTACCTTGGACTAGTGGGCCTTTCAGATACGATGAAAAAAAAATGTGGTTCAAGACGTCGTCGAAACCACAATATTCAAAATGGAGACACGCCAACAATGATGCAGAATGGAAGTCTTCAACGGAGTCACCACTGGAACAATGGAACTATACACGCCTACACGAGATTCAGTATCTCTCACAATATCATACCACCATGAAAACACCCAGATCATGCAAAAGGGAAGCCTTGACAAGAAGATGCGAAAAGGAAGGTTTCAAAGGGAAGACATTGGAACGACAGTCTTCTCCATTTTTTTCAATTCTTTTATTCTTTATAAATTATAATTTTAGAATTTAATTGAAGGTAAATTGGTGTAATAAAAATGTTAGGCCTTCAGAAGAATTATCAAATCTACCCACCCTTCTCAGTAATTTTTTTCCCCAGCCACCCTTAAAAGGGTAATTCTCCCGTATTTTAAAAACTGCCCTTTAAGGTATTTTGTCTCTTTTAACTTAAACTAGCTTTATTTAAAACGGAGCCGCGTGTGATCGGATCACCGCCCGGCGAGAATTCCGGTGACACAAAGCACTAAATAACAAATCGTGTGAATTACTAAACCACCCTTGGATTGAACATAAAACGACAAACGTGCCCTTGTTCCCGGATTCGGGAAACGGTCCGATACAGGCTGTAATCTCCCTACCCAATCAAAAGGCGCTGGCGCAGTCTTCTGCCCGTGATAAGGTATGGAGGATGTGGTAAACGTCTTCGCCATTGGAACTTGGAAACCAGAGCTCTACCACCTCTACTACACTCTCCTCAAAGTCCCTAACTGAGCTCCACTCCACACCCATGGCTTTTTACTCCCGGGCCCACATTTGCCACTGCTTGAGCCGCCTCGCAACTCTCCGGATACACTCCGCAGTCACCATCTCCGGCAACCGGCGAAACACTGGCCATCAGTTCGTCGACGGCGTCCTGAGCCTGGCGCAGGGGCTGCTCGACCTCGGCATTCGTTCCGGAGATGTCGTCGCCATTTCTGCTCTCAACAGGTGCGTCGTGCTAACTTGGGCCTTCGGTGGTGGTGGTTGTATAGGATAGGGCTGTGCCTATGCACTTCCCCTTTTAGAAAGCAGGTTAGCGGGATGGTTTCAGTTTACGGTTGACTGGAGTTGGCTAAGAAAAGTCTTTGCAATTTGACGTAATTACCTTTCTCTTTTTTGAATCATGCTTCCGTATGATTGCTGTTTGATATTGGGAATGCCATACCCTCCAAAAGGTGGAGGAATTGTAGGAGTTGTTTAATTATTTTATAATATAATTAATAACTATGTTCTTATATTGTTAAATTTTGGTGGGTTTTGAATCAGTGACCGGTATTTGGAGTGCTTTCTGGCTGTTGCATTTGTTGGAGGGGTAGTTGCTCCCCTCAATTACAGATGGGTATGTAAAAAGACTCTTCAAAACTCAGAAACTAAAGTGGATGAATACCAAAAAGGGTCAAAATGATTAGTTTCTAATATGATAATCAGATGGGTTCATGTTTGATGGCATTCAAAGCATTGCCAATGTAATTATTTACTTTCAAATGTGGTATCATAGGCTTTTATCATGTGTTAGTGCCATTGACTACAATATCTAATTACGGATATCCCAGATAGGTGAAGAAGTTCTTAATACTGTATATATAGTAGACTTCTCTTAATTAGGGAAGACGCGTTTTAAGGCCGTGAAAACCCATTAGCCCAGAGCAAACAATATTTACATAGGAGAGGGAGTGGATTGTTACAGTAATAGTATTCTATCTCCACTTGCAGAGCTTTGAAGAAGCAAGATTTGCAATGGAGATGGTGAAGCCGGTGATGCTGATCACTGACAGTAGTTGTAGTTACTGGTACCCAAAGCTCGAAAATGATCACTTGCCTTCTCTTAGGTGGCATGTTTTCATGGATTCCCTTTCTGAGTTCAGCAGCAAAGAAAGTAGTATTCAGTTTCCTGATCCAAAGATTGAATATGAAAAAGAAAACATAAGATAGGGATACCAGCAATAATTTCTGATAGTGTTGTTTCCATTGTTCTTTTTTCAGCATTAACTACTGAAATGCTAAAGAAGCCTGCTCTGAAATCTTTATCATTCAATTACGCCTGGGCTCCTGAGGGAGCTGTTTTAATATGCTTCACATCAGGTACAGTTTCTATTTTTTATTTAAGCTTTCTTATATATTTTTACTTGCTAGAATGAATCTAGAACTTCTTTCTAAAGAATTTCCACGATCAGTGCATGTTTTCATCATAGAAGATTATGGCCCCTGAATTGGTCATTCATGTTCATGAAAAAAGAAAATATGAACTCTTTTATTTGCACTGAGTAGTACAGTGAAGTTTTAGCTTTCCAACGATTAATTGGCGCCAGTTCCCTTGTTTCTCAAAAATATCAGGTTGGCCAAACCATTAAGCGACATTAATTTAATGGTTAATCCTCAATGCAACAATCCCAAAAATGCATTTTTTTAAGCAAGGTGCTACCAGTCACAGCCCCACAAGATATACTAAAATTTCAAAGGTTTGCCTTCATCTATTTGAACTCACTGCTGGTCACAAAGTTTGGAGTTTGATAGGTTTTCATTAAATAGTGAGCTTCCTTACAACAGAACTGGGGCATATAGCTTCAAAAATTACTTCATTCAAGCTTATATATGGCTCTTTCCAAAATCTATAAATAATGACTGTTACCTATCCCTTTTAGGAATCACTTGTATGCTAAAGTTGCATAGAGCAACTACCCAGAAACATAAGTCAGAAACTTATATAAGAATTAAAATGTCAGTCATTAGTCATTTGTACTTCAAGTTCTTACCATAGAGAGACCCTCAATTTCCCACTAATCTTCTTGGTGTAATAATTGGTTTTATGTTTTTTTTCCTGGGTATAGGGACCACTGGAAGACCGAAGGGAGTAACAATAAGCCATTCAGCTTTAATTATACAATCTCTGGCAAAAATTGCCATTGTGGGTTATGATGAGGATGATGTAAGTCTTTCCCTAGTGAAATGAATTTTCATTTCTGGCTGTAGAATATAAAAAATAAAACAACAATTCAAGCCACAGGATTTGGATATGTAGAAACTTAGGCATAGCATGATTTGTGTTTCCTCAAATAGATAATATGGCATAGGATGATTCAAGGAAGAATTGTTTCTAGACCCTTCCTGTCCTAGTGGCATGGTCGACAGAAAGGCTAAAGCCCTCTGTTAATTGTGTGGGTTTTTTGCAGGTCTATTTGCATACTGCTCCATTGTGCCATATTGGTGGTTTGTCATCTGCCTTGACCATGTTAATGGTAGGAGGTTGCCATATCTTTATACCAAAGTTTGATGCCAAATTGGCACTGGAAGCCATAAAGCAACACCATGTGACTTCTCTAATCACTGTCCCTGCAATAATGGTAGATTTAGTTTCCATAATCAGGTAAACCATACAACCTCCTTTATTACGAGAAATTGGGAACAAAAATTTAAGGAGACTCCGTGTTATTGCTTTTTGCAAGTATTCTTTTTGATGTATCACTGAGATAAGTCAATTGAATGATGGGAAGGTTTTCTAATGAAACATTTTATTGTTTTCTCTGAGGATATGGCATTTTCATGTTGTCAGAGTAATTTTTTTCATGTTTGTTACTCACATAGGATACATGAGATGCTTTTGTCAGTTATGCTTCCTGGTATATTTAACTCGACTAACCCATGTTCTAAGGCTCATAGCAACAAAGGCCTTGTTTGGCATTCTGCCACCCTCCTTAGTATCATGTTCTCTCTTTAGGCATCCATACAAGGCATAGGTATTTAATATTCTCTATTCTTATGATAAAGGGTTAATGAGCTAGTGGGAACTAGCCAAAAAAATGGATAGGGACTCAACAAAGGGTATGATCATGCAGTTATATGGTAGTTAATTTTTCTAAGTTCAGGTTTGGAAAGCTTTGTCAGGATGAAGATGACCTGGAAAGTGACTGAAAGTGTAAAGAAGATACTAAATGGAGGTGGAGGTCTCTCTAATGGGCTTATTGAAGATGCTATCAAATTCTTCCCAAGAGCTAAGATTCTTTCAGCTTATGGTGCGTCTCTTTTTGCTCTTTGTTCCTTCTTGTATTTTTGCTATCTTATTCCACTCTGAATTTATTTGATGATACGACATAGAACTTTTAATGTGTTGGAAGCAACTTCAAAGAAGACTGACTTCTAATGGCCACAAGAGTAGTATTGGTCAATTTCATAGTAATAGATGTTTGTTTAAGGGAAAAAAATTGAATATAGTGCTTCAGCGTGCAATTTTTTCCTGTTTTGGTAAATATGCACACAATTTTAATAGGCTTCTGTCTCAACCTCTAAAATGTTTCAACTCCTCCCACAAGGCAAGGGTAACTTTGGGACTTATACAATCAGCCTGAACTGATTGTTGAACATGCAAAACTGGTAAATAGAAAGTTCCAACTCATTAAATTTGTTCACCAGCCTAACTGGGTGTATATGAGCTTATGTACAAAGTTCAATAGCTAAACAAACCCAGCCATGTGACTCTAAAATCAGATCACCAGGGCTTCTAAAGCTAAAGTGGTGTTGGTGTGGTTAAATCAACGAGATATCTTATGAAATTTACTAAAAAGGAATATCATTAGGACTAAAGCAATAAAAAGTACTAAGCCTGTAAAAACTGATAAGGACCTGAGTAGGCTTTTGGGGAGGACATCAGCAATTAACATTGTGGTGTTCTGCCAAAATTTAGTCATTTGGCATTGTCATGCTAAAGATGGGACAGGGAATCATAATAACCTGCATTGCAAAAAATTTATTTCTTTTTGTTCCTTCTTTTGCTGAGTAGTTTTATAGTCCTTCTTCTTTCAAATTTGGGATTTCTGTGGCTTCTACTTTTTCTGTTTAACTGCTAATGAGATGGCTTAATCAAGATCATGAACTAGCTTAAGCTCAACAGAACAGAAACAAGCTAAGCTTGAGCTACCTGAGTGAGCTCTAGCTCTTGATTTAAATTCTATCAAACAGAACTTGAAGTACCAGCACTTTGTTGAAATTATTTATGCCCCTAGGAAAAATGATCTAGAAACTGATATGAAATGTTAAATTTATTCTAAAATTAATTTTGTCAATCTTTCTTAAGTTTCTTCCAATATTTCTTTTAGTTTCTTCTAAGCGCCATCTTTTACATACTTAGAAACCTTCTTATTCTTTTCTCCTCTTTCTTCTGGAATTTTTGAAGGAATGACAGAGACCTGTTCTTCACTGACATTCATGACCCTCTATGACCCAACATGTGCAAGCTCCAGGCAGGCTCTTCAAGAGTTTGTTGAAATAAAATCAAGTTCATTTCACCTGCCTGAAGGTGTTTGTGTCGGCAAGCCTGCTCCACATGTTGAATTAAAAATATGCTTTGATAGCTCAGATCATGTTGGAAGGATTTTAACCAGAGGCCCACACATAATGCTTAGATATTGGGATCAAATTTCATCAAGGCCATCAGATTCTCCTGATGAAGGTTGGCTAGATACAGGTGATATAGGGTCCATCGATGACTATGGTAATATATGGCTGATTGGACGAACAAACAATCGAATCAAGAGTGGAGGGGAGAACGTGTATCCTGAAGAGGTGAGTATCAAAAGTATTGCCTCCAACCCATGATTATTGAGAAAAGGAAAAAAAATCCAAAAGAAAGTTTGAAATCCTGCACCTTTTGTTGTTTGGTGACTGAAATGAAGAAGAGAACATGAATTAGGTTGAATTTTTTACTAGAATTTTCTATTCCCTTTCTTTCAGAAAATCTGGTCTTCTTTCTTAAATGAGTATTTAATTTGGCCTGTGGCCTCCAAAATTCTAAAAGATTTAGTTATTTGGTGACTTAGGTGGAGACCGTCCTATCACAACACCCAGGAGTCACTGGCAGTGTGGTTGTTGGACTTCCAGACGTTCGCTTGACAGAGATGGTTGTTGCTTGTATTCGAATAAAAGACAATTGGCAATGGGCTGATAATAGTCCTGTACATCCAACTGAAAAGAAAGAGCTAGTCTTATCCAGTGAAACCCTGCGGCACCATTGTAGAGAGAAGAATTTAACTGGGTAATGCTTTCTTTTATTCTATCTTATCTTGGTAGGATGCATGGCTTTTAAATGTTTGTATATATTCCTTCCTCTCTTGTTTTCTCTCTCTTATTATTTCCATTTCTTTTGTAGATTTAAAATACCAAAACTTTTTACTTTATGGAGGAAGCCGTTCCCACTTACATCAACTGGAAAATTGAGAAGATACCAAGTTCAGAGAGAAGTTTTGTCCCACCTGCACTCCTTGCCTAGCAATCTTTGACTTTAGAGTCACTTATTCATGGAGCAATCTATGACTATGAGTCGCTTTTTCACATTGCCATTTCCAGCTGTTTAGGTGAGCAGATTCTTTGTCTCCTCTCATTCTAGGATGAAATCTCAGTATATTTATATATATATATGAGAAAATAGTCATTTGGTTGGAACAGTGACAGTCATAATAACGTTTTGGTGAAGAATGACTTCATAACTTTATGTTACATAAAATAATAATAATAGAGAGAGAACAAAAGAACATAAACATCTAGAGGCTTGCATTTTTTGAACCAACCAACATCTTTTTGCCATAACCAACTTCCACTGGCAAAATATACACTATAGTTCATTTGGTTCACTGTTCAACATAAAGCCTATTTGTATTGGCTTTAGCCTTTTCAGCCCGACTGTCTATCCATGTGAGAATGGTCCCAAAAACTAGCTCGACGCCTTCCTTAGGTTCACCAATCAATTGATGCCACATACCTGGAAAGATGTTCAATGTTTTATCCTTACTGGCTGCTAACTCATAAACTGTCCTTGCAGAATCCGAGGCACACACCATATCATCCTCCCCATGGACTACTAGCATTGGAACTTCTAACTCATGGCAATGCCTACTTATGTAGTCACAAACTCTCAGAAATTCCAGTGCTGTGGCTGCAGGTGGCTTTCCAGAGGCACGACGGTTTGGACTCTTTGCCACTAACTTTCTCTTCCACTCCTCTTTGTAGGACTTACTTGCCAAAGGTTTCGAAATCACTATCCTCCAATTGGGTGCAAAGAAAGCAGCCACTGGAAGCAGCTTCTCTAGTGGCCACACTGGTTTGAACTTAGCAGAAACTCCACACATAGCTCCATTCAAAATCAACCCATTCCACTTGCATTCTTGCTTGAGGCATAAAAGTATGGCAATTGCACCACCCAGTGACTCGCCATAGAGGAAAGCAGGGAGCTTCGGGTGGTTAGCTCGTGCAGAGTCGAAGTATTGGATGCAGTCACGAACAATAGGCTGGATATCAGGGATGTGCCCAGGTAAGCCTTCAGAATAGCCATGGCCTTGGAGGTCAAGCGCATAAACCAAAAACCCAGCCTTAGCAATAGCCACAGCAGTGAGCCCAAAGAGCCAGCTGCTCTCAGAGGTGTAGCCATGGACCATGGCCACAAGGCCCTTGGGTTGAAGGGTGGAATCAGGACACCAGGACTGTGTGAAGATTTTCAAGTTTTGGCTGTTTAGCATGAAACCCTCCTGGTGGAGAACATGGTGTTTTTTGTAGAATTCTTCCCTTGTGAGGTTGCCAAAAGGGCTGTTCTCATTAGCTTGGTGTACAGGATGAGCCATTCTGCTAAAACAAATGGAATGTAGCACAAGGGTAATATAGAAGCAGGAGAGTATGGGATGGGGGACAATGCACTTTACAACTTCATATCTTTATATAAGTCTCCATGTTGCATATCAGCTGGGTGTTATTTTTCCAACTGTCCTACTTCCCCAACCATTAGTGTTCTTCATAGACTTGAAGCACCCTCTACCCTAATGCTACTGAGTAGATGCTGAATTTCTTATCGTTACATAATTAAATTGTTGTGAGCATGCAGGTCGCCTTATTTGACTTGGAAATGCCTCTAACATACAGCTCATCTTGTCATTATTAGAATGAGCTCTGCATAAATTTCATGCAGTCCTTGTCCTAAAACCTATACCTATTGTCATTAATATCAACTCCCTCAATGTTTAAACGTTATTAAATACTAAAAAAGGTACTATCATGGGTCTTTCATTAGGAATAAAAAAAAATATTAAAAATTTTTTTAAAAAAAATTGAGCATCTGTTCTTATATGCTTCTGCTTTTATGTTTTGAAAGTTAGTCGATATAAAAGTTGAATATTTTATTTAAAAATATAAATTTACTTTATTTTTGTAAAAATCACTTACAAAAATTTTAAATGGCTTTTAATTTTTTTTTTTTTTTAATGTAAGTTTCTAAGAGTTTATGTATGTTAGTTAAAAGTTGCTACTATTTTCTTATTTTAAGAATAAAATGCAGGAAGTGTTAGAAAAAATAAAAACTTAAGACCTGTTGTCAACTATTTTTTAGAATAGTTCTCTTTTCTCTATAACAAAAAAATTAAGAAAATATGTTTGATAATTAAAAACCATTTTTTATTTTCTATTTTATATTCTTAAAAACATAAAATAAGGTCGGTTAACGTCCTTTAGTTGTTTTTTATCATTTTTATTTGTTTTTAAAGGATTGTTCCAAAAAATAATTATACTAAAATGATCAAAAATAAAATATTAAACATAAAAATTATTTTTAATATATAATTAAAAATAAGTTAAAAATATTTTAAATTTTCAAACAAATTTTTATTTTACAAAATATCAAAGAACCGTTTTCAACAACTATTTTTCAAAAACAACCCTTAAAAACTATTTTTTATATTTGAGTTTTGAATGAAATCTTATTACAAATGGGATGACATGGAATTTCTAATGATAATAAATATAACATGATTTGAACACTGATAATATTTTTATCTTTTATTTTTTATTTTTAACAACTCATTTCAATTTCAGAACTCAATATTTAAGAAAATATTCCTTAAAAAAAACCAATAAAAGATATATTTTGTCTACTATCCTTTATAAAAAAACAAAAAAAACAAATTTGAACACTTCTAAATAATCAATTATCATAAAATATAACATTGTTGGTGTTATTGTGTACAATGGAAGAGACATACCATATCTTTTTTTTTAATAAGTATTTAATATCCATTGATTTGATCCATATCAACGTGTAAATTAAAAACTATTTTAATGATATTTTTAAAATTTTCATCTTACATTTAATAATAATTTTTTTTGCAGCCTCAGATCCACCTAGCTAATTCATTAAATAGGTGAACCCCACACAACAGCCCATGTGACACTGCAGAGGCAATCAAGCCGCCTGCAGTTGCACCCACTCCTCTCCTATCTCCCAACTACATAAATATATTTTATATAATTTCCTAAAGTCGGTTATGAAAGTGATTTTTAAAATATTATTTTATAAAAATGATGTGTTTTTTTTCCCAAATTTTTTAAAAAATATTTAAATTAATACTTACATTAATATTTGATAAGTACGTTTTTTTCAAAGTTATTTTCATATTATGTAACACATCATCTGAAATATTATTAAAGTAATTTTATATTTATATTTATATTTAAATATTAAATCATTTTTATAAAAAATATGATTAAAAATGTTATTGAAAGCTAAGGACCAAGTAAAATTGTTGATTATTTTCCGAAGAGTTCTAAATAACTGTTCATTTAGATATAATTGCCCTTCGTGAAGGTCTTTTCTCTATTTCCGACTCAAGAATTAGAAACGGTCGGTGTTTATCAAAAGCTTGTTTAATAACGTGTTTTAAAATAGTTTTTTAAAACACTTTTTAAAAATAATTTATTAATATTTTATAAAATTAAAGTCTATTTAAAATTTTGAAATATGTTTTTAAATATTTTTTAATAATTTATATATATAATACTTTATTTTTAATTATTTTCAAATTTTTTAAAAGTAAGTTAATAAAAATCTAGAAACATTACATTCTTAATGGGTCCCAAAAGCAACATTTAAGAGGAGAAAACTGCTTTTTCTAAAACAGTTATAACCCACCATGGCATGCTCAATTTTCTACTTTCCACACAAGAACAAGACCAAGGACAAGACCAAGAACATGAGCATGTGAGAGGGTTGGGAAGGGCATGTCAAATCACAAGGATTGGGGAGGAGATCAGCTAATGATAAGGACAGTGGTCCTTTGAAAAGTTTGTGAGGCCAAAACTAGCCACCCCCATGAAGGAGGGGGTGGTGCCCACTGTCCACATCTTGCTCTGCTCACAAGACACCAACCAGCTGGCTCATGCTGTTACACCTAAACTAATTGAATATGGGAATATGATAGTCATAAGATAATGATCACATTAATTAATGGAGACAAGCTATGAAGTGAAGAGGACATTGCATAGACTTGAAAATGGGAAGGAGATCATAGAAATCTATCTCTTCACTCAATTCAATCTACATTACCTTATTATAAGCACATGCATTGCATGTAACCCTAAAAACAAAAATATTAAATGACATAGAATTAATATTGAATTGAGCACCTTAATTAGAGATCAAGTTTGTTTATATTTTAATCAAAAGTTTTAAAATTCAACTTTGAGCCAATTGTTGACCAACCCCAACGTGTAGGAGAGATTTTTTTTTAATAAAAAAAAACTAAATATTATATGTATTTTTTTGGAAAAAAGAGTTGTAAATAAAATCATAAAAAGCCAATAATTCTAATTTGACCTTTGGATACCTTTTATTGATCAAATATAGATTTTGACAAGGAGTTGTATTCAAGCATTTTTACTTGATGTCAAATTTTCCTCTCGAAAATTTGTATGTCTTTCCTTCTTTGTTGAAAATATATCCCTTAGATAGGATTGAAAACTAAAATAAATTATGAAATTTTATAATTATAAGATTAATTAATCACTTCTATATCTCATAGAAATAAATATGTTTGATATTTTTAATCTTGTTCCTTTTTTATAACTATATAAAACATAAAGAGAAAAGGATCATTTATTCTAAAATATGACAGATTAAAAACACATAAATAAATAAAAGAGGTTATTTTGTGGAACACCCACTTTTATGATCACATTTATAAAGCAATTGTATTGTGATTTGAATGTACTTTTAGCCACTTTCTGTCTTGGTTGAATGGCATGTATTTTCATGATACTCATTTTTCCAATTATGAAGCATGGTTAAGTCATTCTACTCACATTTGACCTAGTGTCTAAGTGGTTTTAGCCAATAATGGATCAAGAAATTGAATTGTGATGTGGGTGGGGGCTTTTAAGAAATACAAATAACTTTAGGTTTTTTTTTTTTTAAATATGACAAGCATTTGGAATAACTAGTGAATTACAACTTTATTGTACTGCAATTGATGCATTGGTCTTTACACCCTTAATGTTTTTCGTTGGTTGATTCCATTAGCACAAAGCCGCTCCAAAATTGGCTTGGTTCCAAGATGTAGAATTTATGTTGAATCACCATTTAATGGGCTATTAGGGTTTGGGTCTCTTTCTTGGAAGGGGCATCAAGTGCATATATCTTTACTGATTAAGCAATTTCTAAATGTTTGAATAGATCTTAAAGAGATCTCACTTCCTCATGAATTTATTGTTATTTTTTTATATGTTATATCCATGATAATATCATTTATTTCGATGGAGAAGCAGTTTGTCTTATTATATTTCTACATCTATGGTTTGAATTGTATCATTAAAAGTAATAGGAAATGAACGATTATGGTAAGGAAAAATTCAATTAAAAGTGAGAGAAATAGATTAAAATTGAAATAAAAATATCATTTGATTAGTTGATCCTCAAAAAAAAAAAAAAAAAAAGTTTGTTGTTGAGTGAGAAATGGAAAATTCATGAAAAATTACAATCATTACCGCCTAATAGAGCACCTACATGTCTTCATTCACGTCGTTTTTTTGACCAAAATTCTTCACATTCAAAAACATATATATATATATATATATATATTCTAATTTAATTACTGTATTGGACTCATTGCCTCATTATATAATTAGTTCTATGTTAGATTAATTGCTCGACTATGTATGCATACATATTCGGTAGCCATATATTCTAATTTAATATATTCTATATATATAAATTAGAATATATATATATATATATAGAATATATATATATATTCTAATTTAATTACTGTATTGTAACTTATTCAGTGAATGTAAGTTAGAGGATCGGGCGGTTTATTTTGGTAACTTATGAAGAATATTTAAAGCTTAAATTTCTTTCTTACATAAAATAATTAAAAAAAAAATTGATTTTTCTTCCCAACTTACATGAAGATTTGTGACGATCATAAGTGGAAAGTTCTTTTTTTTTCGGTCATTTATAAGTAATTTGTTAAACAATACTCAATGCAATTATTATAAAATATAGAGAGTTTGAAACAATACCGTAATCAAACAATTGTTTCTTTCAAATATCAGTTTCCAATTTTCAATTAACAACGATTAGATCTATAGGACATACATGAATACATACTTTAAAAGCAATGTACTTATCAAATTTAAAGTGGAATCAATTGCAAAATCGACTATGTTATGATTAATTTAGAGACAACGAAACAGCTAAACACAATAAAATTAATTTAGGTTTTATAATATAACAATTAGTAGCATACATAATCTCAACTTAAACCATTTTATTTGCTATCAAATTTTAAAAATAAAAATAATTACCAAACATATTTTAAGTTTCTCAGTCTAGTTAATTAAAATAAAATTAAATATTAGACTCGATCATTCAAGTTGGAATTTTTTTAAATGTGAGATTCCTCCAAATTTATAATTTTTTCTTTATCCCTATTCGGTAGCCACCAATAGAAAAGTGGATGGACACTTTTTATTCTTTTTCATTTTTAAATAAATCTAATTTTTATGAGGTTTTCAATAATACCGTCAAATTATTTTGTGGTATCATTTATAGAAGTGATTCAAGGTGGAAAAAAAAATTATATTATTTATTTGTATATTGAGATGAATTTTTTTGTATTAGTTTGAATGCACTTTTTCAAATAAGTATAGATTTTTTGGTAACTATTTTTTTATAATAATTTTCTCTTTTCCGAGAAACAAAAAATAAGAATTATAATGTTTTTAGAAAATAGTTTTTAGTTTTTTTATTTTTTGAAAATTATTTTAAACAATAATTATATAAATATAAAAAATAATTTAAAACAAGATACTATATATAAAAGTTATTTTTAAAATATAAAAAACATATTGAAAATATTTTATATTCTGAAATAAACTTTTATCTTATAAAACATTAAAAATTATTTTCAAAAACACTCAGTGTCGATTTTTGGACCTTAATAATATTAAATGTCCAAATTCAATTATACATGTTAAGGCTAGGGATTTAAAGTTTGTTATACTAAAATAAAACTTAATAAGAATAACAAATTTTAATACGTAAGTCATCATTCTAGAAATCTAAGAGAGAATGAGAAAAAGACCATTATGCATGGCTCGTAATATTTAGCTTCCTTCATCCTTATGCTTCCATCCTCACATAAATTAAAGGCATAGGATTCCAACAATTTTTAGAGTCGAAAAAGAAGTTATGCAAGGTGGCCCTAAGTCCAAAGCTTTCTCCTACCATCATCATTATTTCATAATTCACTGTTGGCTCTCTAGGTGTTGTGTGAGAGGGGCTCATCATTTCAATTATTTCTTTTAACCAATTCTTTTGTTAATAATTACTTTTTTTCTTTTTTTCTTTTTTATAAAATTCCAAACCTATGTTTGGTTGTGAAAAGTTTAAAGAAAATGTAAAAGAAAGAATAAGTTACTTATTAAGTATTTTTATAAAAAGTATTACAAATGATTTTTAACTTTTTAAAAGTGTTTTATAAATTTTGTCGAATTTCCAATATTTAAAAAAAAAACATTTTTTAAGTTAAAATTGATTTTTTAAAAACACTTTTTAAATTAACTAAAAAATAATTTTTAAAAACACTAATAAATGTAGGTAAGGTTCGTTTGATAGAAATTTTAGATAGTGCTTCAAAAAACACTTAGATTGGTAATTTTCTTAAACACAATTTTAAAAAAAAATGTTTCTACTAAAAAATACTTCAAAAGTAAATACTATTAAACGCAATCTTAGTTAATTCTAATGTTGCACATGTAGAAGGAAAATTAGGCCGAGTGTAGAGAAAATATCATAAATGAAAATGAAAAATAGGTAAGGGCTAGTGACAGTCGAAGATTAGAGAATTCTAAAGAATAAGGACCAATAGAAGAATTTTGACATTAGGCATATTTATATTATTTTATTTATCCTTCGGTATTTATTTTTAAAAATGATTTTTTAATATTTTATGGAATAAAAGTCTATTTGGAAATTGAAAATACTCATAACCTGTTTTTTATGTTTTTAAAATAAATTTTGTCCTTAGTACTTTATTTTTAATTATTTTTATATTATTTTTTTAAAAAAATCAAAAAATAAATAAAAATAACTAAAAATGTTTTTTATTTTTAAAAACAGAAAACTAGGACCTATTTAATAACCATTTTAAAAACAGTTTTCTACTCTTTAGAACAAGAAAACAAGAAAAGAAGAAAACAAGTTTGATAAGTAAAAATTGTTTTCTGATAATATTTTAAATTATTTTTTATTATTTTCACTTATTTTTTTGGAACACATTTTAAAAATATAATTATACAAACATGTAAAATAAGAATCTTAAGGCATTTTTGGACTCTCTTTGGTTTTCTTTGTTAATTTGTTTGGTATATTTTTTGTGAGAGAGAGTTTTATAAGTGGTTGTATTATATGAATCTTATTTGTGGATAGCTGCATCATATAGGATACATTTCCCTCCTCATTTATTTTTGTTCATTCATTTTCTGTTTTGTATGTGTTGTTCTATTGGATAATTGTTTTCATGTCATATTTTCTTATACTTAATTGTTGATATTTGTTTCATTATGTAAATACATTATTGTTTCTATATTATATTAATTGACTTATTTTATTAGCTAATGGAAAATAAGTATGTTGAAAATATTTGTTCTATTATTTGGTTTGTATTTTTTTTTTTTTGCATTATTATTATTATTTTTATATGCAATCAAATATTTATTTATTTGAAATGTTTATTTAACTCCTTTAATAATTCTAAAACCTTTTTTTGGGTAAAGTAAAAGATCTAAAATATTTTTTAAGCTGTTTTTTTTTTTAATATCTAGAAAATCTTTTTACCAAATAAAAAAGGGTTTGAAAATTTTCATTTTTGAATAAAATATATCAAAAAATTTATTAAATTAAAAGGGTTTATAAAATCTTCTTTTAAATAAAATATGCATAGAAATTCTTTTTTATTAAACAAAAAAGGTTAAAAAAATTTCCCCTTAAATAAAACATGTCTAGATTTATTTTTTTATTTTATTAAATAAATAGATCAAAAAATATTTTTTTAATAAATAAGCAGCCTAAAAAATCTTTTTTTTAATAAAAAAGCAGGTGAGAAAATCATTTCTTTAGTAGAAAAACAACCTAGAAAATCATTTTTATAATAAAAAATAGTCCATTTTTTTTTCATTATATAAAAGTTCTAGAAAATTATTTTTACTAGAGAAAATAGTTTAGAAAATCTTTTTATTAATAAAAAAAATGGTCCAGAAGTTTTTATTTTTTTATTTTAAAGGTCAAAAAAGTCATTTTCTTATTGTAAAACATTTGATAAAATTGGTGGACTTTCTTTAATATAAATAAATTCATTTGGTAAAATGCCTTTTAGGGGAAATTAAATAAAAAATCTCTTTCTAAAATGAATATTGGATTTGGAAATAATTTTTGTAAATAGAAGTTATAAGAAGAAAAAAAAGAAGCTTTTCTTTAATAAAAAATTGGGTTGGAAATAGAAATGGTAAAAAATCATTTTGAATTGGAATTTTTTTAAAATAAAAAATATCACTTTTTGAATCTGGAGATACTTGTGTAAATAGAAGTTGTAAAATTCTTTTCTTTAATAAAAATTGGGTTGGAAATAGAAATTGTAAAAAAAAAAAAAAATCATTTTGAATTTGAATATTTTTTAAATAATTTGTAAAATCACTTTCCTAAAATAAAGATTGGTTTGGAACTATTTTTGTAGATAAAGTTGTAAAATTAATTTTCTTAATTTGGAGACAATTTCGTAAACAGAAGTTTTTTAATAAAAATTGAGTTGGAAATGCAATTTGAAAAAAAAAAATGGAATATTCTTTGTAAATAAATTTTAAAAAAATCCTTCTTTAAATAATTTGTAAACATCATTTTTCTAATAAACAAAAAAATTAAATTGAAATATTTTCTTGAAAATAGAGTCTTAACAATTCATTCTTTTTCTAGAAAAAATAAATAAAAATCATTTTCATTTAAATCAAATCAAATCAAATTTAAACATTTCTCTTCCAATAGAATTGGACTTAATAAATTCTTTTAATAAAAACAAGAAAAGTCTTTGAAAATAAATTTGAATGTGAATAAAATTAAACGTTTTGATAAATAGATGAAAGTTTTGTGAATAATCAAATTGATGTTATAAATTGAATTTTTTTGTAAATAAATTCTTTCAAGATTTCTCAAAATTATATTATGATATTTGGAATAATAAACATCTTTCCTAATAAATCATTTTGTATATTTATCTTATATCATTTTTCTTGTAATTTATTTTTTATCTCATCTCATGTTGTATGTTCACACTTATATCATACTTTTCTGAGTATCTATGTTTAATTAATTAATTCTCATAATTCTCTTCCTTTGTTTAGTAGAAATCATAGATATGCAAGCTTGGAGAGGTGTTATAGGTTGTTATTATTGGTTTGCAAACTTGTCATTTTTTCAAATAAGGAGTCATATAAAGTTATCATTACTGTGGAAAAAATTTTTAACCGAGGAAATACTATGCAAATTTCTTTTACTCCTCAATAAGGTGCATTCGCATTTTGGTTGTGAAAATATCTTTTGATGAAAATAAAAGGGGATTTAGCTTTCATGGTAAAACTTAACAATTCAAATTGAGTTATGTGGAAGTTCATGATGGAAGAGTTCCTTGCAATCAAAGATTTGTCAAATATTCCTAAGAGAGAAGAATCTAGATTCAAATATATTTTTGAATTTGGAAGGAAGAAGATGACTAAAAAAACAATTGCTTGTATTAGGCTATGGATCCATACATCCTCACATCATAATGTGACAAATGAAGCAAGTGCTTAGGACTTCCAGAAGAAATTGGAATCGGTGTTTGAATAAAAAATTATTAGGAATAAAATTTTATTTTTAAAGAAGTTAGTGAATATGAATTTAAAAGATAAAATTTTAATGATAGATCACTTGAATGTTTTTCAAAATATGGTAATTCAGTTGACTACTATAAAAATAATTATGGATGATGAGATGTAAGCACCCTTAGTAATATCAAGGTGTATAATCTTTTAAATATATAAAATAAATTTAATTTTAGATAAATGAGTTCCTATTTTTAATTTTTTTTTTCAAATCATAGTGCATGTCAATACTTTTTCCTTTATCAATCCAATCCAAGACCACATGGCTTGGCTTGAGGCTAACCCAAGTTTGGGCACTTGGAATCTAAGTACAGGACAAATAGTGGTTTTGATACATGCCCACCATGTAATTTGAAAATTAATATTAATAAATAAATTTTAAAGGGTAAAGCCCATTTCTAAATATTTTAGGGTCTAAACATTGAAATATGATGCTTTCTTGCCCTACAAAATTATATTACTTTAAATAAAGTTACTAAACAAAATTTTGATTCCCAAGCCACGCTCCCAATAAGCACAAATAAACATATTTGTTAATAAAAAGAACATATCATGGATCCAAATTTGGGCCCATCATCTTTTGAAATTAAATAAATTGAATCAAATGATACAAAAGCCAAAAAGAGTTGCACTCCAACTTGGCTTTTTATGATGATATTGTTACATGACTTAATTTTGTTTAAAAATATAATTATGTGATACTTTCCCCAATTCAACATTTTGTCATTGAATTATTATTATTATTATTATTATTATTATTTTCAATTTTGATTCTTTGTGTAGACTTATTTTTCTATATATTAAATTAATGCCTATGAAGTAGTTGAAATTGGCAAAGAATTGATTTATACTTACAAAGGAGCCGTTGGTACAAAATGGACTTATGAAATAAGAAATGAGCATAAAGGGTGCCCTTAATATGTAATAAAATTTTAAAAATTAAAATTTTTAGGCCTCTTTTGAAAAAGTTGTCTTTGACTTTAATTAAAAATTAAAGTTAAAGCTAAAATCATGATTGTTGTTGTACAACCAATAATATTTTTTCCAACTAGATTCATTCAAGTAAATGACAAGTATATTTGTAATAAGATATGTCTGAATGGTTTTTTTTTTTGTACGTCTCTTCAAATCTTAAGTAAGTTTTTGGAAGAAACAACTTATGACTTTTTTTAGGGAGTTTTGTTCATACTTTTCCAGCCTTCTCTCCATTTTGGTCTGTCATGCATAGAATCGATCGTCCACCTTTGCCAAATGAGAATGCATTCCAGGAGGTAAGTTAGTAATATGTACTTGAGACTTTTAGTTCATTTCCCATAGACAACGCCAATTGTTGGCGCCATACACCAACAATGATAATATTAGTATTGTAAAAACTTTATTAAACACAAAATAACTTATTACATTAATCAAAATTGACCTTCTCTAATAAGCGACGATTTTTTGGCTTATACATTAATTCTTTTCAACTCATGAATTTTTCTAACAAAATCAACCAAACAAACACAAAAAAATCTTACATGATAACTTTACTATCCAAAAATATTAATTATTTTTCATTGAAACATTTCTAATAAATATACTATGGACAAAAGTGATACAAAGTAGAAGCACTTCCAAAAAAAGGTTAATTATTTAGTATTTACCATAATATATTCCCTTTTTCTTAAAGTTATTATCTTGCATGCACAATTAACATTGGATCTCCAATAAATGATGAAGTGGATGCAACTAAAGCTGAAGTTAATGGGCATGGGCTACGTCACTTAGCTTTAGAAAAGAAAAGAGAAAAAAGTGACATCATTAATTATAAACTAATCATGATTAGAATCATTATTAATTAAACAATTAACTTGTATTAGTTGAACACACTACTTTTTCTTTCTTTCCCCCAACCCCAAGATTCCTTCCTTATGGTTTAAGTAATCAATCCAATTCAAATTACCTAATCCATGACCGTTAATTCTCTCTCAAAAAATTATCCCATGCCCATATGCACCCCATTATTTTTTTTAATATATTATTAATTATTTCTTATAAAATAATCTAAGAACAATTTTATAATGACAAAAGAAATTATAATAAATGTAATTATTATTATTATTTTTTGGTAATAAATCCAAAATTTATTTTCTTGAAATATTTGATTAAAAAAAAAAACACCCTCACAAAAGAAATTGAAAATTTGAAGTGTCAAAGGCACGGTTGACTATATGTTTGGCATGAAGCCACAAAATAACACTCAAACAACCAAAAGTACCAAGGGATGATATTCCTAATACAAACAAGCCCTAAATCATAAATTCATAATTTTTCATATCTCAAATTTGTTTCTTTTTTTATTTTTGTGAAGATTTTTAGGTAAAGTCAAAAAGGGCAAACATGTAAATAAAGCTTATCTTGAGGTTGACTTCATTTTCCTTCACTCCCGCTCAACCCAAGTTGCTTCGCTTCACCTTTTCCACTTCTCAAAAAAAGAAAAAAAAAACCCTAAAAACAGTAACTCAAAAATTCAGATTTTCCCACAAAATTGTCAGACCAAACCCCTCAAGTTCGAAACTTTTTCGACTCTTCAGTGCCACCTCAGCTCATTGCTTTGCATGTAAGTTTTGTATTTTGGCGTTTGAATTGTTTCAATATCTTTGGGTATTTGTTAATTTTATTTTTCTTTTATTTTCATTTTTTATTTATGGGTTTTGAATTTGAAGTATTGGGTGGAGCTTAGAATTAATGGTGTTGAAGGTATAAGGTAGAATATTCACTTCATTTTGCTCTTTGAGCTTCTGGGTCTGTTTGGCTGCTGAGAAAATGTGGGAAAATTGAAGAATTTGAAGGTTCGGAGCTTTTGAGGTTTTATTCCTTTTACGGTTTTCTAAAGCCCAAAAGGAAGAAAAAAAAAAACTCAACTCAATGAGCCTAAAACTAGTTTTTGTCTCAGTTGGGTTCCGTTTTTGTTTTTATTTCTTTTGGGGCCGGGTTTGTTAATTTAACAGAAGATTTCAGTGGTTTGCTTTGATTTGTTCTTCTGTTCCTTCGTTTTCTTAGCACTCAAGCAGACCCTTTTGTGTTTTAGTTCAATTTTTTAACAAACTTTACCCCAGAGGAGTTTAATAATTGAGAATTTGATTAGATATTTGTCAACATTTGTGGATGTTTTTAATTAACAATTTGCTTGATTTTACTCTGGTTTTTTTTAGCAGATTAGAAAGCTTCTGTGGGATCTGATATGGGTTCAAGATAGTGGAGTTTCTGTGTTATGTTATATTGGTAGTGGCATCTTTTCGGGGTACATATGGAGAGTCCAGAGATTTTGGAGAGTATAAGAGTTTCAGATGCTAGTGTTTCTTCTTGTGGTGATGAGTCAGTGCAGCTTAGCAATAGTGTTAAAGGGAGTGAGAATCTTGGTGATGACCTCCTTGAGGATTTGGATTCCTACTTGGAAGATATCAATGATCGATTGACCATTTCAAGGATGGTGAGTAATTCTGTCATCAAGGGCATGGTGAATGCTGTTGCTCAAGAGGCAAATGAGAAAATTGCTATGAAGAACTTGGAGGTGGCTGGATTGAAGGAAGCTTTGCATTTTTGTCATGTGGATGCAGATGAAACTGACCCATTTAGGTCCCTGATAAATTTCCATGAGGCAAAAAATAAAAAATGCAGGTCAGCCTCGAGCCTCTTGGCTGCTTTAGCCGAACATGACAGGCTGAGGGAATCTTTGGGAAACCTAAAAAGTTCAGCTAGAGAGCAGTTTAAGAAACTCCAGAAAGAAATAAGTGGCATAAGAGGATCTAGTCCTATGAGGAGGATTAATTCAAGTTCTGAGGTGGGATTGTGTGGCATTCTACAAGAGAAGGCATCTGAAAAATGGACGGATGTGGATAAGACAATTGATACTCTAATGACTACCTTAGACACTGTGTATGAGCAAGTGAACAATATTGTATACTTATCTAAGGCATCAGTCTCTGAGTGGTTGCAGGACTGGGAGTTTCAAGGAGAAATTGAAGCTATGGTGATCGAACATTCTATTCGAAGTCTTCGGGAAGAGTTTGAAGAGAGATTGTGGAATCAGAATGCTCATTTTTGTGGTAATGGAAGTGTATACTGGCCAGAAAAGACGAAAGAGATTTCAAGGTTACGCCAAGAATTAGATGCCATTTCTAAGATGCTTTCCACATCTGAATTTGGGCAGTTAATATCTCATGGTTCCTGTGAGATTGGTGAGGAATGGAATAATACAAAAGGGACTGATCACTTTCACCGCAAGGTTTTGAGCAACCATGTTTCACCTGCAACTTCAGTTTGGGAGGGAAACGGCAAGCATGAGGAGTCTAAAACCAGTATGCCGGAGAATTTGGAATCATCTTCACTACTGAAGCACATGTCAAAAGAAGAATTGTTCAACCATTTTAAGACTGAGATGACAAAGATGAGGAGAAACCATGAGTCTCAAGTGCAAGAGATGGCTGAACAATATATCAGTCTAAAGGGGAAATTCTTAAAAGAAAGGGGATCTTCTTTGCCACTGAGAAAGGATAAGGAATTTGATGCAATGCGGAAAAAGATCCCAGAGGTCATCTTGAAATTGGATGATATTCTTGTGGAAAATGAGAAGTTACCCGCATTTAGTAACAATGCTGAGAGTTTAGGAAGTTTGAAGGACAGATTAGACACCCTTCTTTCAGAAAACCACCAGCTGAGGGACTCACTTACAGATAGGAAAAAGGAAGTTAGATACCTCTCGACACAACTTTCTGTTGCTGCAGAGAAAATGTCACAACATTCTTTGGCAGAGGCAAAATTGTTGAAAATTATAGGGAATCTTAAATCTGCCATAGAAGATGCAAAAATAGAAGCTTCCATTAGTGAAGATGTAAACAAATGCATTCTCAGCGAAGTGACTAATCAGATCAAATGCGATACTGAAGAGTCAAATATGGAGTCTACTCTTATGCAACAGATTTATGAAGTTATTTTAAGAGAAGCTGCCCAGAATGCTGAGACTACTAGCAAGTATGAAATTGAAGATTCAGACATGGAGTTCATTATCATGCAAGGGCTCTCTGCAATCATATATAGAGAAGTGATGAAGGATGCTGAGGCAAAACTCAATATCATGAATGTGAAATATGATTGTGCAAATGAAGCTCGAGTTTCCATTGAAATCAAGGTAGTGGAAAAAGAAAAGGCATTGAGATTAGAGTTTGACGAGAAAGAAAGATTAAAGCAAGAGATAATCTTACTGGAAGCATCACTTGAAGAAAAGGAGAGGTCTGCACTGGAAATAGCAGATGCATTAGTGAAAGAAAAGGAGCAGTTCGAGCTAGCTTCTCAAGAGCTTAATAATTTGAGAGAACATACAAATCAGCAGCAGAAATTGATTTCTGAGAGCAGTCGCGAAGCAGATATAACAAAGGGTAATTTGGTTGAGGCATTGGAGCAAATTGATCTACAGAAGGTGGAAATATGTGAACTAAAACAGAAGCTTGAAATAACAAGAAAGGAGTTAGGAGAAACTGATGAACAAAGAAGGATGCTTCTTGCTGTTGCCCGGGAGACGCAGAATGCCTTATCATTGGTTGAAGCAAGAGAAAGGGAGCACAGTAAGCAGATGGAATCTATCATTGTTTTTATGAATGGATTATCAAAAGTGATGGCTGAATTTGAGGGCCGAGTAGAAAAGGATATCAAACGGAACAGTTTCAGGTACATCCTCAGTTATAGATATCTTTTATTCTTTGCCATTCATGAATATGCATTGGGCCTTTGGTAACTGTCATTGACATAACTGATTCTATTTTCTGCATGGTTCTTGAGACTAGGGAGGCAAGGCTAAGAGGGTGTTTGTTTTTCTATTTTTTCATGACTTATTATAAAACTTTTACTAAATGGAAAAAGCCAAAATATGTAGCTTTTTCTAAATAGAAAAAATAACATATTGATTTTTCTTTACTTTTTAATACTTAATAGAAATAAAATACTACAAAAACAAACAACCTAATATTTAATACTATTAAGCATTAAAGTTCTATTTAGAATTAAGTAAAAAAACAAACACCACCTAAGTCTTGTAGGATGTATGCATGTCTCAAATGGATGTACATATATGATCAATTAAATGGTTGATCCTGATCATGCTGATATGGGTGAAAAAATTGTTTCCATGACAGGGATGTTATGTCTGAATCCAACCTGAGTTACCCAGATAACCATCGGTTATCTATTAACTCCAAAGCTTGGGAGAAGTTGCTCCATGTTAAGTGTGCAATCATGATACTAAAAAAAAAAAAAAAATACCTGTCAAAGCATTATTCACCAAAACCATAATTTGTAGTTCACTTTTCTCTTTTCTTTCTTTTTTTTTTTTTTTCATGTCAGTGTCTACTGCTTCTGAATTGTTCAAGTAAAAGTTGTAAAAACTAATATTTATTTATTATTATTTATCTCTACCTTAGTTAAGTGCAAAGCATACAGATGTAGTTAGTCATTGCTGGATCTATTTTGTTTGAGTTGAATTTCATGGTTACTATTTGGGATTTCTGTTTCTTGCACTAAAAAATCTCTTATTTATAAAATATTTATCAGAAAAAGAAATCATCATAACCATCTTACTTTCATGCCAAATTTGTAAAGTTTGATTTTCAATATATCAATTGCATGGAAAGCTAATTCATTAAAGAAAATAGGATAATGTCAAGGTAGTTTCACAAGTTGTCTTCTGTCAATTTTGAGCTTAAAGTATGGTTCATGAAGAAAACATGCCTTTGAAGTGAGATCCTTGTTAGTAATTTCATTTTTTGGGGCCTTGGCCTTTGTTATCTCCTCACTGTCTCTCTTTCCCCTTCCTGTGAATCAGTTATCCGTCTCTTCATTTTACATGTGGCCATTGTCGATACTGAAATTAGAGCAGTGGGCATACTAAACGTAGGAGATTACTAGATTAGACATATTACCTTAAAAAATCATTCAGCATATTATTACCAAATCCATGCTAGTAATTAAACCAACCAATACATCTTTTTTTTTTTCTCTTTGTTTGTCTACCTTTGTGTACTTATCTTCCTTTTTCTTAACCTTAGAATTAAATTAACCAATACCATAATTTTTGCTCTGCTTTGTGTCCATCTTTTTGAAATTACCTCCTTTCCATGATCTCGTGAAAGTTGTTAAAACATCAAGGACAAAAAGCATTCAATTGATCTAATCATTAGTCCCATTAAGACATCAAGGACAAAATGGGAAATTAACCACATTCAAACCTCTTGATCTCTTTTCTTTCAATAAGGGGAGAAGTACGCATCTCTTGTCTTTCTACCCTTGTAAAGAGGGAGTTACCGACCCACATTTTCCTCTCTACTCTTTGAGGTTGCACCTGGATCCTGTCATTTAAAGAAAAAAAGATCCTATAAAAATGTATGCTACTGGTGGTCCATGGCTACTTTAAAAAATGAATGGATTTTACCTTTTTTGTTTCATAGTAATGGTATGAATCATGTCTTGTGGTATCTTTGATGCGGTTTGGCCTAAAGATGTTTTTATTTTTTATTTTTTGTGACATTTTGAGTTAAGTTTATTGATTTGAAAAGTATAATATATGCTGTTTGTTTTCAGATTGGAACATGCAAATTCTCAATTGACTCCCCTTATCCAGAAAGCTAATATACTTAGAAGAACAAGTCTGCGATACAAGCAGAGGCTTGAGAGGAGATATTCTGACCTACAAAAGGCTGAAACTGAAGTATGTTTGTTGAAACCATCCTTCAAACTACTTTTTGACCTGTGTGGTTTCTGGAAATTTAAAACCTGATTTACATTAAAATGATATTATGATTATCTCTTGCATGTATTTATACTATGAAATGCTTGTATTGAAAATTGAACAGCATTGCATGTACAGGTTAGGAATGATAAACTAGTTGTAATTATATTGCACAATAGAAGTTGAATTGACATTGTTACAGATGCTAGCATATGTTTTTTTTTTCTTTTCTATCAGAAACAATAGATGTGTTAATTAGGAATAAGAAGTTTATGAGAAGGATGAGGAATCCTTCCCACAGATACAAAAACTGATCAAAATATAATTGAACTCCTCCACTATACAAAATAGGTTAGACCTCACATGTTTTCTTCAGTTTCCCAGAGGAACCCTGCTATGCCATTTCTTTTCCATGGCTTTTGAAGAAAATGTTTTGGGCTCAACTCTGTATCTTATAGGCATGTACAATCACTGAATCAAATGCTGGGTACCTTTGTTGTGACAAAAGGTTGCAAGAAAACCTTAGATAATTAATGTCAGAACATAAAATGATTAGAATTTTACCTCATATAATTCTGTAGTTTGGAATCTGGACTCATTTTTTTTATCGCAAGGAGCAAAACATTAAAAGATGGGCTGGTAACTTATAATTAAAAGCTTAGTGTTTGATTGGCATTGTTGCTTGTATTCAAGGAAAAAAGTGAATTAGAGAACAGGTAAGGCATTTCTATTTCCGATACTGTTCTAGAAATAGGAAATGTATTTGGTACTCTGAAGATCGGAAACAAAAATTCTTTGTATTTCTGTCATTTTCTTTGTTACATTGAGGCTCCTGCCTGTCTTGCTCCCCGTGTTTGTGTGTGGTGTATGTGTTCACGACTTCACGTTGTATGCCAACAATGCATCACTGAGCTAAGAAAAACTTGTGTGAAGCTCTTTTTCTCTCTTTTTTTCCCCCCAAATATGTTCTTGATCGTTCTCACCTTTTTCCAACATGCAAAGCTCACTAGCTTTCTACTTTTTGTATCAGTACCCTTCTGAAAAAATTTTCTTTGCTAATTTTTTTCCCATTCTTCTTCCAACTCTCAGATTACCAATATTTTGTTGCTAATTTTTTTATTGTATTTGTTTGAAGAATATGCCCTTGTTAAACTTATGGCCTACTTTTTAATTTTTTTTAATTTTTATTCTTATTTTTTCTCTCTTGATCAGTTTGATATGTTTTGAGCGTATGTTTTGTTGTGGATGATTTGGGAGTAGCTACACAGAATATATTTTTCTTAATTAAATGTAAAAAAGAAATATCTTTTAGTATAATAAATCATACACATTCGCTGTTCATTATTTGTTTCTAAAAAATTTAATTTTGGATTTCAAAGCTTGAAAAAGAATAAAAGGCATTCATCTGGGTACACATTGGGTACTGAATCCTTTTTAACTGATAATGCATTGATACTTTGTATCAGTTGTTAAAAAATGACACAGAAGACATCAGCGATTGCCTATTGCATCCCATGTTTTTAATTTATGTATCCTAAATTGGGCTTTGTTGTATATATTTTGTTTATCGTTTTCTTACTGGATTTTCTCCTTGGAGTTCAGGTTGATCTTTTGGGTGATGAGGTGGATGCTCTTCTAAGCCTTCTTGAAAAAATATACATTGCACTTGATCATTATTCACCGATATTGCAACATTATCCTGGTGTAAGATACTCTTTCTTAACATTAGCTATGGTTCATATTTTTCCTCAGTAAAATTGTAATTTGAATGTGCATTCTTGCATTACTTTGTGCTTGTCTTTGTTTGTCCATTTGAATCTCTTCTTTCATCATACTGGAAATAGTCATCCTAGGAAGATAAAAGCAACTGTTTCTTTTCAAAAACACCAACAAAGAGAGCGGAGCTTTCCTTAAATTCCAAGTTCTATTTATGTTACAGGAGTAGTTTTATGGTCAATTGATTATGTCCGATTCAACCGTTTGTAGCCTACAAGATTTTTATTTGAAGTGATACCATCAAAATTGTGATCCCCTTCCATGTTTTATTTTTGTCATGTACTGCAATTTTATCTGTAAATAACTCTCTCTTGGAAATAAGAAAAAAGAACAGCAGAAATCATCATATTTCACATAAAGCCAGGCAACAAAATTATTGTTTCACCCTCCAATGCCCTGGTGGAGATTAATTTAGATTGTTCTATTAGGTTAATTGGGTGGAGCTTTTGTCTTTGCAGGCCCTAAATGATGAAAAATATATAATTCAAAGTTTTCTGACAGATTTGGAATAGAGCCTTTCAACTGTTCCTCTCTGCTATCATGTTTTTCTCCTTTCTTGCATACTTTGAGGAAGTATCATTGAGACACTTGTATTTTGAGTTCTCTTGTTGCCTTTTGTTTATCCCCTTTTTCTTTGTTAATTCTGGTTCTAGGGTTAGGATTGAATTTTTAGTTTCTCATGAATGGTGGCTAAGCGTTTGAGGATGTTAAGGTTTTATCTTTCTAGTAAGAATTTTTGTTTTGATTTGGTGATGACAATTTCTCAGAAGATTTTGTTATTTTGAGCTTGAATTTTGTGGCTGATTGATTATCTTTACATGATTTTTTTTTTTAAATTCCTTTTCAAGGGTTGCAAAATCTGACTTTTACTTATCTGGTCAGAACATAAGTTTTGAAGCATTATTCTGTGTTCTCAGGAGTTGGTTTAGCTTGTTAGTTTTTGGAATAGATAGTAAAACTGCATTCTGTCATTGATCATAGTATTCAGAAATCTATTTTATTCTTTATGAGAATGTGCTGTAGTCCTCTACTGATGAAACAGGAGAAGGAAAAATATTTTATTTCATGGATGAAATCATTTTAATCTTGAACCATAGTTAAAATGAATGTTGAGTCATGACTGATAATCAGTTACTAGGGGAACATTATTGGCTTTTAATTATCACTAGGCTTCAATTTTATATTCTTTGACTGATCACCAAAGGTACGGCAAATGATTTGTGGACCCCCCCACCTAGGATGTTTTGTGTATACTGCCTGTATACTTAGGACCTGCCACCTCTCTTTGTGACGTTTCTAATACATGCTCTTGTTGTCTATAATATTAAAAAAAACAAAAAAACAAAATAAAAAAAGACTTGTGGACCTTCTAACTGCAAAGGGCAAAAAATATGTAATGCTCTGAAAATTGTTCAGAGAAGACTTTGAATTATAGACTAGAGAACATCGGACTTTTGATTTGTTGGCCTGCCACATGGCTTGTAGATTCTCACTTCTAATTGGCACCAATTTCATCTGGTTGTAACTTCATATATTGAGGTTTGAATTGCAGTATTACTTACCATTACAAGAAGGGTAACACACACAATATTTTATTTTATTTAATTTTTATATATAATGTTTCTCCTCCTTTTATCATTAATATGCTGTATATAAGAAAAAAGGAGCATTCAACGTTCCGGGATGCTTTTATGTTCCAGCATCTTCTCCATGACGAAAAAATGTTCAGAATACCCAAAATTCTTTGGAACAAAAGTACAGTTTAACAAATTAATTAAGAATCTCAAAAGATGTTCTTTGTAAATAGTATTTTTTGATAAGTAAATTTTTTGGTATACAGAATTGAACCTGGAACCTACCTGCCCTTCACTCCAGCTTCATGCCACCCAAGGTAGGTCACAGGGCTAGGATGTTCTTCATAATTCATAATCATCCAACAAGTAAGAAAATAAAATCAGAATTCTTGATCTTCTGTAAATCTCTCACTGCTAATTTATTTCAGTTAGCAATCCCACAAGCATGTGGAGACTGTTTCCTCATTGTATTAGGCTTCCCATCCATATGAATTTAATGCGATTATTTTTAGGATAAAGTAATGTCAAGCAACACACTGCTGTGCTGTGTGCAGCACCTTGTGCCAGCCCTAGTGCTGCCCCTCCAGCAACACTTAGCCTACTGATGATGCTGTTGTAGCCTCCATTTCAATCTTGTCTTGACCCCTGAGGCCCTCATGGGTGCAAGGTGTTTGCCCATGGGGCCCTTAGTGCAGTGTCGTCCAAGTTAAGGGGCTAACAAACCACCCCCAACTGATGAAGTCGACGCCCTCGTCGACTTAGACTTCAGGTATCTCTGGACTGCCTCCTCAAATTGCCAGAGTGACATCACTTTCCCAACTTACCTCTGATTCAGGAAGAAATTAACAATTGCTTTAATAATATTAAATCAAAAAGTTATAATTAATTTTAAAATATTTATAATTAATTGAATTTAGCATTAAGTGATCAAATAAAAAAAATTAATTCTTAATATTATCAAAATCCAATCCTAGTGTATGCTTTTATGATTATTCAAATCATGATAAATGTGACAAAAGTTTATTTTATTGATTTTTTTTAGTTTATCTGATCACATTTATTTTTCTGATAATTTTCATAAGATTTTTAGATTTTTGAACTTTTATACTAGCATGTTGTGTTATCGCCTGATACCAAGAAGGATGTACCTTAGGACCTTCCGAGTCAGTAACCAATACTACAACTTTAAACTATGATGGTTGGAAAACTCCTTGCCCTTCTACATAAGCAACATGAATGAAACAGAATGCTACTCATTTTCATTAACTAGTGAATGATAAGAAATTTTCCCTAGATTCTTTTCACATGAAAAAGACATGCCATGGATCTGTCACCAGGGACCTAGACATCAATTCTTGGAAAGGAGATGAATTCCTGAGTGAAAGGGGCTTGAAGGAAGGTTTGACTGTAAAGACCCCTTAAGTATTCCTGACGGCACCTGGTAAATCTATATTTTTTGTATAGATTTTAAAATTTTGATACCTCAAATTTTAAAATTTCTAAAAATAATTTTTAAAAACATAAGGTAAATCTATACTTTTTATACAAGGTGTTTTACTTTTGTGTAGAAGTTTCTGATTTTAAAAACACAAAACAGGAATTGTATCCAAATAGACACTAAGTTACGAAAAAATCTCTTAAAGAAAGTTTAAATGGTTCTCAATCCAATTCATGAACATGTCCATATGAACACAGATTGAAAAAATAGACTTTCTGCCTTAATGTAGGTTTGTGTGGTACCTTGTCATTCCATTTTAAGATTCTCTTGTATTCCATTTGCAATATATATATATATAGATGTACGCGTGTGTGTGTTTCGTCAATATGTTGAGCCATTTCTCTTGCTTGTTGCAGGTAATTGAGATCCTAAAGCTGGTTAGAAGAGAATTAAGTGCAGAATCTACCAAGCCAGTCTAATATGCTTTTTGACAAGGTAATACTTACCCTTCTTTACCTAGAAAATTATGATGTACTAAGTTTTCTGTAAGGGAATTAAGCTGTTTTTGTAAGATGTCTAACCAGACTGGGAAAGACTTCGGGCCTAGTACAGAATTTACATATCTATATATCCTCTTACAAGAAGACATCTTAAAATTCAGCCATGTAGGGTATTACCTAATGTTCCCATCCCATAATAACATGTCTAGCACTCTTTATTTTTCAAGGTAAAATGATGTAAGACAATTCTTATATTGCTGCTTGGTAAAATACTGGTGGGCAGGGCTTATGGTTTTCAGTGTTATCAAGGGGAAGGTGAAATTAGGTTTATAGATGGGCTTAGGAGTAGATTGGCTATGGTGTATGGTATTTTATGGGCTGATATTGAAATGAAATCCTTATTGGAATTTTTGAACAGGAAAGGAAACCTCAGATTTTACTGCTAGGTGTGAGGGTAAAAGTGGGGTTAGGGTTTATTATGAAGGGGATACGGTTTTGGAAATAACATTAGTATTAAGGGAGGATTGGTTGTGTTCATAGCGGTGCACATTAACGTAGATTTTCACCATCTAAGCACATGGAAAGTATACAACAGATGCTGAAAGGCACATAGCATTGCTAAAAACTTAGAGGAGTTGCTGATGACACAATATTCTTCTCAAGAGCTAGAGAGAAGGACCTGTACAACCTCAAGGTAATCTTGTTGGTTTTTGGATGCATTCATGGGTTCAAGTTGAATTTCGATAAGAGTACCCTATTGGGTATCAATATTAATTAGACTCTAAATATCTTTGAACCAACTAACATGGTCAACAAAGTCATGAGTGAAGTTTCAAGGCGAGGGAGGAGTTGGTTTGCAGTGGAGGCAAAATCTTTTGAGATTGAGGTTGAGTTAGAGGAAGGAAAGTCGAGAGGCTGCATTTGGGAGAGATGCAGAGGGGTCACGTCTTGGATTAAGTTTGGAGATGCAAGTTTGCGATGTTTGTTGGGTGGAGTTGAGGCCTGCTGCAGGGATAATGGAGATAGGAAGTGGGCTCTTAACTAGGAGGAAAAGGGAAGGAAATATAGACTGGAACGCCGAGCGAATGAGGTTGGTAGATTCCTTCTCTGCTCTGTTCGTGACTTAGAGCTGAAAAGATTTTGCATCATTGTTCCAGAAGATAAGGGGTTGCTGGGGGGATGGCACACTCTGGCAGAAAAATTGAGGGGGCTAGGAGGGGAGCCTCAGGGAGACGCTAAGTCTTCACTCATCCCAGTAGCTCAGCTGAGGGAGAAGGGGGTGGTATCAGGGTCGTTTTTGGAGGCTGCTAAGCCTAAACCTATAAAGTCAGGAGATTCAGTGTGGTTCAAAGTGGGGGCTAGTGTTATGCAGAGAAGGCTGGAACAGTTGAATTGATGCTTAGTGGGTTGGTGGGGTAACCCCGCGGTTCCTATTCCTGAGCTGGATTTTCTTAGGAGGTGGGTGAAACTGCAGTGGCTTCCAAAGGGGAGCTTAAGAATTGTAGTGTTAGGGAGAGGGCAACTACTATTTGAGTTCGAGACGGTGTGGGAGGCTAAGCAGGTTCTTGCCAGAGGAAGGAGGGCGCAGGAGAACTTTTTATGTTTGGAGAAGTGGAACCCGGAGGTGGGGTGTTTTTGGAAGGAGTTTCATGCTAATGAAGCATGTGATAGGGTGCTAGGTCTTCCTCTTCATTTGTGGAGTCGAGAGGTGTTCTAAAAAATCGGAGATGGATGTGGTATTTTCATGAAGACACAGCTCGTATGACTGAGTTACAATGGGCCAGAATCTTGGTGAAGTTGGATGGAAGAAGTTTACCAAGCTCTGTCTAGGTTGTAGTGGGATCAGGGTGTTTTTCCGTTCTATTGTGGTGGGAATTTCCACCGTGGTTTGTGCAGGTAGTGCCATCGTGATGGAGCCTTGCAGTTGGATTCACAGTGGTTAGGGAAGAAGAAGCTGGGTGTTCACAAGCTATCTGCAGTAAAAATCCAAAGGAAAGATTTGCTCAGGCGGAGGTGCAGAGCTGGGTACAGGACGTGACGTCTAAGGATGGACTTCTGAAGGGTGGTGGGGCTTTAGTTGTTGCCCATTCTACAGGAATGCAGGCTGAAGGCTGAGGGGCCTGTGGAAGCTAGGGAGGAGGGTTGTTTAGGGAGAGGTGGTTTGACTAGAGGCGCTATGTGTCTTGCATTTGTAACTTGGGTGTAATGGGTAGTCGGTCGGATGCTTTGGATAGTGGGGCGGGTGGTGAGGGAAGTGGATCGGGTGGGATGGAGTTCTTGGGGTCTCAACTTTTGGATGGGCTGGGCTGGGTTCTACAAAAAGAGGGGGAAGGGTGTTAGGGGCTGTGAGGCCCATCAGCCTAAATGATAGTGGAGTGGGCCGAAAGGGGAAGGCAGGAGAGGTTTTTGGGCCCAGCGAGTTGGGCCTGGTTTGGGTGGGGGTGTGATTTCTTTTATTGACCTAAAGACTTCAGACGGGTTGTCTCTTGCTAAGGCCCAAGAGAGAACTGAGATGGAGGAAGAAGGAGCGAAGCTGGGGGGCAATGTCCTCGAGGGGGAACTGAGAGGAGACTTGGCAACGATGTCTCCGGAAGAGGTGATCAGGGCAGCGGCAACCGATGAAGCCCTCTTGTCTGAAGCTTCTAGGTACAGTGACGTTTCTCATCTTGTTGGGGGTCGAGGGTTCTCGTCTCCTTCTTCTTCTTCTTTTGGCCGGACCCTGGTGAAGGGTGGGTCTTTTGGCCTGGGAAGGGGGGAAGCTGCCACTACAGATGGGATTATGGTGCCGCTGAGGTTGCAGATGCTGATGAGGCTCTTATTGGTTGAGAGTGATTCGCAAGACAGGGTGATGGGAGGGGGGAAGTTGCTGTCCTTAGAAGACGGTGGTAGGTGTGTCTGTCCTGAGGTTGAGGGGCTGTCACAAGAAGAGAGGTGGACAGGAGGCAGCTAGGAAGATAGTTGCCTAGCCAAGTTTAGTAATTTGCTAGGATTCCCAACAGTAGGCTTCAAGGAAGAAATCTTGAATTTGCTTCAAAAAATAAAGAGCATAAGAGAAAAGGGCAAGAAGAAAGTTTGCTCGGTGACTACCATGTTTGATCGCAAGATAAAGAGGCTAGAATGCTCGATTAATTATAACAAAGGAAAAAAAGAGAGCGGTTTGGACAAAAGAGGAGGGTTCAAAGAGATCAACCTTAAATGAAGTTGAAAATTTTGTCTTGGAATGTTAGAGGGGTGAATGATGTTAGTAAAAGAAAAGTAATCAAGGCTTTAATCAGGTCTCAAAAGGCGGATATGGTGTGTTTGCAGGAGACGAAAATGCAAAAAATGTCCATTAGAGTGGTGTGAATCTTGGGAGTGGGAAGATTTTTAGAGTGGGGTGTAGTGAATGCTAGGGGTGCGGCTGGTGGTGTGGTAGTATTTTGGGACAATAGAGTTTTGGAGTTGGTTGGGATGGAGATGGGTCAATTCTCAATTTCTTGCCGTTTCAAAAATTGTGAGGATGGATTCATGTGGATTTTCACGGGTGTTTATGGGCCGATTGTATAGAGATGTAGAGAAAGTTTATGGGAGGAGTTAGGGGCTATCTAGGGGTTGTGGAACGATCCTTGGTGTATTGGAGGGGATTTTAATGTGATCAGATTCCCCTACGAACATAGCAGGAGAGGGAGGGTGTCTTCAACTATAAGGAGGTTCTCAAAGGTGATTGATCATTTGGAATTGAGAGATCTTCCTATGCAGGGGGTCCGTTTACTTGGAGTGGTGGTTTAAATAGTCAGTCCATGTCTAGACTGGACCAGTTTTTGGTTTCTGAGGATTGGGAGAGCTTTTTCAGAGGGGTAGCTTAGTACACCTCCCAAGACCAGTGTTTGATCATTTCCCCATCCTGCTAGAGGGTGGAGGGGTGAGGAGAGGACCGACCCCCTTTCGGTTCGAAAATATGTGGTAAAAGAAGAGAGGTTAAGGAGTTGTTGAAAAGCTGGTGGCAAGGTTTTATTGTTAGGGGTTCCTGTAGTTTTGTTTTGGTAGAGAAGTTGAAGGCTCTTAAAACTAACTTGAAAATATGGAACAAGGAAGTGTTTGGAAAAATTGGGGTTAATAAAACCCTGGCTTTAGAAAAAGTTTCCTTTTGGGATGAGCAGGAGAAGTCAAGAGAGTTATCCATGGAAGAAGTGGAGGCTAGAAAGGAGGCAAAGGAGGATTTCAAGAAATGGGTGCTTATGGAGGAAGTATCCTGGAGACAAAAGTCAAGAGAAATCTGGTTGAGAGGAGATAGAAACACAAGATACTTCCATAGGATGGCTAATGCTCATAAAAGGAGAAATTGGTTGAGGAAGATTAAAATTAACAGAATGTGGTGTTTAGAGGAGAATGAGATTCAAGAGGGGGTGGTGAGGGCTTTCTAGAATTTGTTGACAGAGTCGGGTGATTGGAGTCCTAGCCTGGAGGGATTGGACTTTGATTGAATCGGGGATGAAGATGTAGCCAAGTTGGAGGAACCTTTCAGGGAAGAGGAGATCTCCTCGGCCCTGCTTGAGCTAAATGGAGATAAGGCTTCGGGCTTGGACGGTTTCACCATTGCTTTTTGGCAGTTTAGTTAGGAATTCGTGAAGGAGGAAGTTATGGGCTTCTTTAGAGAATTCCATGAGGGGGGGGAATTTCATTAGGAGCTTGAATACTACTTTCTTGGTTTTAATACCAAAAAAGGGAGGCGCAGACGACCTTAGAGATTTCAGACCTATTAGCTTGGTGGGAGGTTTTTACAAGCTGTTGGCTAAAGTCTTAGCTAACAGGTTGAAAAAGGTGTTAAGTAAGGTGGTGTCTACGGCCCAAAACGCTTTTGTTGAAGGAAGGCAAATACTTGATGTTGTGCTGATAGCTAATGAAGCTATAGATTCTTTGATAAAAAGAAATGAGAGCGGGGTTTTATGCAAGCTGGATATAGAAAAGGCATATGACCACTTAAGTTGGAATTTTCTATTGATTGTGATGCGAAAAATGGGTTTTGGGGATAAGTGGGCAGCCCGGATAAGATGGTGCATATCCACAACAAGCTTTTCGGTTCTGGTTAATGGTACTCCGTCGGGCTTTTTCCATAGCAGTAGAGGTTTGAGGCAGGGAGATCCTCTATCTCCATATCTCTTTGTGATTGGGATGGAGGCCCTTAGCACCCTCATTAATAAAGCTGTAAGTGGGGGTTTCCTATCAGGTTGCAGGATTAGGGGAAGGGTAGGAGACAGGGTTCAAATAACCCATTTTTTGTTCGCTAATGACACTCTCTTATTTTGTGAAGCTACCACAGAGCAGATGTCATCTTTGTGTTGGATTTTAATGTGGTTTAAAGCCATTTCAGGCCTGAAAATAAATTTGGACAAAAGCAAAAATTTTCCGGTGGGAAGGGTTGATAATGTGGAGGAATTGGCTCTAGAATTAGGCTATAAGGTGGGGGCGCTGCCCTCCTATTATTTGGGGCTTCCTTTAAGGACTGCTTATAACTTGGTGGCGGTTTGGGATGGGGTGGAGGAGAGGTTCCGGAGGAGGTTGGCCATGTGGAAGAGACATTTTATTTCTAAAGGAGGGAGGATTACCCTCATTCGGAGCACGTTGTCAACCATATCCATATACTATATGTCTATGCTACGGTTGCCACGAGTAGTAAGATTGAGGTTAGAGAAAATTCAAAGGGATTTTCTTTGGGGTGGAGGGGGGTTGGAGAAGAAGCCTCATCTTGTGAAGTGGTCGATTGTTTGTTCGGATAAAAAAAAGGGTGGTTTGGGTGTTAGATGCCTTTCTAAACTCAATAGAGCCCTCTTGGGTAAATGGAGTTGGTGCTTTGTGGAAGAAAGGGGGACCCTTTGGAAACAAGTTATTAGTAGGAAGTATGGGGTAGAAGAAGGGGGTGGTGTACCCAGGAAGTAAGGGAGGGGTATGGTGTGGGGCTTTGGAAGGAAATTAGAAAGGAATAGCCTCTTATGAAAAACTTTTTTGTTTTTTCTACAGGGGATGGTAGAAGAGTGAGATTTTGGGAGGATAGGTGGTGCAGAGACAAGGCTCTAAGTCTTTCTTTCCCTTCTTTGTATGCTTTGGTGACTTCTAAAGAGGCATGGGTGGCGGAGGTTTGGGATGCTACAGGGGAGGATGGGGGATGGAACCCATGCTTTTCTAGGCCATTTAACGATTGGGAGATGGAGATGGTGGAGAGATTCATTTTCTTATTGCAAGGGAAGAGGGTGGTTATCAATTTGGAGGATTAGATGCAGTGGAAGGAGGCTAAGGATGGTAATTTTTCTGTGAAATCCTTTTATAGAGCTTTGGAGGGCAGCAGCACAGTCCCGTTCCCGAAAAGTATCATTTGGAGCACTTGTGTTCCTACTAAGGTCGTTTTTTTTGCTTGGGAAGCCACTTGGGGTAAAGCTCTAACGTTGGACCAGCTAAAAAAGAGGGGCTGGTCTCTTCCGAATGGATGTTACCTTTGTGGTGTTGCTGAAGAGACTGTTGATCATCTTCAAATTCATTGCACCAAGGCAAGGGTTTTATGGGAGTTGTTATTTAACCTTTTTGGTGTGATGTGGGTTCTTCCATCGTCAGTGAAGGAGATCCTTCTTGGGTGATATGGTGTGTTTGTGGGCAAGAAGCGGGTTAAAGTTTGGAGAGCAGCCCCTCTGTGCCTCTTTTGGATGGTTTGGAAGGAAAGAAATAGGTTGCTTTTGAAAATGAGGATTTTTCGTCCCAAAGGTTGGAATATTCTTTTATTTGTAATTTGTGGTCTTGGTCTAAGTTGTGTATAGTTGAAGGGCCTAATTCTTTAATTAACTTTTTTGAGTGGTTGGGCTATAAATGAGGGTGGGTGAGTTTTTTGTATCCCTCTTTTTTTTCGTTTTTGCCTAGAAGAGCTTGTTGTATACTTCCTGTATGGTTTGGGTTAGCCATTGGGTGTTCTTATTAATATACTCATTCTCTGCCTTTGCTTATAAAAAAAAAACTTATAGAGGAGACTCACCTAAAAGAGATTATTAGAATCTCCACCATAAATTGGTGCAAAAGTCTGAAGATAATCATGTTCATTGAGATTGTTTGTCTTTATACTCTTGCTTGTATTGGAGCATGACTACCAAATTCCTCAAACTGAGAAATAGGAACTTTCAAAAGAAGAAATTTGTAAAAGCTGAAACTTCATAGTCTCTATGTAAGACTAATTTAGGAAACCAGAATCAAATAAGAAACCTCTATAAGCAATACTTGGGAAAGCAGAGACTTTCCATTTGGCCTCATTTCCAAATCGAATTCGTCTTTATTCTTTCTTTTTGTTCAGTTATTTATTTTAAATCATAGATAAGAAAGATTTTGTTAAAATAAATACTCCAAAACGGGGATTAAAAGTTTCAACCAACAGAGAAAAAGGAAGATACCGCAAAAATTGATCCCTGTTTCTAACCCCACTTGCTGTAACAAATTAACAATGAAATCCGAGAAATGAATCATACTTTTTTTTTCATGAATTCCAAGGTTGACATGCTTAAGGATTACTAAACAATACAAGTAAGAAAGATTTCTTCTCACTGAAAGAATCCTCCTATTGCATTCCTTCCATACACACCAAGAAACCTAGAGGACAAACATCTGCACTTTTGACCTCCCACCTTGAAAACTTGCCTACTGTTCAGCACTTCAGGAGCACCCTCTTTACCACATAAAGGTCCAAAAAATTGACCCAAATCTTAGGCCACCAAGGGGTGTAGAAGATGGTTAGCAGTTTCCTCATATGGCTTTGACATGCAGCACCAAATTGGGAGGATTCTTCTCCTCATTACATAAATGTGGTTTCCTACTCAAACTGTCAGCCTTTTAGTAGAACCCACCTATGTGGGGAGCTGAGGTACTCTAGATAATGGACACTTCTTGAAAATCCAATGAGATTCCTCATTATTGAAGGATTTCATTGAGAATGCACCATTTTTGGTCAGCTTCAAACAATTTTCATCTCTCATCCGTGCCTCAAAAGTCATTGAACCAAAAAGGTGCCAGTCATCTCCAATTTCTAATCATTGAACTAATCGAAAACCTCAGAATTCAATATCCCCCTGCCTCTAATAAAGCCCTGTCCTCTGTCACTGTGACATCTGTAAGGCCACTATCCTGAAAGATTATGGAACCATGCCATCGGTGTCACATCCTCACAGTAGACATCATTTGTTTTTTTGATCAGAAATGAAGAAAAGTATATTAATAGAGGAAAAGATACAGGAGAAAGAAGAGATACAAGAGAAAGAGAAGAAACTAAGAGAAGGATGAGAGGACCTTCTCACAAAACAAAAACTGAACAAAAGAGAAAACACCCAACTAAAGAAAACTAAAAACATAGAAAAAACCCAACACTCTCAAACTTTTGAAGCGCAAATCGCAGTCCAGTTGAGTTGTAAAACACTTAAGAGGAACTCCTCTAAAAGCTGCAGTACAAGAGGCCCAAAGAGAGGAAAAGAACAGAATCAAGTCCCACAACATCTCTTCCATTCTCCCCTTATCCTCAAAGATCCTATTGTTTCTCTCTTGCCATACCATCCATAACAAAGTAAGGCAAGCAATTTGCCAAAGTATCTTGCCTCTTAATGAGTTCCCCAAGCCTTTAAAAGCAATAACCAACATGTCCTCAATACTCCTTGGAGGAACCCAAGCCAACCCTGCTAGATTGAACAACTTGTGCCAAAGTCCAATGGTAACAGGGCAATGAAGAAAAAGGTGATTTATCGATTCTCCATTTCTTTTGCAAAGAATGCACCATTGAGGATAGAGGGATTTGTAGGGTCTTCTCAACTCACAGTAGACATCATGGCTCATGTCAAAACCTTTCCTCTTGATCATCTCCAGCTGGAAATGAAATATATTGCAAAAGTTTCTCCAATCCTCTTCTAGTAGTTTTTCGAACACCTTCCTATATGGTCCCCTGACACCACCTTCCTTTCTACCCAGACTGCACTGACTACTCTCCTCCAAAGACAGTCTCTCTCAGCACCAAATCTGTGTAACCATTCCCTTAAAAATACTTTATTTATAGTACCCAAGCCCCTAATGTCCAACTCCCGTACCCCTGGGAGAGCATAGTATCTCTCATTATACAATATTTGTTTTCCTCCCATTCCACACTCCTCCCTGTAGAAAATCTTCTGCAGTTTTTTCATTTTTATCTTTGCTCTTTGACAATGAAAATAGAAAAAGAGTAAACTGGGTAAGCAGGACAGGTACTCCTAACAACAGTCAATCTCTCTCCTTAAGATATGTAATATCTCTTCCACATCACCAATCTTGTCTAATATGCAAGTAGGTGATAGTATATACACATAAAAATAAAAGATACCTAGAAGAAAAAATCTATTTGAGGGTGCAGTCCTTTTTATTTTATCTTTGTATTATGCAAATAAGAGATGCCACATATTTACAAAAATTATCTAAAGAAAAGGGGGTGAATTCTGAGAGCACTATATTAGCATGGTATATGTTGTGGACATATTGCCTAAAAGTTTAAGCTTGTACAAGAACTGTACAGGTTATGGAGTTTGAGTTTGTCATTTATAAACCCATCCCTTTCTTTGTAATCCGTAATATGTGAGGCAACTCCACACATATGAGGCAGTGTGCGAGGTGAGATGTTATACCTTAAAGCTTAAGCTTCTGGGTCAATTTGATAGCCCAACACAGAGGATGCATACAAGGTGCCCTAGGTCACTGAACCAACTGAACAAAATCATAAACCAGCTGGTTCAGTGAGGCCCAAAAGCCAAAACTACAAAATCAACAAAGGAGATATCTATATCCATTACAGGACCTTTAGATCACATTGTGCATATCATCTCGCAACTCAGTGCAAGATCTTGCTTAAAACTTGATCATGTAGCCTCCCACCATGGGGGCACTACTAGGACACGCAAACCTCCGGGCAAATTGGTCCATACCTACTTTTATAGGCTATCATTTTAATGCCTAAGAACATTCATGATTTAGAAAACAGAAAATATTTGAGTAGCTCTATGGAAATGTTTGCTTAAATATGATCCATCTTCTCATACTGTTACTCTTTGGATGGACAGATATAGGAGCACTTCTTTACTGGACAGACAGCATCACATCGTTCCGGCTGCTGCTTGCCCCAGTTTCCTCTGTAAATTAGCCAACCCTAATGAAGCAATACCTTACATGGGCCAAAACGTCTAAAGAAACGATTCTTTTTTTGCAGTGGTTGTGTCATAAAGGACATAGCCCTTTTTGCGATACCTATGTTTTGTTGATTCCAATAGAAGAAAATTTGATGAAGAGAATTAGGAGAGAAGTCGAACAGTTGGAGAAAGGTGGGCAGATAATTCAAGGAGTTTGGTGATCGTAGCGCATAATTATCACATTTTTTTGTCAGGGAAACAGTATGGCCCTACCCTACCCAGTGGACAGAGAATTAGAAGTTTTTATCTTTATATGATAATTCCCTATTTCACGTCTTTTTTTTATAATATTCCTTTTTAAAGAATGATCGAGTCCATAGTGTATATTTTCTTCTTCCAATGCAGTAAATGAAAGAAAATTAGTTGTCTTATATGTCAACTATCCCCTTTAAGAATGTATGTATGTGGCCCTCTGTTGTAATTTTTAAAATTAGTGCTGGTAGTGTGTATGTTGTGAGAATTGGGTTTGAATTGAAAACAGTTGAAGCCCCTTTTCTTGAACCTCCAGTTGCGAAGGACCTCAAGTTACTTATCACTTCCTCAACCAGGCTTGCTTACAGGATAAAAGGGGGTGCCAATGTGGTCCTTTAAATTCTGTTTGGTTGCTGAGAAAATGAAACAGAATGTTAGGTTGTGGCTAGGAAATGAATTGTCTTTCAGTTTCCTAATCAGCCAGATCTTTCAAGAAAATAATGACACACTGGTTTTGGCAAAGTGACAGCATATGGGGAACCTGTTTTGATAATGTAAAGATTTCAATTATCACAGGGGGAACCAAAGTTTTCTCTACTATGTTTCCTCACCTAGAAACCGAGAGGCAACAACTATTTCCTCTTTTATTCTCTCCTTTTGTCTAATTTTCCTTTAAAATTTCTACTTTTCATCACAGTAATTATATTTGGTTTCTCTGAAATACATGCCTATGATTTTCTCTAATCCGTTTCCCAAGTTTAGACTACTTGTTTCAATGGACAAATCCTTCTAGAACAGGCAACTAATGAGATGGCACTCACACATCTACTTCACAGAACAATGTTCATATGAACTTGCCTGCAGCTTAACAGAAGCGTGACTCACATGCATACCCATTCCAAAAGTGAAGAAAGAGCAGCTCCAAAGCTGCATACGGGGGAGCTCATGATGGGCCGTGTCCAAGTCCGTCTTCTGCAGTAGGCGCAGTCAGTGCAAATGAAAGAGTGTCAAATCCTTTACTACCAAACAGCTAGGCATTAAACTTGTGGGAAAAATAAAATTGAAACCAGAATGTAGGCGTAGTGTTTCTGTTCGTGTTAACTTCTGAATACAGGACATTGAAAAGGAAATGGTACAAGATGTGGTTTGGGGGAAGATTATTTAAATTGTTAGGGAGAAGTTTGACATACACTGGATGGGCAAATTATAATAATTATTCTTCTGGTGTCTTGCGACTCTTGTCATAGTTTCAACTATACAGTAAAACGCTTAGAAGACATCCCCTGTCAGCTATAGCAGTTCCCTTTGGATTCTTTTGTCAAGAAATTCCAGGCAAGCAAAGCTGCACCAACTGCAGGCTCCACCTGCATAAAAATTTTACAATATGAAAACAGGTAAGGAAAAGAATGTAAGAATTTAACCGTTAATAGTATATGTCATATATGGACAGGATTTAATAATGAATCACGGATTTATTAATGTTTTCAAGCAACGGGTATAGGAGGACTACTTAGTTCTTCCAAACATATGAACCATTGGAAACTTTGTTACAGCATACAGTACATTATATCGTGGGGTGGATTTGAAGTCTTCACGGCCTCAAGATCGAAAACACGTGCATACGGTGTTAGCAAGTGCAGTACTTCATAAACTAGGCATCATGAGAAGTTCATTCTTGAAGTCATTTTACAAGCACCAGTTCTTGGTCCCAGTTGTGGTAAAAGGTTTTTACCCCTACACCATTGTTCAAGCATCTAGAACAAATTGGTAGCTTGAATAGTTTTTTAAGTTTTGATAGCCATTTCAACTCAAAGCAAAAAGATCCTGAACTTCAAGGCTGTCTGAAGGGTAAGTCCCCATGAACTTCTGTAAAAAAAAAAAAAACAAAAAACGTTCCATTCCCTGATGGACCTTTTCCTAGGCACCACCGGTGGAAATTGATTCCCTTTACTAGCTGGCACTACCCTTGTGAAGTCGGTCCTTTTAGCGTTTTCCTTTCTATATTATCTCCTCTATCTTTTACATGTGACAATTTGAATTCCATGATAGCCAAGTTCTAGACAAGCTTGAAGGATTATATCCAAGCCTCACCTGTTGATTTGTAATATGCTTTTGGCTAAATATTGCTCAAAAAGGAATTTCTTGGACACTGAATGTCATGGCTACTTCTTAGGCATCTAGAATTTGACGAGCTATTGGCTACAGAGGAGATCTGCTTAAAAATGGGCTCAGATGGCAGATTGGGAGGGAAACATAGTTTACATATGGAGGAACTGCTGGGCCCACAGGTGGGCCTGCTAAGGCAATCCTACAAATCAAGTTTAAGCAGGTTCAGCCTCTAAAGTTTCCGATCTTATTGACCTAAATCTTCAATATGGAGAATCAGGATCATCCATAACCTTGTATACTCAGTCTATCCCTTTAGCCATCTATTTTCTTGGTCACTGTACACAGCGATTCACTTATTCTTATGGAAGTCAATGCATACAAACTTATATCAGGTCTACAGTAAAGTTTTCTTAGGGAATTACTTTCATATCAAATGCCAAGGTCCTTTTGGCTTATACTCTCATCTCTCCCTTTCTTACTTAACTTCCTCACATTTTTGTTTAGGTTTATTGACAATATCTTGCCTGTCCATCAAGAACTCCATTGAAGGAATTAAAGGATTTAGATGTACTCCTATTTGCTTGAGGGGGGCACATGTTCCCACTGAAAATTTTAAAAAATATATACAATTTGCTGGTTTGATCCCAGCTCTCTCTCAAAGAGGGAAAATAGGGTTACCATTGGGAAAAATTTATCATTTGTATATAACTGGTGCCCCACAGCCCTTGAGGCCTGACTCAAGTGGTAAAGGGATAGGGAGGATTTGTGGGAGGTTCCAGGTTCAAGTCCCAATAGGGGCAAAAACTTACCTGTCAAAAAAAAAAAAAAAAAAAACTTGTGCCCCACAACCCTAGCCTATGATGATTCCATTTTTTATGCTAGGGATCATCTTATCGTGGTTCTTTTGTCTATTTAGATCTACACCAAGCAGAATTTATCTGACCAGCCTGCTGGCTCATCAGGCTGAGGGGTCCTACAATAGTTTCTATGATGTGTGGAGTATAAATTTGACAATCCTAAAATCTTAAGACTACTTCTAAGCCTACTTATCATCACACTCACATATTTTAGAATTCATCCTTGCATCCTGCTGCAACCACTTGACCCCAACAACCTGATTATTTAGGTTTCACTTAGTGGGTTTACAGGCATGGTAATGAGTGGCATTAAATGTGCTTTTAGTTGTCCTGAAGGGGTTCAAGACTGGAGCTTGATCTAAATTGTATTGCTAGTTCTCTTCTGCAAACTGGGACTAGAGTTTGTCTTTTCCCATGAAGTGGGTTTTGGTCCCTAATTTTAATAGTATTTATCATCTATCTGGTTATGAAAAGTAGTAGGGAAAGGAAAAAGAAACAGTTAAATTCTCTTGATTTGTTATGGAAAATATAAAGACAAATGAACTAAAACAATAATTATTTTGAAACTTATACATTTCTAAATTTTTTATTCTCTGTATAAAAGAAGAATAACATTGGACAAGCATGGCAGAAAAAAAAAATGATTGAATTTATCTTCTTTTTTTTTTTTACTTTAAGATTTATAAGGATTTATTTTGAGCAAGTCCCCCCTATATGCTTTTCTTTTCGTTTTTGATAGGCTCAAGCCCCCTTGAAGGCTATAGTAGCTGTGATAAAAATTTGGATAAAATCCTAGGTTTTTTGGTTTGTCTAGGACTTACTTTTTCAGTATGGCAGGTCAGTTTTATTTTTGATTTTTCACTGCAGCTCTATTATGTTGTTGTTTGCTGAGCCATACATTTTGATAACTCATCAATGAGCTGCAATAATAATAAATACAACAACAACAATAACAATGATAACAGGAACACTACTAGCAGCAGCAGATTAGAATTCTGTGTGAACTATGCTAACCTTTGGTCTGATTGGACGAGCCCCTGGAAAGTTCTTGTGGATACAGCTAATAACCTCTTTTCCTATATCCCATCTCTTATTAGCTTCAAGAACACCACCAACCATCACAATAGGGAAAGAACCATTTCCATCTGCAATTAAAGAAAATGCAATTTAGAGCTGTTAAAATCCATGACAGAAGTTGGAAAGATACAGATTCACATGCTCATGCCTGCACCCATGCATGTCTTTGGATATGCAACAATCTGTAACTCTGCTTACAGTATAATGCCATATCATTCTAAAAAGTCAAAAACTATGATTGTGCAGCATTCCAGACTTTTTGAGAAAATTTTAGGTTGCCAGGAACTAAAGAAAATAAGCGTTTTTTAAAATTATTATTATTAAAATTATTTTTAAATAAACCATAATTCAAATATTTATAGTCAGATAAGTTGAACACCTTCACCACACAAGCAAAGTCTTTGAACAACAGCTTTCACACTCAGAGCCAATTCTTGAACTGCATCAACTAGAATTTTATTTGCAATTTGATCTCCAGCTTCTGCGCAAGATACCACTTCCGGAACAAGTGCTGCAATGCGGGCCCAGGATCGGTCTGCATAGGTCCACCTGAATTCCCATAAAAAATAAATAAATAAATAAAAATAAAAAATAAAAACCATCTGTAAAAGTATCCAACTCCATGCCTCTTATGATATTCAGTGACCATTAAAAATTTACTTTCTTAAAGAATACTAATTAAATTAACTATCTCAAACTTCAAGTCTGTTGCCCCATATTTTTTAACTATTGCCATTTTTCAGACTCTCTCCAGTAACAAATGTGAGTTACAACCCTGAGGGCCATTTTTTACCTGATCAATAACAAAAATTCCAGGTCTCAAGATATCAAATTGCAAATTAAGAGGTCTTGAATCACAAATGTAAGATATAGGTTTCAGGTCAATATGTCAGTAAAACCAACCCAGTAGAAAAGGAAAAAAGAATTACTATCCGTTCTTAACTTCTTGTGACTAAGTAACGATAAAAAAATCATTTTGAAGGCTTCCATCCCCAACTAATGAACAATTGCAGGAAGAAATCTTCTACGGCAAGGAACAGAGGTCAAGGGGTTTTTGGGCTTAGTAGCCAAATTGGTTTCAATTATTTTCTTTGATCAACCTACCTACATTTTATCAGTTAATATACTTTAGAGGAGTAGTGAGATGTTAAAGTAAAAAAAAAAAAATAGTTATAATAATAATTAGATGGTTTTAAACTTCTCAAACCAGGAATCAACTACCCAACTTCAACCGGTCAGTTCAGCTCTACATGATGTTGTGTACATCTTGAGTTGCTGTCACATGGAATCCAATTAGGAGCCTCAAACCAATGCAAACCTTACTGCATCCCTATTGAGAGCTGCTGAAAATTAGATCTCCAAATTTTAACTGGCAATTGGGAGTACAGATTTTTTTTTTTTTTTTTTTTTATCAGAGGGGAGTACAGATTTAAACACCTACATTATATGGATAGGGACATTCTAAAGACATGCACACTGTGTGCGCGAGTACTTTTATACCCTTGTAAGATCATATGATCATCCTTTTGTTCATTATTATTTTTTTATACAAAAGTTTTAAGTTTTGACATGTAGGCCACATGTTTTATTTGTGTGTGCCATGACAACGAATTTTAAAAGGTTCTAGACATGTCAAGATTTGCCTAGTGTGTCAATAGTGCCATCTGTGAACCAGACACAGCTCCTCTTTAACATGTTTGGGACTTTCAACTAAAGATGGTTATAAGCTTCAAAAGATGGATACCCTATGAGTTCATCTGAAGAGGAAAGACCAAGTGTGTTTAGAATGCTATTTGTAAGCATTGTCTGTGGACCGCGACCATCTTGAGCCCTTATTATTGCTGTCAATGCCTGTGCAGCAATACCATAGCCACTGCAAGGGAGCAAAATCATGTCATCATAGAACCAGTTCTTTCTTGAACAATTCAGATAACAAAATAAAGTGACTGACTTCAATTATCATTATACTTATCTAATATCCATCTAATGTATTAGACAAATAATGACATTTCTTTTATGGAATGCAAAATCATACATATAATCAATGGGAAATCTACAACTTCCAACAAAAAAAGTAAATAAATCTAAACTTCATTTATAGATAGGGACAATGGAATATTAAAGTAACATAGTGTTTGATTGGTTATTTTCAAGGAAAAATGACTTTTGATTGTCATTATAATAATTTTCAGTAGCCCATTATTTCAAGGGTGTCAAACTTTAGGAACTGGAAGCAAAATTATTATGGAATTACATAAATACCTTTTTTTAAAACCCCACAAGGGTCCATTCAACTTCACAAAAAGCCCGTTTATACTATTTTCTTGTAGAATCATTTCAATACACAAAATGCTTAATCACACTAAAGAAAAGCATCATCCATGAACTTAGTAAAAATTTTAATATGAGATAGTTATCATAGGTGTTTGACTCAGTATAATTCAGCTACGAAGCTGCATTCCAAACACAGCCCAAGAATGTAACAATTCACTAAGTACTATGAAGCCAATAATTCTATTGACTAGTGCATGATGCGCCTTGAATTTCAGAACACTAGCTAGTTGTGCATGCAAAATGCACATGCCACTTTGACTGAAAATATTAGTTTAAAAATTATGCCAAGTTCCATAACACTGCTATAGATAAAATTTCCTTGAGTCCAACTCTAACTTTGTTTTTGCAAACCATAATAGCATTGTATGATTAGTGTTGCAATCTTTCCAGTGAATAAAGAATAAAAGGTGTTGAATTTCTTCTGGAAACTCTTGGACCATAGCTTCTGTGTTTGTGTCCAACAGATATGTGTGATGTTCAAAATAATTCTTTAACAAAATCCTGTGGTTGTAAAATTGAGTAGGCTCTCTATTTATTCTTTTTTTGGTTGCAAGGCATAATATGAGAATACTTTTCATCATATTAGAAACTTGGGCTATATTTGTTTTGACTGCACAGAATTGAATTCAAAGGTTACAACCAAATGTAGATAAGAAAATATGATAAATTATTGTTCAAATTAGTGCAACAAAATTTTCCTCCGATATTTATTTATTTATTCTGATCAGAAACAACAATGTATTAAATTAAGTTAGGTATTAAGAAGTACAAAAGAAGGATGAGGAAACCTCTCAAAAAACAAAGAACTAAACAGAAGGTACGTTGAACCTCCAAAGTGCTAAGTAAACCTATACAACAGTAAGGTACCACATGAAAATATACAAAACAAATCATAGCTCTAAAAAAGAAAAATTTCCTCCCAAGCAAACCCTCCTTGCTAGTGCACACCTTTCGAACTACGCACTAAACATGAATCAAGTTGAACCACATTAAAGGGAATGCCCTTAAAAGTTGTGGTGCAAAAGGCCCAAAAGGAGGCAAAGAAATGAATGATATCCCAAAGAGCCCCTGAAGTCCTTGCCTTATCCTAAAAAATCTTAACATTTCTTTCCTGTCACACAACCCAAATCAAAGCGAGACAAGGGGTTTGCCTCAAAACCTTGCCCCTAATGGAGCTTCTCAATTCTTTATATGAGATGGTCATCATGTTACATATACTCCTAGGAGGAACTTAGTCCAAATTAGCCAATCTAAATAGTTTGTGCCACAACCCAAAGTTAATGGATAATGTAAGAAAAGATGATCTACCATTTCTTAGAATTCCTTGCTTCTTAAAAATAAAAATCTTCAGAAAATGAAGCAAAATTTAAAAGAAAATCTTGTTTGTATTTTTCTCAATTGGAAGGGGAGAAGAGAGTGGTTTTCTGGTTTGGTTCTATTCACAATGATTGACACTCTCTGCTGAGATAACTGAAGGTGTATCTTGCCTTTCCATCAGTGGGCTCCTAATCTAAAAGAACAAATTTATATATTATGTGGTTTTATTGCTGCTAGGCACTGTTTTCATAGAATACATTCAATAAAAAAATAGAAACCTGTATATGATTGTCAATTTAAAATTGTGGAAAGTACAAGTTCCATATCCTTTATAACATAGGGATTATTTAAAAAACTGAAAAATATGTTTACGATAAATTTCCTCATCCTCAACCAAACAAACAAACCTCATAAAGAAACATGATTACTCAATCACATTGTATAAGAAACATTTTCCTGCTATGCTGCCTCTAAATACCCCACAGTATAATGTTACCATGCTAACATGATGTGTGGGTCTACATATTTCACAGCCATAAAAATGTGCCCTTACAAAGGAATCTATAAAGTAGTTGCCTATTTTATCATGCACAATAAAAAACAATGGTCAAAGAACAGTGCAGCCTCTTTGTTTCTTAGGCTTTATGTGATGTCACTTCAACTATTGACTTGCATCCTTGTGTGAGATGGGAAACTCTTCAGAAATTTAGATGAGAGAATGAGAACAAATATTTAAGTGGCATGGTATCAGTCCACCACATTCTATGAGAAACATAGTCAGATGAATAGGTGGTAATCTCAAAACTGTCATATGACTAGTCACACTTCATTTGTTCTTTGCAACATTTGACAACAGTAAGTGACCTAAAGGATAGACAGGCATGGTTTGGAGAAAGAGTTACACAAAGTCATAGTTCGGTATTGCACCTCACACCTCACACCTCACAAAAAAGGCCATCTCATACTTCATTTGTTCATGATATTTCCACACCCTTGTTGATGTCCTCTTCTTTGCTTAAACTCTATGCCAATCCCAATGCAAATTGGACCAAAGATGTTAAGCATCATGACACTACTGGCTTCTGCATCTTTCTTACTTCCTGGAAAAATAAAAGGTAAGGTCTCATGACATTGGATCGCTGGACCGGAGTATCATACAACAGCCAGCAGACCAAGCATAACAACTTCCATTGGGTATTTTGTTTGTCATCATCATATAGCAGAGATGCTTTCAAAGCCTCATCGCCCCTTATCACATAAGCTTGTTGACTTCATTATAGGGTTGCAGAGAATCCAACCATTCTCTATTTCATTGGAATAAATTGTTATCTCAGGATTTATCAGAAGTTTGAAGGTTGTTTTAGATATAGCGTCATAGTTATACTATAGGATTTTTCTACCAAACATCCATGGGTATGGTACATCCACTTTGTTACTTCTCAAAATAGAACGATGTTACCTCTACAAATGTGACCAGTTACCCTCCAAGCATTGCTAGTTACCTCCCAAATGTGACTACCTTCTGATGTAAATAAAAGATTGGGTAACACAATTAATTTTCTCATCCAATGGCCTGAAAAGCAAAGGTACTATAACTCCAACTTAAGGTAGCATGACTCTATATATAGCATATCTTTGGATTGGTGAGCAATACCCTTGTAATAGAATGTCCAGTTATGTGTTACATCAACCTAGGTAATGGCATGAATTATGACAACATACTTATTTTATCGTTTTGGTGCAGAAAAAGTATGGCTTGGGCAGATACTATTTTAAATATATTAACAAATGTCAACAAATAAAGTAGCATTAATATAACAATACTTATTGGCTGCCTAAATGCTTACCAAGAACCGTTCATGACATCACCATTGTTTTCAGTTCTTCCTTTAGATCATTCAATATCATAATAGCCAAAGCTTCATATCATTTCAGGAAAAAAAAAATGAAAAAGAAAAATACAAGTGTTAAGCACATACCTTCCCCAATCACCTAAGACAGGTCCAGCACCAGCAGCTCGAGCTTCTCTTCCATCTTCAGTAATCCCATAAGAAATGCACCCCGTACCAGCAATTAAAACACAACCATGAAGCTTTCCCATAGTCCCACTTGCCAGAGCTGCTACAGAATCATTCTGAACATACAGCTTGACATGGCTTGGGAATATGGGCCTGAGAAAATCAACATGGTAGAAACAGAAATAGTGGTCAAATTAGGCGCTAAATATATTTGAAGGATACAAAATCTACATACTTTTTCCAAGAAATCCCATTGCACATAAACAGGAAATCCTGAGCTTTATGGATCATTTTCTTGTTTTTTTGCTTTTACATGCAGTTGAATTGATGTTCAGCAGTATAAATGGAGAATTTAACTAAAAAAGAGCAAAGTGGGTGAGAAGCTCCAAAAGAAAACTACTTAATTAAAAATCCATAGATTACTGAAAAATAAGAAAACCAAAATAACCTACAAGATGAGGAATGGAAAACATGAGCAAATAATTATAGAAGAAGCTTTATAAACCCTTAAATGGAGGAGCTATAAGTGCCTATTGAAGAGAAAGACCATGGTTATTGAATCCATTTATGAGATCATCCATTCAGTTAAGCATTTCTCTTTTTCCCAGGTTTCCAATAGCAAAGAAAGATAGCTTTAAGGGCAATCTCCTTGCTCAATTGCCCATACGCAACCAATACAAGAAAACTTTGGGAACCATGTCACATGGACACCTCAAAATGAATACTGGTGTTTCATAACAGAAATAGTTGTGCACATATACTTGCTATACCTATGGAAAGTTTGTGGAGTGCTGTCAGGAAGCATTTGTTTGCCCTACTTAATTGAATTTGTGAAGTCTCGCAGTATTGTCACTGTTAAACAAAATTATCCATGAAGTTTTAAATGTTGATTCTCATTGACTCATTCAATTTCATCCAACATAAAAATGGAATAAGTTAAAGGAAATCCAAAGTGTAACATCAAATAAGGTATCTTTTAAAATTTTGAGTATGAGATAACCACTCCACGTTTCAGAAGTGGAGTCTCTAGAACTAAGTTCATAAGTGGGACTTGGAGAACTAAATATCTTACAGGGAATGAAGATATATGCCAACTGATCAAAACTATGAAGAAAAGTTAAAGAAAATTTTCAGATACCAAACCTTAGCCAACTTAATATCATTTCCTGATCTGTAGGATGGTTAACACCAGAAACACCTAAGCAAACAGCTTGAACAGCAGACCTATTTGAACCTGATTTTGAAAGGGCTTCAGCCATAACCTGTTCCAATGTCTCCCTGGCAGCAGCTTCTGTTGAATCCAAGACATAGGGAAGAAAATAACTAAAAGAATCAAGATCTGACAATATTTTCCTTCTCCCGTTTCCTTTTTAAATTAACTTCACAAGAGAGCTTTTAATTTATGGTCACCATTATCATATTGAAGTTGACTTTTCATTGCTAATGAAATGATGATGATCATAACAGATCAACAAATAAAAAAGGGAAGAAGATTATCTATCTTGAAAACTAATTGTAGGTGACAGAAAACATAATTCTCAAAAACTAAAATTGAATGGAATGATCTCACCTCCAAAAGCTGATTATTGACGAAATGTCATCTAATTATAACACCTCCACTTCAAAATTTAACATGTTAGTGAATAAGATTTTAAACCATGTCAATGTAGGATATTGTTTTGCTACAAATTGCTCCAATGCACATAATTATATCGATTTGATCACCTCACACCACTGTTGAATAGTGTTATATTCTAATAAATTTTTACAAAATACTACAAATAGAGGCATTAACTATATAATTCCAAAGAACACAACCGATAGAACCCTAACTAACAACGTTCTTTTTCCATTCAATCCATTTTTGTTCCATTTGTCACTTGCCAAGGGGCGACAACTACAAAGACTTGTCAAATCTTTCATACATAATTGATAATACAATCACAAAGTTCCAAAATTTATAAATCCCTTCACCCTACCATCCTCCATTTCCTCTACGCTGGAACCACAACTTTTCCTCCAGAACTTCACAATTTTCCATTTTCTATTAATTGTTCATCATAATTCACATTCAATAGTAGATGAAATCAAATGAAGAAGAGCGAATGTAGGAGTTAGAGGTAGGGGGAAAATTAATACCTCCAACGCTGTTGTGGTTGGAACAACCGGCGACGGCGCGGGCGAGGAGGGGAGGAGGATCGGAGTGAGGGTGGAGGTGGAGGTGTTGGAGAGGGATGCAGACGCAGACGGTGGAGGTGGTGCCACCGTCCAAGCCCAAAACAACGTGGGAGGGAGCATCGGGAGGCGGAAGGGCTTGGTGGTGGCGCTCGAAGCTCCAGACGTCTCCAATGGTGTACCCATTCTTCATCCTCGACGATGTCTCCCAGGCGACTGCGGTAGAGAATTTAAAAGAGGGAAAAGTTGGTTAATGTTTTTCAATTCAATTCTCATTTTATACCACCACTTTTGTTTTCTGATTTTTTTTTTTTTAAATCTTAATTTTATTTATTCATTTATTTTATCTTAATTTTATTTATTTCTCCTTCGAGTCTTACTTTCTTATATCTTCTTTTGATTTAATTTTAGTCATATATTATCAACGTTTAAATTAAAATTTTGATATAAAAAAATTACCGTATAATTTTTTTATTGAGAAATGTTATGATTATTTGCTTTAATTTATTCGGATTTTTTCAAATGACATATTTGAGGTGTTATCTTTTGTATAGAGATATTTAATAAAACTTAATATTTATTACTTAATAACTTAAGTTTACTTTAAATTAAGTTATATTTAAGTTAGTGACTTACAATTTATTATTTCATTTATATTTTAAGTATTAAAGTTGTTTGATAAAATTAACTTAGTGACTTAATTAAGTTATTTAATTTAAGAATTAAGATTGTTTGGTAAAATTAACTTAAATTTTATTTTAAATCATCAAATGGACATATTTACTCTTGTTAATTTTAACTAATATTTTATATTTTTACTAATATTGAGTAATAAAAGAATATATTAAATATTTATATTTAAAGTATTGCAAAAACATGAGAAAACTATAAAAATATTTACCTTAAAATATGAGCTATGGATATTGAGTCATAGTTATAAAGTATATTTACTCTAAATATGGGTAAATGAAATAAACATGTTTTAATATTAAAGATAAGTTAATATTTTGATTTTATACTTAAGATTATTTTTTTATTTTAAGTTGTAATATTAAGTTATTTTATCAAACATGCTTAATTTGTTTAATGATTTAAATTAAATCATTAAGTTATTTTAAGTCATTAAATTGATTTATCGAACATTCACTTAATTATGAACTTTTATCAACGGATTAAGAGATATTCTCTTTTGTTTACCTAAATATGTTATTTTATTATTTATATTAAAAAAATTGTTATTTATCTATTTCCTTAAATTATTGTTATAAGTAATTATACAATTATAAGCTTTGGATTATGGCCCAAATGGATTTTAATTTAATTAATATATTTAAAATTTATTAATTATCCTTATTTTTAATGATATTTTTTAAAAATATATATATGAGTCTCACGTATAAAATTAAATCCCACGATAACGATAATTATTTTTGTTTTACTTCTTGTACTACTAAACAAAGAAATTAATTGTTAACAAGTTGATGATAAGAAAATAAATAGTAATTTACTTCATAAACTTCTATAAATAGTTAGAAATATATTTAAAAATATGATGAATTAAATTTGTTATTTTGAACCTTATTTCCACCCTAAAATATCATAATACATAAAAGAATAAAATTTTAGAAGTGATTTCAAGACTTTACCAACATTATGTTTGGTTCCAAGAAAATGATAAAGAATGTGATTCTCATGTTTGGCTTTATTATTGAAAAATATGAAAGAAAAATCAAATATAACTAAAATTAATTTTAAAATATTTAATTTTTATATAAAAAAAGCTAAAACAAGTGAAATGAGTTTCAAATAAAATATAAAAATAATTTATTTACTCTAAAATGATTTTTTTTTTTCTTCACTTTTTATTTTTTTATTTTATTTTTATTTTTCCATAAATTTTTTGAGAACCAAACCTAGCTTAAATGCCTAAGTTTTTTTAAAGGAAAATGTTTCTAAGATTGGAAATTATGTCTAATTAAATAATTTATTTAATCCTATTTTACCAAGATTATCAATTTCATAACAAAACTGCAAGAGTAATTTATTTATTAGTCCCATCATAAATAAATGAAATAAAATATATTTAGAACATCATCAACCTGAATAAGTTATTTGCCATGTTATTTCCATTAACATATTTAGAACATCATGAATAACTCAAATCATCGTACTTAACTCAAATCACCTAACTTAACTCACATTGATGTCAAGACCTTAAACATGGATCCAATTTCTATTTTTACATTAATATTAGGTTTAAAGAATGAAAAGAATGCAAATTGTAGGAATTATTTTCCAACCATGGTAAAGGGGTAAATATGCATAAATGAGAGATCCGATGTTTGTGAAGTATGAGTAGACCTAAGTAAGAACAAATATATGAGTCATGAAAATAAAAGATGATCAATAAATGTTATGGAGTGAAATAGATGGCAAGTAATCATGAAAGAGGAGGTTTGAAGCATTGCCCATATTTTAGGAACTAGCCCACTAACATCACCCCTATCTAGTTAGCGGATCCTTTCTCAAGACTTCAACCATTGCCACTTGACCATCAATATGCATTGCTTACTCTGCCCATGGCACTTATCATTGCAATTGTATCGTTTGTCTCCACACATGCTGTTGAGATATTAGGAATGCTTTCCTTATATCATTTAGTGTTGAGATATTAGGAATGTTTAAATATTAGGAAAGTTGAGATATTATGAATATTGAGATATTAGGAATATTGAGATACTAGGAATATTGAGATATTATGAATATTGAGATATTAGGAAAGTTGAGATATTAGGATATTAGTTGTTATTTCCTTATATCATTCTTTCTTTATATCATCCTTTCTCATTCTTAGAATGGTGATTACCTTCTATATATACTCTGTACATGAACGAATGAAAGTATGAATGAAAAAAACTACCATTTATCAATTTGAAGATGGTATCAGAGCCATGGAACTGAAATCCTGGATATTTTGTCGCTATGGTAGTCCGACAGCGATTAACCATCCTAAGACAAGCCCTAATATTGATAAGTCAACCTTCAAATGCACTCACTTCAATAAGACTGGTCCCACCAGTTTGGATATCCCACAATTTCAAAGCAACGACTCTTGGTATGACCAGGAAAACAATAAGGAACCGAGGGTTTGAACCATGGACCTTTAGATCATGTTTAGGCTATCAACACTTTGTTATTAATTATAATAATTGTGATCAACGGAAGAAGGATCCCAAGAAAACCTCGACTACAACTGTTGCCGAAATAAAAACAGAGGCTAATGTTGCTGAGAAAGCCTCTGCATTGGTAGCCGTTACTGATCATGGTGGTAAGTTTTTAAATACTTTTATACCTGTTATTAATAGTGCATGGATAATTGATTCTGGTGCTACAGATCATATGACTTTTGATTCTAGACAGGTTTCACCCCTTAGACCTTCCTCACAAAAAATTGTTTCCACAGCCAATGGTAACACAACCCCAGTCATTGGGAAAGGATCCTTAACTCTTACTGATACTTTGAATTTGGATTCTGTTTTAGTTGTTCCATCTTTAGATTACAATCTTTTGTCAGTTTCTCAAATCACTATAGCCTTATCTTATATTGTCATTTTTTGGCCTGAATTTTGTGTGATTAAGGACATCCAAACAAGACAGACGATTGGTTGTGGTATTAAATGGGGAAAACTCTATTACTTGGACTTGCAATCAAAGGATTCAAATAAGTTGCAACAAGCCTTGATGGCAGATGGATCTGAGGGGGAGAAGAAAAAGTTTGAAATTTGGTTGTGACATCGACGTCTAGGACATGCTTCCTTTGGTTATTTAAAAAAATTGTTTCCTAGTTTGTTTGCAAAGAGTGATATTTCTAGTTTCCGTTGTGATATTTGTGAATTTGCTAAAAGCCATCGTGCTTCGTTTCCGTTAATTTTGAATAAAAGTCCGTTTCCTTTTATGGTTATACATTCTGATGTTTGGGGCCCATCCAAAGTCCCAACTTTGAGTGGCTCACGTTGGTTTGTTACTTTTATTGATGATTGTACCAGAATGACATGGTTATGCTTAATGAAGACCAAAGATGAAGTGAACTTGTTGTTTTAAAATTTTCATAAAATGATTGAAACTCAGTACAATGCAAAGATTCGGGTTTTGCGTAGTGATAATGGTGGAGAATATCAAAGTTCTGATCTTCAAAAGTATTTGGAAGGACATGGCATCATTCATCAGACTACTTGTTCCAATACACCCCAGCAAAATGGAGTCGTTGAACGAAAAAATCGACACTTGTTAGAGGTTGTTCGTGCTTCCTTGATAGCAGCAAAAACACCGATATCTTATTGGGGAGAAGCAATCACATCTGCCGCATACTTGATCAATCGGGTACCTTCTAGCTCAATTAACTTTCAAACACCTCTCCAAGCTCTTACTAATGTCGTAGTTGCCCCAACCGTCCCAAATCTACCTCCTCGTGTTTTTAGTTGCGTGGCATTTGTGCATCTACACAAGCCCCAACGCACCAAGTTAACTTCCCATGCTTTACAATGTGTGTTTGTTGGATATGCATTGCACAAAAAGGGATATCGATGTTACCATCCTCCAACTCGACAAATGTATATTACAATGGATGTGGTGTTTCATGAAGATCCAATGTATTTTTCATCTGAGTCTGAACTTCAGAGGGAGTACCATAAGGAAATTCAGACTCTCGATTATGATTATCATATCTCTGAGGAAGATGAATCTGGACAATCTGAACTAGTGAACCAGGAAGTGGGTGAGTTGGATATGAGTGGTCAACAATTTGAGTCCGAAGATGTCTTCACTGAAATACCAAACCAATCGTCGTCTGTTGAGGGTGTTTTTAATTTGGAACCTGATCCATTCATGAAACGGTTACCACATCGTCATAATAGAGGTATTCCTAAACCCACATATGAACCTGAATTGTCTACTAAAGTCAAATATCCCATGAGCAACTATGTGTCTACCCATTGTTTGTCTGAATCAAATAAGTCATTTGTAAATCAATTATCTACTGTAGCTATTCCTAACAGTATGCAGGAAGCCTTAGCTGATCCAAGGTGGAAAGCAGCCATGAATGAAGAGATGAAATCATTGCAGAAGAATGAAACATGGGAACTCGTAGAATGTCCACCAGGAAAGAAGCCAGTTGGGTGTCGTTGGATCTATACTGTGAAGTACAAGGCAGATGGTAGTATTGAATGATTTAAAGCAAGACTGGTAGCAAAAGGGTACACTCAAACTTATGGAATTGACTACACAGAGACATTTGCACCTGTAGCTAAGATCAACACAATTCGAGTATTATTGTCTTTAGCTGCAAACCTAGATTGGCCATTACAACAATTTGATGTGAAAAATGCCTTTCTGCATGGCAAGTTATCTGAAGAAGTATATATGGATCTTCCACCAGGATGCATGGTGTCAGAAAAACAATGTCAGAAGGTGTGCAAATTGAAGAAGTCATTGTATGGGTTGAAGCAATCCCCGAGAGCATGGTTTGGAAGGTTCACAAAGTCAATGAGAGCTTTTGGCTATCGTCAAAGTAATTCAGATCACACTTTGTTCCTAAAAAGGCAACATGGTAAGATTACGACACTCATCGTATATGTGGATGACATGGTAGTTACAGGAAATGATCCTGAAGAAAGAAAAGCTCTGCAAAATTATCTATCTAGAGAATTCGAAATGAAAGATCTAGGTCCTCTGAAATACTTTCTTGGGATTGAAGTTTCTCGATCAAGTGAAGGAATTTTTCTGTCTCAAAGAAAGTATGCCTTAGATCTTTTATAGGAGACTGGAATGTCGGGATGTCAACCTGTTAATACACCAATAGAAGAAGGTCTGAAATTGTGTGTTGAGCCTAATCAAGTATCAACCGATAAGGGAAGATACCAAAGACTTGTGGGGAGATTAATGTACTTAGCTCATACAAGACCAGATCTTGCTTATGCATTGAGTGTAGTGAGTCAATACATGCATAATCCTAGAGAGCAACATATGAATGCAGTCATGCGTATTTTGAGGTATTTGAAGAATGCTCCTGGAAAGGGAATTTTGTTCGCTAAAAATGTTGATCATCAGAGTATAGAAGTATATATTGATGCTGATTGGGTCGGTGCAGTGGATGATAGGCAATCTACATCTGGTTACTTTACCTTTGTAGGTGGTAATCTTGTGACATGGAAAAGTAAGAAGCAGAATGTCGTCGCTCGTTCAAGTGCAGAAGAGGAATTTAGAGGTACGGCTCTAGGACTTTGTGAGGCATTATGGCTAAGACTCCTCTTACAGGATTTAGGTTACCTATCTAGGCAACCAATCCGATTGTTTTGTGACAATAAAGCCGCGTGTGACATTGCTCATAATCCAGTACAACATGATCGTACAAAACATGTCGAGGTGGATAGATTCTTCATTAAGGAAAAGTTGGATGATAAGATTGTGGAATTGCCTAAGATTCGATCAGAAGATCAATTGGCCGATATCCTTACCAAAGCTGTCTCAAGTCAAGTGTTTTCAAAATTTTTAGACAAGTTGGGCATGTGTGACATCTATGCACCAACTTGAGGGGGAGTGTTGAGATATTAGGAATGCTTTCCTTATATCATTCTTTCCTTATATCATTTAGTGTTGAGATATTAGGAATGTTTTAGGAAAGTTGAGATATTATGAATATTGAGATATTAGGAATATTGAGATACTAGGAATATTGAGATATTAGGAATATTAAGATATTAGAAAAGTTGAGATATTAGGATATTAGTTGTTATTTCCTTATATCATTCTTTCCTTGTATCATTCTTTCATATTCTTAGAATGGTGATTACCCTCTATATATACTCTGTGCATGAACGAATGAAAGTATGAATGAAAAAAACTACCATTTATCAATTTGAAGACATGCAACCTGTATCAAGCTCAACAACCAATCTCTTTGTCATGCCACCTTCATAGGGCTTGTTACTCCATTACATGCCACTTGCCCCTACCTATATAGTTTTTCTTGGCTTGTGCCATGTGTCTAGCAAGTATCTTAGCCCACTAATTGTCCTATATTATATAACTTACAACTTCTCATGCCACTTGTCATGCTCTTGTTGTGTTAGTAGCCCTTTGCTTAAGCTTTCTGCAATACTAAGGTGTCATATTATGTACCTCCAAGTGTCATGCCTTAGTATCCCATGACGTTGCTTGGTCTCTCACCAATGCTAAGTGTTGCATCATGTTAACCTCTCATGTGCTACTTGTTGGCACTTTAGATCTAAGCAATAAAAGCAATACCAATTTTTTTTAAAATTGATCTTTTTAGGGTTAAAGTACTAACATTTAGGTTTAAATGTTCCTAAACCTCAAAATCCAAGTGTTGAAGACGACCTTGAAGTTGTTGGGAAGTCTCATAAACCCACGATCTTCTGCCCGATGACTCAACCTTGTTCTTGGCACACTTTCGATGAGGAGGAAAGAAGGGTGGAGACTATGACTCTTTTTCTCTCTAGATAATGGAAAACAAAAGTCATGGAAACTCTAACCCCTATGGAGTATTTATGGTTCCTAATTAGGCTTAAGTGATTTGAGCCCACATGGGCTTAAGTCACTTAATCTATCCCAAAATAGGTTATAATTGATTCATTAACTCAATAGGGCATACTACTTAACCAATTGGTCAAATCCAGAGACCTTGTTCACTTACCTTTATGCAACCTTGTGTAATTATCAAAACGCCCTTATGCACAAAAGTGAACTTAGAGTCAATCTAACCCTCATAATCCATGCCAACAAGATATATAAGCTTAGAGCGATGACCATTAGGACCCATAGGAGTACTGGCTCCCTCAAAATCAAATTCTGAAGTTGATTCAACATCTCACTACAAAGAATCAACTGAACTTCAATATCCTATGTAAATAATAACGAGATACTACGTGCTCGGGTCTATGACCTATTATCCATTGTGTTTAGTTTTTTCATGAACTAGTGTCCATAGTTTAATAAGGTGATAGTTATCAACATTTCAAGACTACCCCTACTATCCTTGAATTACAAATCCTCTTATTGTGTGTTCAACTGATATGTTTTAACTCTCAAAGAGCCTATGTCAAGTTCTACTTAAGGAACTACTATGACTATAATTTCCATGAACATACCTCTTTAGGATCACCCAAGAGGACACACTATCTAAATCCCATGAGATATCATGGTGCTTTTATTGAGAATACCGACTTCCATCAACAGTGATCCAATCCATAGGGAATATATGATCAGCTTACAATCTCACTCGTAGGTCAAAGTCATTACTAACTTTAACACAAACTCAATATTCTCTCAAGGTTGAAAAACAACATAATGAATTAGCTTGGTGAGGTCATGACTACTCGACATCCTTTAGTCATGACTCACTGTAGGTCCTGTCCAATGTGTAACCATACACACTAGTGTACTCACCATGAGAATACCATCCGATAGTCAAGACCAACCATCCCTCCAATTAGGAGGTGGTGCACTACAACCTCTAATGGGTTACCTAGACCTATGAACCGATTGTGAACAAGCCATCTATTGACAAATAACTCATGGCTTGGATCTTCTGTACAACTCCTAATACACCTAAGTCACGTACAATGCAAAAGACGCAGACAAGAATGCGCATAATGGATACATGGAATAAGAATGGATAAAAGTAAAACTGAAACATCATTAAATAAATAAGTAATTCCAAATTTATTACATCATGTTATGTTTTTAAGGGTTCTATTCTAACACTACTTAACCCATTAATATGCATATAAGCAACCCATGTGTGTCAAGCCCCATTTTGGCCCACATGTTTAATGCATTTTGTCCTTATGTGCTAAGCCCTCTTTTTAGCTCATGGCTTGCATGAGTTGCGTTGTTGGTTTATACATGTCAACCTTGTTGATTCCTTCCATCTAAGAGGCATTCATAACCCATGTCTTATGTCATGACCACAACCCATAGTATTGTGGCCATGGGTTGCATTACACTCACAACATTGCATCAATGCATGCATGATAATTAACAAGGCTCACCATCACACCTTGATCATATTTGAGGCCTTATTTTGTGCTCATGGGTAGTATAGTTGTTGCCACCCATACTCTATCACCACTTTAGAGAGAGTCATCCCCTCCCTTAAAAGTATTTGAAGTAATTTTCATTACGTGAGACATTATAAGTGATTCCACATGCATAATGAGTTTTCTAACATCTAAAATTAAAGAAAATCTAGAAAAATGTGCATCCACTTGAAACCCCCTCACAATGTATCTACTTCAAAGGAAAAATCTCAAAGTCTATGAAATCACACACTTGAAGCTTTGTTGAGTACTTGAGCCACCCATGTAATGCTTTGTGTGCGTGTGTGCCCCCTATGTGTTTCCACATTCAAGTCACCACCAAGTTGTGCTTGTGTGTCCCCAATGTGCTTCTACATTCAAGTCACCACCAGGTTATTGCCTTGCACTTATAGCCCACTCCTTGCATTGATATGCGCCTTAGCTTGGTAAACCTCCACATTTATATTTATAAGTTACCTTGTATATTATAAGCACTTGTAGGTACAAGGTACCACGTTGTGAGACTTTAATGTTGTGTTAACCTAGTTAAGGTGCTGAGAAACCACCCTCACCAGGTGAAGTCAATGTCCTGATTGACTTACCTTGCAAATACTCCTACACTCTGCCTTCTTCAGATTTCCACAAGGTTTTGTCCTTCTACAAACAAGCTTCACTTTTTGATTTCCTCTTATAATGGACTGAGTAATCAATCTTTTTCCCCAACACCCTTTTTAACAAGCAAGTGGGAAATTTAAAAAATAATAATATTTTTTCAAGAATTAGGAATTGACAATTAAAAATTATTTCTGACAAACACCGGAATAATAGCAGGCTGTCCAAAAATATCAGTCAAAAATTTGAAAAAAAAGAAAGGAATTGAGAAAACATGATACCTCAAAAAACCCATAAGTAAAAAGAAATATTTGGAGAGAGAGCCAAAATTGAGATGAGGTTGACATGCCACCGAAAAGTTTGAAATAGTGAGCACTCAAATGTGGCAGATGGTGAGTCAAAGTGTTATGCAATGCATTAAATTTTTGGAGGAGGGGGGACATGTTATGTCAAATAGATGCATTAGGATAGGGAGGAGATTCACCCCTATTTCACAGCAATAATCAAGGTTGGTGCCCCATCCTATCCATACCCACATGCATGCACTTGAATGTGCCCACAATTTCATCTCTGTCTCTCTCTCTCTCTCTCTCTCTCCATATGTACATGCATAAGAATTTAGGGCGGTGGTTGTCTCTTGAGATGGACTAGTGTACCTCACAGCAGCAAGGGCATACCCCTTGTTACTCCCCCTCCCACCTGCCACAATGATGCATGGCTTGGCTGGTAGAAGTAAAACCCTTTTTGTTTTATATCCATCTAAAGAAGCAATGTGTTGGATTTAGAATAAGGGGATGATTTTGAGGGAGGTTGGAAGGATTTTTAATGTTTGAAAATATTGTTTTTATGAAAAACAAATTTTTGAAAATTATTTTTTAATATCTAAGAAATCATTGAAGTGATTTGAGGACAATCACTTTATAAATGAATTTAAAAAATATATATATATATAATACATTATTAAAAACATTTTCTTTAATTATATCCAAATAATAAATAAGTTTTTTTTAAAATTTTTATTATAAAAATACTAATAATACAAGTATTATAAACTAAAAATATTTTAATCATAATCATTTTAAACTAAGATCTTACTTTTTCAGTATAAGTTCCCACGAGTTGGTGTATCGTATATAAAAATTATTATTAAATTTTTATTTTAAAAATAAAATTATATATATATATATATCCATATGAACATTAAAATTTAAAGCTATCTCTTAAATTAATTACTTTACACTAAATTTAAACATCAATATTCATATTGAATTTGTCTTCTAAAGAGACATTTTCTTGATTGGTAAGTCACATATTTGCTTTCTAAAGAGACATTTTCTTGATTGTAGGTCACATATTGACATAAATTTAAAAATAGTTTTTAAATTATTATTTTTTTTCAAAAATTATTTTTAAAAAGTGATTCCATTTCATAAAAAAATTCTCAATCAACAACTAGGTGACTTAGAGAATAATTTAGGCATATCTTAAAAATAAATGCTTTGCTCAAGAAAAGGCATGATGGGTATGCTTCCTTAACACTCCTAATCACATGTAGTCAAAAATTAACAAAACTTTAATTATTATTTGACATTACCCCAATTCATGGGATCATAATCTTGGAATGATATAGAAAAAGATGTTACAAGAAGTTAGACCCATTATCATCCAAAAATTAAAAACCCTATCCAAATTGTTGCCATGGGGATGCTGAGGCTGAGGCTGAGGCTGAGGCGGTGGTCTTCCAGATTAGCTGACAGTGGCCGGTTTTCATGGATCTACAGATCACCCACCTGGCATAGGCCACAGGGGCCATAACACCATCCCGAAGGGTACTACTCATGGTACGGAACACGACAAACTCTAGCTTTTCTAATCATGGAAAACCAAGGCCAATTTTGTAAAATTTGGTGTCCCAATTCGCAAAATTTCCGTCCACATTGACAAACCCATGTGACCCACTGTCTTAAATGATGGAGCCCCTCATCTCCTGGCATGGCGTCATGGCATTTTTTTATACTAAAATTATTATATGTTTTTGTTCTAATTTGGTTTTAATTTTTTGGGTAAAGAGATGGGGCTGTTACAGCAGTTACCAAATAAATTTAAGGCAAGTACAGATTTAATTGTGTCAGAAATCTTTGGCAGTTTCTCAAGAAACAAACAAACCAGCTAGAAATGAAATTTTCCATTGTCATACAACACACATGACACAACCCATGTTCTGATTTCTTTATTCAGGAAATGCTTGCTGCCCCTGTCCACAACCATCATCATCTTTTCATATCTTCTTTAGATTTTCAGTCCCGGTTTCAAGTTTTTATCTTTGGCTTCAGTCATGCATTGATGCTCTCTCTTGTCGCTCTCTTCTTTCCCATTTTTCTTGTGAGAGTTGTTGCCTCAGATCTGCAAGTGAACTGGGTCTGCTGATGGAAGGTGTGCGGGTGTAAGAAAGAGTTGCAGGTGGGTTTCCCTGGTGTTTTCTCTTTTTATTTCTGCCACGGCTTTCAACAAGGAAAATCAAATGCCCACTTGTAGTAAAGGTAACTTGATGTTTCTGCTATAACTTGAGTGTTTGTTGTTCAAACTGTTGAGACACTTACAAGTCTCTGTATTATTTTTTGAAACTTGGGAGAAGTTGTTGGGTGTGATTGAAGAGTTGGGTTTTTTAATCCCTTTATGTAAATTCCTTCTGTGTGTTGTTGAATTAATAGTTGTGATAGTTGTGAGCTAGCTCTTACAGTTGAAAGCAAAATTCTTATTTTCTTGGTAAAATTCTAGGAAGCCCCATAAGTTCTCGAGGTGTGTGGCAGATGGTGAAGGTCCCAGGAATGGAGGTTTGGGGCCTAATACTTGTGGTGATGGTCTCTGTGTTTGTTGGGAATGGAGAAGCTCAGGCAAAGTCTTTGTTGATAAACTGTGGCACAAATTCCAGTGTTAATGTGGATGGTAGGAGGTGGGTGGGTGACTTGGCTCCTGACAACAATCTTACCCTAAGTTCTCTGGGTGTTGCTGCCTCCACAGACACATTTAGCGGGGATACAACCTTTGCTCAGCTCTATGAAACTGCCCGGATTTTCCCAGATAGTTTGAATTACACAGCTAGCCTAAACCAGGGAAACTATTCTGTTAGGCTCCATTTCTATCCATTCTCCTTTGAGAAGTACAACACAAACGAATCTTCATTCAGTGTGACGGCAAATGGTCTTAAGTTGGCATCCCAATTGAATGTTCCTGGTGAGATTTCGCACAAGAATTCATATTTGCAGAGTTCAGGAAGTAATTCAAGTTCATTCTCTATGATTAAGGAATATTTCCTGACTGTTGATTCGGGTCTGCTTGTGATTGAGTTTGCCCCAACTAAAGGATCATTTGGGTTTATAAATGCCATAGAAATTGTCCCAGTTGTAGATAATCTCTTCTTCAGCTCTGTCAGTAAAGTGGGTGGAACAAATAGTGTTCTGAATTTGAGCGGTCGGGGTATTGAGGCTATGTATAGATTGAATGTTGGGGGTCCTGAGATTACACCAGATCAGGATTTGGATCTATGGAGGACATGGGATGTGGATTCCAGTTACATGTTCACAGCAAATGCCGGGTCAGAAGTTCATAATAGTTCCAATATTACCTATGCTTCCATGAATGATTCAGTGGTTGCCCCTCTTGCAGTGTATGAAACAGCAAGATCTATGTCTAACACTGAAGTCCTGGAGAAAAGGTTCAACATGTCATGGAAATTTGAAGTGGATCCCGATTTTGAATATTTAATTCGATTACATTTCTGTGAGCTGTTTTATGAAAGGGCAAACCAGAGGAGCTTCAGAATCTACATTAACAACAGGACTGCAGCAGATAATTTTGATGTTTTTTTGCGAGCAGGAGGGATGAACAAGGCATATCATCAGGACTTTTTGGATATGGTGTCCTCAAAAATCAACACCCTTTGGATCCAGCTGGGTCCTGATACAACGGTAGGTGCCTCAGGAACTGATGCTATCTTGAACGGGCTGGAGATTTTCAAGCTTAGCCGTAATGGGAATCTTGCCTATGTAGAGAGGTTTGACTCAACCAAGAGTTCAGCAGGCAGCAAAACTTCAAAAACTCAAACTCTTTGGGTGGGACTTGGAGCCGGTGTGGCTTCCATTGCTATGATGGCTGTCATATTTAGTCTCATCTTCTATTTCTGCAAAAGATGGAGAAAGAAATCAAGTGCCACCAAGAACAAATCCCCAGGTTGGCGGCCACTATTCCTTCATGTAAATAGCACCAATGCCAAGGGAATGAGTCAAAGTCTAAGTGTATCTTTGGCCTCTAATAGAGCTGGCAAGCGCTTTACATTAACAGAGATTCGGGCAGCAACAAATAATTTTGATGAAAGTTTAGTGATTGGAGTAGGAGGCTTCGGTAAAGTCTATAAAGGGGAGATTGATGATGGCACTCCTGCAGCAATTAAGCGAGCCAACCCACAATCTGAGCAAGGACTGGCTGAATTTCAAACTGAGATCGAGATGCTTTCAAAGCTCAGGCACAGGCATTTGGTGTCCATGATTGGATTCTGTGAAGAGCAGAATGAGATGATCTTGGTTTATGAGTATATGGCAAATGGGACCCTTAGAAGCCATCTCTTCGGGAGTGAACTCCCACCTTTAACTTGGAAGCAACGATTAGAAGCATGCATTGGGGCTGCTCGAGGGCTCCATTACCTTCATACAGGAGCAGAAAGGGGAATCATCCACAGGGATGTTAAGACTACCAACATACTGATAGATGAAAACTTTGTTGCCAAAATGGCTGATTTTGGATTGTCCAAAACTGGTCCTGCTTGGGAACATACTCATGTTAGCACTGCAGTTAAAGGAAGCTTTGGGTATCTCGACCCAGAATATTTCCGACGACAGCAGTTAACGGAGAAATCTGATGTTTACTCCTTTGGTGTGGTGTTGTTTGAAGTTGTTTGTGCACGGGCCGTCATAAATCCAAGTTTGCCAAGAGACCAGATCAATCTTGCGGAATGGGCTATGCATTGGCAACATCAGAGGTCACTTGAAACCATCATTGACCCACATCTCAAAGGAAATTATTCTCCAGATTCGTTGAGAAAATTTGGGGAGATAGCAGAAAAATGTCTTGCTGATGAGGGAAAGAACCGGCCCACAATGGGGGAAGTTCTATGGCACTTGGAGTATGTCTTGCAACTTCATGAAGCTTGGCTGCGCACCAATGTTGGAGAAAACTCGTTTTCAAGCAGTCAGGCTTTAGGAAACCTTGAAGAGGGACTGGAATCTGCACATCTAGATGAAGAGAATGAAATAAGCCTGAAAATGAAGCAAAAGAGAGAATCTGCAACAAGGGGAATCAATGCATAGAATGCTGCAAACCCAGTATGACGAGTTCTCACAACAAACTTCTGCAGATGACAGGTGAGAACTAGAGATTGTATTCTAGTTACAATGTTTTATAGCTCTAAATTCTTTAAAATTTGTTCTACTTTAGTCCATACCTGCCTGAATTTACCTGTTGCAATATCGATAAAACTGTGGAAAAGATGATATAATGTGATAGTGTCTCAAACATTGCATATGGTTGTAGGAGCGTGCTATACTGAATTGGCTTGTGATCCTATATTTTTCGGGGTCCTTCCTTCTCAAGGGCTCATTAACATGTAACATTCCCAGTTCTGTATTTTCTGCTTTGATTCTATGAAAAGATATCCTGCTTGAGCAAATGAATTGGTTGTTCCCTTGCCTCTTTTGTTTTGTATTTCATGTACCAGTACTTGAGGCTTTAAATTCAAGGAATATGTTAGGTGGAATAGCTCTATTTAGGATGTAGTTTGAAGGTAAATAGTCGAAATAATTGAACCGACAGGGGACAAACAATGTAACAAAATAATTGATGGGCAAACCACCGATGTAATAGGAGTAGAATAAGAGGCCATTCCATTCCTGCTTGAAATTGTGTTCCCAGGCATGTGATTAATCAGAGATACATGCACCCAGACATGGAAATTCCTTTTGCTCCCTCGCTTGCAGCAAACTAGAGGCTGTTTCGGCTCTGTTTTTGGACTTCTTCAAAAATATTGTGGAGGGGGGCGGTGGAAAGGTGCACATGAACAGAAGTGAGTAGGATGGATTATGGAGATTTGGGCCCCATTGAAATGCGCCAGTTTGTGTGACTAGGCACTGACACATCTTTTTTCCCCCTTTTAATGTACCAAAATTATAAAATTCAATGGCTTAGATTTAAATTTCAGGACCATACAAAATTGACACGGAAAGAAACATCATATTGAATGGATCTTGTGTGTTTGTGTGTTAAAACTTTTACATCATACCAAAATACATAATACCTTTGTTGAGAATAAACTAAAAAAATTATTTTTCATATTTAAATTTTCCAACACAATTTTATTTCTAAAAATAATTGAGGTCGATTCTTTAAAGAACTAATCTCCAAAAATTGATTTTTGAAACAGGTTTTGGAAGCTTCTATTTACATGCTTCTATTCAGTCTTAAATATGCCTATTCTTTTTTTTCTATTAGTTTAAAAATTGCCACCATACTCCTTTGATAGACACTGTTGTCCACCTTTCACACAACACCACAAGCTCTGTTCCAAGTTCCAACCAGCAAAACCACACACCAATTTTATCATAGCCGATGCCAGAACCGACACCGGAATTTGGATTCAGTACAACCATCAAGTGGCTTATATTTAATGTCATACATACATCACACTTAAAGTTCACAGATTTTATGTATTTTGCATCATACATTTACTATATTTTATGCCATACTCGTACATGCATCATACTGAGGCATAGATGCTATGTAATTTGCATCATTCATTCACCCAGAAACAAGTGATCGGTTCAAGAGGCCAACTTGCTTGCAATGCTGCAACAGAGCTGCTTCACTACCTGAAACCCTGGTTCGTCAAGGGAAGCAGTGCCCATGCGTTCAAGCATGGCTTCCTCTGTCACTTGATCAAAATCATTCCTCGACTTGAAAACAAAGTGGCCACTGCACTCCCAACTCGAAAGGGCATGGGAATTTGCCGATGCTCGCATCTGCTTCATAAAAGACAGTAAGCAATAAAGACAGTCAATCTCATAGAGATTCACATTTGATGGTGTCATGACTGAGAAACACATTATAGGATGAATAATGAAAATTTCTTTTATGAATGTTGAAGCTTCCTGCTCTTACTTGAGGCAATCTATTCCCAATTTTCACATTTTAAGAAAAATGCTAAAAACTTGTAATCAACTATGTTTAAAATTACCCAGTTCCATTTAAGACCAGGGCATGCCAGTAATCTGCCCATTAATCAGCTCAGCTTTTGGTGGCTGGAGAAAACTGAGCATAGCCAAGCTTCAACTAGGGTTAGTAGTGCTCAAAGGTCTCTCTCAAGTTTGACAAAAGGAAAAGAAAGGAGAACTCTTAATGCTTGAAATGAGACTGTAGGACAATTTACCTGAGGAAACAAGAAGATCCTTTTGCCACAATCAGAGATCAAAAAACTGTATGGAATGTTCTTTCCCTGTAAACAGGAACATATCTCTGCAAGCACTTCCACTGATACCTTTACGTTGCTTTTGCTCTCGAACAAGAGAGCCTTAATGGGATAATCTATGAGACTACAAATACGAGTCCCACCAAGTCCATTGTCCCAGAGAGTCACCACTGGCATGACCTCCACAGGTAAAGGGTTTGAAAAGTAGCAGGCCTACATCATCAAAGCAGGAAAAAAAAAGAGTTTTCAATTGTAGTTGCAAGGCTGTGATAGAGTGAAATATCAGCATTAAAGAAAATTAGAAGTGAAAGGCCATTGGATTTAAGGGAAAAAGTGCGAGGCTAAAAGTTTTAACTCCACATGAGGCACCACAAGATTTTTTTAATCTTTTATCTTCATATTTTAAAGTATAATGATAGTAAGGGGGAGAGAGTGAATAACAGGTAGGATTATAAAGAAATTCGTTTTACATTTAGTTGCATACACAGAGTTGATCTCCATCACAAATCAAGTGTATGAAGATTTCACGTAAATGGGAAAATATTAGAAAAAGAAGAGGAAAATGGTTAAGAAATTGTGAAACATAACCGTTTCAAAAACTGCATCACATAAATCATCCAATAGCACCAAGTCAATGTAGACTTTTGTTAATAAAAGTTTATTGAAGAATGTATATATTGCATTAAACTACTAAATAAGGCTTCGTAGATAATTATGAGTTTTTTTTTATCTTATTTGTTAAATAATTATGAGTTTTTATCTTATCTATTAGTTAGTACTTTATCCGTTAGGCATTCAAAATAAATAAGGTCGGCTTGGATTAGGACTCTTATTTTTTGTTGTTTTGGATTATTCTCTAGAGTTATCAATATCCCTAGTTTTTAAGAGAAGTCCTTGCTGATCAGTTAGAGCAAGAGCCTATTTATTTCCCTTGTTTTTTCACAGTTAAAAAAAAACAATAAAAAAAGGTCTATGCATTAAAGACTTTATGGTATCAGAGCAGAAAATCTTATGAATCTCGGCAATGGTAAAGACGGCCATGACCGATTGCAGAGGCAGAATTGATGCATGAAGAGACAGCCAGATTCAAGCGAAAATACAAACATTAGCAACATTCCAGGTCAAAATACAAACAACAGCAACATTCCAGGTCAAAAATAACACCTCCCTGCAGATTACCACACACAAATTAAATGGGAAAAATTATCTTCAATGGTCCCAGTCCGTCATATTGGTGATTTGTGGCAGAGGAAAGTTGGGCTTCCTCACCGGAGAAACGAGTGCACCAAACAAAACAGATCTGACTTATTCGTCATGGGTAGTAGATAACTCAATTGTAATGGCGTGGCTGATAAATTCAATGGAGCCAAAGACTGGTCAGATTTTCATGTTTCTCTCATCTGCGAAGGCAATATGGGACACGACAAGAAAAAAAAAACTCGGATATGGACGATGCAACACAGTTTTTTGATTTAAAAACAAGAATAAAAGAGATGAAGCAGGGAACGATGAGTGTTACTCAATATAACACTGAATTACAAAATATTTGACAGGAGTTAGATTTATTTTATGAATCTGATTTGGGATGTGAAGATTGTTGCCTGAAACAAAAGCGAATGATCGAGAAGGAGCGTGTCTTTGAGTTCCTTGAAGGCCTTAATAGGGAACTTGACACTGGATTACAAAATATTTGACAGGAGTTAGATTTATTTTATGAATCTGATTTGGGATGTGAAGATTGTTGCCTGAAACAAACGCGAATGATCAAGAAGGAGCGTGTCTTTGAGTTCCTTGCAGGCCTTAATAGGGAACTTGATGAAGTTACTGAGTAGATCACCATTCCCATCAATCAACAATGCCTTTGCTGAGGTAAGAAGAGAGGAGGATCGAAAACGAGTCATGCTTAGAGATAAAAACAACAATCAAGGGCTGGTTGATGGCTCTGCCCTTGTCTAATGCAGTGTACCAGCAAACAGAAGCAATGGAGAGCAATGGAAACGCCTGTGGTGCGACCATTGCAACTGTACCGGGCATACACGTGACACTTGCTGGAAAATTCACGGAAAGCCAGCAAACTGGACACCAAGGAGACAACCAGAAGGTAGAGGATTCCAAGCCCAAACCTCAACTAGTGATCCGAATATTAACTTCAACAAATCAGAAGGATTCGAAAGTGCTACCATCCGTCTTAACAAGGAACAAATTGAGCAGTTGTACAAACTTCTCAATCAATCCTCATTGACCAGAACGAATGGGGATTCTAATATAGGATCATGTTCAGTAGCTCAAAAAGGTACCCTTCTTACTGCTCTTAATGCTATACGTACAAAAGGAATGGTGTGGAGTGTTGATTCTAGATCATTAGATCATATGACAGGAACCACTGAAGTGTTTTCATCCTATATACCATGTGATGATGGTCAGTAAATTAAGATAGTAGATGGTACACTATCCCCAGTGGCAGGAAAGAGGACTGTTTCTTTTTCAGATTCATTAGAACTGAATTATGTGCTTTATGTACCAAATTTATCATGCAATTTGTTGTCAGTAAGAAAGCTAACCAAGGACTTGAATTGCACTGCTAAGTTTTTCCCTTCTTGTTGTGAGTTTCAGGATCTATCTTCAGGGAGGACGATTGGGAAAGCTCGGGAATGTGATGGACTCTATTATTATGAGGATTCAGCCATGGAGAATGGACAAGCTAATGCTGCAAGTAGTGAGTTAGGTTCTTTTTCTAATAATGATGAAATAATGTCATGGTACTATAGGTTAGGCCACCCCAATTTCTTGTACTTAAAATCTTTGTTTCCAGCCCTATTTGGTAATAAAAATGTTTCTGATGTTCAATGTGAAATATGTCAAATTGCAAAAAGCCATAAAAATACCTACCCATCACGACTGTATAAAGCCTCACAACCTTTTTCCTTGATACATAGTGACATTTGGGGTCCCTTACGAGTTCCAAACTTAACCAATACTAAGTGGTTTGTATCTTTTATAGATAATCACACACGAATTTGCTGGATCTACCTGTTAAAAGAAAAATCAGAAACAACCCAAACTTTTAAAGAGTTTCATTCTATGATCCAAAATCAATTTCAAACCGACATTCAGATACTCAGAACAGATAACGGAATAGAGTATTTTAATTCCATCCTTGGACCTTACCTAAAAGACCATGTAATCATACACCAAAGCTCATGTGTTGGCACCCCCCAACAAAACAGCATTGCCGAAAGAAAAAACCGCCACCTCTTAGAAGTAGCTCGATCCTTCATGTTTACTACCCACATGCCAAAACGTTTTTTGGGCGAAGCTATCTTAACTACAGCCTTCTTAATCAACTGAATGCCCTCTAGGATACCCAACATGAAAACACCCTTAGACACTGCTTCAATCCTGCCCTAACTCTCAGCTTCATCAGAACTTACCCTTAAAAATCTTTGGTTGTACCTCATTTGTTCACTACACAGCTCTTGGTAGGTCTAAGCTTGAGCCTCATGCCATTAATTGTGTTTTCCTAGGTTACTCATCCACCAACATGGGTACAAGTGTTTTGATCCTATTTCGGGTAAGCTTTTTATCACCATGGATGTCAAATTTTTTGAAAAAAACCATACTTTCCCATCACCACTCTTCAGGGGGAGAATATGAGTGAAGATTCCTTCCAGCAAAACATCATCACCTCAATTGCCAAGTAGCCCACCAGCCGAGCAATTGCCACCATTACTACCTAAATCACCCATCATAACTGAATCTAGAGTGCCATCAATACTTGAAAATTCTGTTACAGGGGAAGATACTAATTCACTACCTGCAGAACCACCAAAACAATAACTCTGTGTCTATTCTCGACGGCAGCCTTCTCAACAAATAGAGCTCAACACATCATGAGTTGAACAAAAGTCTGAACTGGAGATTGAACCAAAATCTGACAGCAACAGTCCACTTGATGTTCAAGGTGAAACTTGCCAAAAGTCTGAACTGGAGACTGGAGATAGAACCAGAATCTGACAGCAACAGTCCACTTGATGTTCAAGGTGAAACTTGTGAGGAAACAGGTGACAACTTAAACAAGCCAATAGCGCTTCAAAAGGGAGTAAGATCGCGTACCCAACACCCAATCTCAAACTTTGTCTCATACCACAGGCTGTCAACCTCATTTCAAGCATTTGTTACTCATATTTCCTCTAAAGAAACAATGCCAAGGAATATACTTGAAGCCTTGAAAAACACAAAATGGAGGGAAGCTGATATGGAGGAAATGAAATCCTTGCAGAAAAATAATACATGGAAAATTGTTGATTTACCAGGTGGTAAACATCCAGTGGGCTGCAAATGAGTATTTACGGTGAAATATAACCCGGATGGGAAGGTTGAAAGATACAAGGCCAGGCTTGTAGCGAAAGGATTCACCCAAACTTTCGGAATTGATTATTCTGAAACGTTTGCTCCAGTAGCAAAACTAAATTCAATAAGGATCCCTCTTTCTTTGGCAATTAACTCTGATTGGCCACTTTATCAACTTGATATCACGAATGCCTTCTTGAACGGAGAGCTTGTTGAGGAAGTGTATATGGAACTTCCACCCGGATTCTTTGATAACCAAGGTAACAAAAAGGCGTGTAAGTTAAACAAATCTCTTTATGGTCTAAAGCAGTCCCCAAGGGCTTGGTTTGGACGGTTCTCCCAAGTGCTAAGAAGATACGGATATAGTCAAGGATATGCTGATCACACTATGTTCTACAAACATTCGGTTGATGGAAAAATAGCTATACTAATCGTGTATGTAGATGATATTATACTTACAGGGGATGACATAGACGGACTAGAGAAGTTGAAGAGAGTTTTGGAAAATGAGTTTGAAGTTAAAGACCTCGGCTTCTTGAGGTATTTCTTAGGAATGGAAGTGGCGAGAACCACACAGGGAATTGTTGTGTGTCAACGAAAATACACACTAGATCTTCTTGAAGAAACAAGGATGCTAGGCTGCAAACCAATTGATACACCTGTGGTAGTTAACAAGAGGGAAGGAAATTTAGATGAGAAAATGCCAGTCGACAAGGGGAGGTACCAACGCCTGGTTGGTAAGCTGATTTATATTTGTCACATACTTGCCCAGGGGAGGTACCAACGCCTGGTTGGTAAGCTGATTTATATTTGTCTCATACTTGCCCAGACATTGCCTTTGTAGTCAATCATTGTTAGTTAACATATGCATTTGCCCACTAAAGATCATATGGAGGAGGTGCACATGATCCTAAGATATCTCAAAACTACTCCCGGCAAGGGGCTGTTTTTTAGAAAAAATGAAGAAAGAGGAGTCAAAATTTACACAGATGCTGATTGGGTAGGGTCAGAAAGCGATCGATGTTCAACTATTGGGTATTGTTCCTATGTTTAGGGAAATTTAGTAACGTGGAGAAGTAAAAACCAAAGTGTGGTGACTAGAAGTAGTCCTGAAGCCGAGTTTTGTGCAATTGCTCACGGAATCTATGAAGGTTTGTGGATTAAACGAATGTTGGATAAACGAATGTTGGAAGAGCTGAAAATAGGAGTACACCAGCCAATGCAGTTTTTTAGTGACAACAAGGCAGCTTTAGAAATTTCACGAAATCCGGTTCACCACAATAGAACCAAACATGTTGAAGTTGATCGACATTTTATTAAGAAGAACCAAATTAAGGAGAAGATCGAGAGTAGAGTCTTAGACATTTCTTACATGCCTACAAAAGAGCAAGTTGCAGATGTTTTAACAAAAGGTATGTCTAAAAGCAGCTTCGACAATATGGTTGGCAAGCTGAATATTTTTTGCCCAACTTGAGGGGGAGTGTAGATAATTAAGAGTTTTTTTTACCTTATCTGTTAGTTAGATAATTATGAGTTTTTATCTTATCTATTAGTTAGTACTTTATCTCTTAGGCATTCAAAATAAAGGTCGGCTTGGAATAGGACTCTTTTATTTTTTGTTGTTTTGGATTATTCTCTAGAGTTATCTATATCCCTAGTTTTTAGGAGAAGTCCTTGCTAATCAGTTAGAGCAAGAGCCTATTTATTTCCCTTGGTTTTTCACAAAGTTTAAAAAAAAAAAGAATAATAAAAAAAGGTCTATGCATTAAAGACTTTAGGCTTCACCATAAGCCTACCCATTTGAACCAAACTGCAAAACTAATGTAACCTACTTTATTAAGGTATAACACTCTTAGAATAACTTAGCAATGGTTCTTTACTTACAATTTCCCAAATATGGAAGTTCATAATATGAGCTTCAAAATCGCAAAGCCCTGATGGAAGTCCGTTACAACGACGAGATGTCCTTAAAAGTAGGAAAATGTACAAAAGTACAGACAGAAGAATGAGATTCCAGGAATCTTAAGGGGGTAAGAAATTGTCAACAAGAGAAATAGAAGTGGACACTCCTCTCTTGACAACATACTGGCTTGTTGATTTGCCAGTGTAGATTGTCAATATGAAAGAAAATGAGAATCCAGAAAATCTTAAGGGGAAAATAAATTGCCAACAAAAGCAATAGAAGTGGACGCTCCTCTCTTGGCCAGCACATCGGCTTCTTGATTTGCCAAAGTATATCTCTGAGATGGGAGAACAAACGATCACTTGACAGATCCAAAATCCCTCTCACCCAATGTTATATCTCCATGGCCCCCATCTCACTTACCATGGTACTCTGAGAATAGCACAGTCATTAAATCCCCTCCACCAACAATTATCCATGCAGCTCCCAGGCAACTTCAAACATTCTTGAGCATCTAAGTGGCCCTAGACTCTTGTCAAGGCTATATAAGCAAAATAAAAAGCAAATATGTTCATCAATTTTGCCTCTTCTAGGGCTTCAATAAAGATACAATCTCAGCCCTAATCTAGACCTTACCTAGCTGGCTTTGAGAAAGACTAGATGATCCCACCTCTAGATCCAGTCAAAGGCCACTGATACTCATCAGAACAGATTTATCCAAGGAAAACATATAAAGTTGAGCTTGAGTCTTCCTTCTGAAAGCGGAACCCATATACATATCTTACCACCCTCCTGTGGCTAGAACATATAATACTGATGGACACCAGTAACAGATAATCAAAGAGACTCGAGATAACAAATGACTCCTCTCTTAAAAACTCTTGGAATTCCCCTTGAGCTAGATAACCTACACAGTGCCCAGTATATACCTACCCATCACCCCAAACACACAGCTCTCCCTCTGAATAGTCCTCCCCTCCTCCTAAAGTAAAAATTGATAACCAGTCAATTCAATGCCTCTGGGAGCAACCAACCAAAATGCCCAGTAAAGAGAACAGTCGCCATACTCTGATCAGATTTTTCTTTGGATATTCTGTTTCTCTAATCAAATTATATTCTTGTCTTTTTATTATTTGGTTTTATTTAATTATTACCAAAGCAAGTCATTTGGATTAATTTGTTTTAGATATTTTTGAGTTTTGGCTTAAATAAATTGGACTTTGAATTATTTTGCAATGGGCTTAGAAGGGGCTCTTAACGTAGTTTGGGCATTGTTAGGGGTAAGGCAAGTAACTTTTGGACTATTTTAGGCTCAAGATTTTTATAATTTAATAAGGAGGACATCTAAGTCTTTTTCCAAGAAAATAAGAAGGGATCATATTACTTTTTATTAAGCCTCTTATCCTTCAAAATGATCCAAAGCTCAGGCGAGAAGGAAGGACAAGAAAAGAAGATGCCTAGGGATGGGGCTGGAGGTAGTGGAGTTTTTGCATTCTCTTCTCCTTAGTAAATCATAGATCTAGAGGTAAGATTGTTTTAGATTTCCTCACCTTGTATCCTTTAATATAATCTGATTGATGTAGGATGCTAATTTCTTGGTAGAGAGGTTTTATGATTGATCTCTTTCTGGGAGATCTTTGGATTTACTGGAAGTCTAATTTTTTGGGCATTTCACACATGCTTGGACATTAGAAGAAGTTTATCAACCTCAAAATCTTGTCATAAGAAATAACTACTGGGTGTCTGAAATGTTGGTTAGGGAGAATCATTCTTGATCTAAGGATTAGCAAACAAACACTTAAGTTAAACTTCAAGATATATGAAATTAAAATATATTTTGAGGTAAGTAAATAATTAAGACACTGTTACATCCTTGGTTTGAGATTAATAAACCTTTGGTGTCTTTGGAGATAGATTCAAAGGGTTACAGAAAAATCTAATTTCAGATTGATCCAAGGTCTAGGTCGATCAGTTCAAGATGGTCATTCTGGCTGAATTTAGTTGAGCCAATGTACAATATATCAAGCTTCCTCCCAATAATTGAAGCCAGGCAGAATCCATATGGGGTGGTATAGCTATTTTGGATATGGTGGTTGCAAAGTAAATTCTACATGATCCTTTCATCATGTCAATATTTAATGAAAGCAGGTAATGTAGAGTCCCACAATAAGGTAACATAGCCCATTCTTTATTTCTAATAAAGGTCCTTAATATTCCTGATATCAACTTGTTCCAAATTGGTTTTGCCCTTAAGGCCTGGCTCAAATGGTAAAGGGATGGGGAGGGTTTGTGGGAGGTTCCAGGTTCAAGTCCCAATGGGAACAAAATTTACCTATCAGAAACAATAAAACTCATTGGTTCATGAACAAAAAGACCATGAAGGATTGTTCATACTTCAAGAAAGAAAATCAGGAGTATCAAATATACTGAATTAAAAGAACAGAACTGAAACACCAGAAGGAGGACACCTAGAAACACTAAAAAATAACTAAAAGCCAACTCTCAACCAAAATACAAAGTTCAGGGAGGTGGAAATTCCCTTACAAACATCTCTAACAATGGAGCAACTTACTTAGCAAGCCTATCCACAGTTCTGTTGGCCAAGTGAGGGATCAACATAATAGAAAAACCCAACCCAGAGGAAAGATTGAAAATTTTGCACAGCTCAATGTCCCATGTCCAAGGACCTTGCTGTTTCTGGGATATGGCCAAGTCACCTTCGACTGAGAAGTTTTCCTAAATAATGAAGGCATCAGAGCATTCCTTCCTAAGGAAATTGTGGAATTGCCTTTATCCAACTCCTAAAACCAAGTCTTACCAAAATTCATAAGAAACAAAATAAACCCAGAACTCCACATACCCCCACTGACACCTAATGGTTGCCCATACCCCAACCAAACAAAAATAAATAAAAAATAAAGTAGAAAACAAATCTTGTTTGGTTCAGACAATCAAAATTCATAAGAAATGAACTCACTCCAAAACTTCAGAGGAACCCAAATGACACCCAAAACATGTCTAATACCACCCTGCCATACAAACTATCAAAATTCACAAAGAAAGAGGAACTCCAAAACCCCACAGACCTTAAGTGACACCTAAAAGATGCCTATACACCACCCTGATACAAACCGCCACAATGTCTCCTGCCTTCAGCCCCAACAAACCCCACTGCAACACCCAACCCACCCCCCTCCCCCCCTTCCAAAAGGAAATGAAAATGGAACAAAGTTCAAGATTCATTGAAGCGAATAAGGGATCAGCTGAATATATTATGACCATCCATTTCAAACCTCGAGTTCATTTAGACAATCAGTGTAAGAGGTTTGCCCAACTTAACAAACCTATCCTTCCTCATATCTCCACAACAAATAAAACAATAAGATTTATGTTTTTCTACAGTAATCTAGCAAGTTCCAACATTAAATATGGATTGCTATCAATATATGTCTAGAACAAAGTGGGGAAGGGATTAAGATTAGCGGGTTGGTACCTGGAAATATAGAGAAGCACTAGGCATAGAGCAGTCATAGAACACTCGGAAAGAACGATTATTTACTTCCATAGCAACCCTGGTCACCATTTCTAAAGATCTTGCATCCATAAACTGGGAGATGCTGGTAAAGCCATGAGGAACCAGGAAGACATGACCATATTCAACAGGGGTCACCTTGTATTGCAGAAAAAGCATCAATCTCTTGCTATCCTTGAAAATAATTATGCATGCCAAATATGTATGAATGCTCAGTTCAACAAACTTTGCATCATAGATGGCAATCAATGTTTATGATGGAATATCCAGAAAATTAGGAAATTACAAATTTGGAGAAAACAGTTTAATAGCTTAAAAATCTTAAAATGATTGTAACAGGAAAACTATCAAACATGTCCAGCATACGTCGTGATATTCCACAAACAATAATTACCACCTATGATTAAAAAAACATAAATTTAAATAAAACTTTTTCAGCTTACATTACTAAGTACTAATATGGAAGCATTAGGCACAGGAGCTGTAGGAATCAACTCAGGGATTGCCTTTTCACCACTTGCGACACAGAAGAGCAACTCCTCATGATGTTTTACCCAGTTAAATATGAAAGAATCCCCTCGCCAGCAGACTTCATTCTCATCAGGGTCTGATAAATGATCCATATTCCATTCTTCATTCAACTGAGCAAGAAACTTTCTCCTTCCACCAATGATCTGCTTAAAGTGTTTCAGACCTTGAGTTTTTTGGGTGATCAGTAGGAAAATTAAGAAAACACACCAGTGTTCGTTACAAGAAGTAGGAAGCTAAGTAACAAATAACAACCTTAATTTCTGATGTTGTCACATCATATCTGTAAATGCCTTTCCACATTCTGTCTTCCCACTGTAAAGCAACACAAAAATATCATAGAAAAACTGGGGCCAGAGCTAAAGAAGTAAAAAAACTCACACTAGCCCAATACCTGAGCAAGAAGAAGAGACTCCAATGTACTTGGTTCATCATCTGGGATGCATGAAAACCTTCCAAAGGGACCACTATCATCAAGAGACTGGCTAGCAAAGCAGTAAAGAGGAATTTGAATACCTGAGGAACATTAAAAATTTCAGGGGAAAAATGAAGGTAGTTTTTCTAAAACTTAAAAGAACCAAAGAATGAACTGAAATTTCCAGCAGAGAAATTTGGAGCAGAGTTCAACCAAAGAATGAATTTTCCAAAAGATTGTTAAAATCAAAATTTTTGGTTGACAAGCACAGGCTGTCCTAAAATTTAGGATCAACCCCAATTTCACCAATTTTTTCTTGACTCCATTAGAATCTATAAGAGATTTATCAGGACCAGAATTCTGAAAAGCAATCAAGACCAGGATACCAACAACTTTGCACACTCATAATTCTAAAAGGAATTATGTGTGTTTGTCGGGTAAATCCCTTTTCATCCAGGTACTGGACTATAATTTAAGTTTGAAAGCAAAAGAAAAAATACCATCTAATAAGCATAAATAATGCTTAAGGTTTTTCTCTTTTTGATAGGTGTAAATAATGCATAAGAATTTTAGCAACATAATAATGGTTTTTTTTTTGGATAAATGTTTAGCAACCCAGTAAGTGTCCAATTCTTTGCTTCAAAGTTCAAAAGGCTACGTTCAACATACAAGCTTGGACCATTGTATGCTCAAGCAAACATTTTTACAGATACAACAAGTTAAAGTAAATGAAACTTGTAAAACTCTCCAATTCTGGCAAATAAACCAATCAAGAAACATCAAACAGCAAGTAGTTTCACTGATTAACAACAAAATTAAAAACAAGCTAGAGCATAAATTTAACTGATACTAACTTCCAAAAGAGAACTGAGGACATTTAGCCTGATCGGGTGTAGCACACTTCAACAGAAAATTATCATCTTTGAGCTGCTTGACTACCATGCTTAAGTAGAAAATTCTCGTAAAACAACAATAAACCAAAAGAAATCAATCCAAAATACAAACTCAGTGCCCGCCACCAGCAAGGAAAGTCAAGTCAGCTGGATGACCACCAGCAGAAGGAAGGGCACCTCGACCACCGTGAAATGAAGGGGACGCAATCAAGAACTTAGGAAAAGCTTGTGCATCTTCTTTGCCCCTTCTTACTATGATACGGATTTCTTTCCTTAGAGCCGTGATGAAATTAAAGAAGCCAGCCCCAACTGGACCAGCAAATCCCCTTCGAACCCTAAGAATTTTGATTTGTATCTGAAAACATTTAAAAAAAAAAAAAAAAACTCAATGATTCCATCTAACTTTGAACTTGAATGGAAAACAATATAAAAAAAGGTTCTAGAACTTCTTTAAATAAATAAAGAAACTCCAATCAAATAAAAAATACTAGAAATCCCAGAGAACTACATAACCAAGATAGAGAAACTTGCCTTTTCTGCTAAAACAAGAAAGAGCCAAAATTTCCTACAACAAATAAGTATCTGCTCTTGTAAAACTGGGAAAGCACCAAAAGTTTCCTTCAGCAACAAATAATTATCTGCATTTCAGCAATATTGCAAATCAGACAAATAGTTGCCAAGAAACCTGTTAAATTCTCTATGTACACTAAAAGGAAAAACCAGAGATAAACAATTAACATTGACCAGCAATTTGAATATCTTGGATGGTAGTTGGATAGCAAAGCTACTAGCCCTAATATTTTGAACACAAATTGAAGGTTAAGGAATTCATTATACATCCTCGTGCTTCAAAACACTGCACATATTCACAAATCAAAAGACAATTAAGTGGAGAAAAGTCTCTAAATATCCACTGGCAGGTTTGATGTAGGAATGAAACAAATTCTAGGCATAAAACATAACTTCTAATGAAACTATTGTGAAGTTACTAGATTATATGTTGATTATGGAAATTTCTCATCTCCCGAGGTTCTTCCATTCAGTATCTTCACAATAAAACTATAGTTGTTCAATGGGTTTCTCATTGCAGAGAGGTCTTAAATTATCGGTGAATCCCTCCCCTCACACCCAGTTCAAATGTCAGGGAGTTAAGAGGACATAAAGGAGGAATGGTCTTGGTCATCCCTAACCTGTTCAGATCAGGTCGGTCATCCATTAAAAGAGATGGGTCACTCTACCTGGCAATTTGAGGTTCATCCCAGCTCAAGTAATTACACACTGTGCATGCTACAACAGATGTTTCTACAAACAACAAATAATAAATAACAAGCAAGTTCAGTCCATTTCAACAAAAGGCCTACATCCAAGTTCATTGGCTTTAGTGTCCGCTATCCCAACAATGATTTTCCAACTCTTTGAGGGGAAGATCTTTCCTTTTGAGAGAGTTGCGAACAAGGAAGGATTCATTCCCGTGACACCATGGCTTACAGGTGTTTTCCCTAATCTTCAGAGCTACAAGCCCCACTCTGTCTCCACTGGATTTGTTCCCGGGAGTACTCTTAGCAAAGGGAACCTGTGCTCTCCGAATCTCTCCATCCATTAATTGGATGAGGAGATTCCTTGGTTGTCATTAATTGGGCTTTCCCATAGGTCCTGTGCAGATTCTATTTATGATTCAAAGACTTAAAGATCCGAGTCTTGTATGCAACCAATAACATGAAAACCCAGTCAACAGCTAGAAATCTCGATTTCATTCCCAGAAGAAACTAAGATCCAACCTAAAGAACCCTAATCCTCCATTTGATCACCGAGAAAAGACCGTACGAAAAGAAAAAAGAAACTAAAATCCGCAATTACTCGGATTAGGCTCCGTTTACTCGGCAGAAAATAATTTTCCCGAGTAAAACAAAATTTTCCGGCGGCTGCTTCGAAACAGACGTAGGCCGCAACCAAAGAAGAACAATTTTTCAAAAAATTGGATGGAGAAAAACATAAGAAATGGATTGGGAGGAATGAAGAGAAGATTAGAGAAGGCAATACCTTAAAGGGATATTGTTGAAGAGTTAAAGAGAACAGGTCCTTTTCTCCCCTTTTCCAATATCCACACCTTCCCCACATTCTGAGTCTTATGGTGGTCGGGGCTGAGATTAAATATAAGAAAAAGGACTCTCACCCAATTCTATAACGCCGTATTAGTCCACATTTTCACAGCCAGTGGGGACCAACAATCATTTTCCCGAAGAATCCTCCCTGCTTCCTGTACAGATTTTTATCTTTCCAACGTGTTATTGGAATGAGAGTCACTCCTTCACCTCACCGCCTTTCTCTTTTCTTTTCCTTTCTTTTTCTTATCCTATTTTTCTTCTCAAGATCTTACACATATTTGTCAATTATGTGAAACATGGGTCAAAATGATCTTAGGAAACGTGGGTTTTTCTTAACTTCTACACCAAATTGGAAAAAAAAAAAAAAAAAAAAGAGAGAAGTTTGTAAAAGTACCAAAGAATATAGGTATATGCTAAAAAAGAAATTGAATTTCTACTAAAAATATCTTTCGTATTTAAAATTTATATTAAGCGTATTTTAAAAAGTAATTTTTATGAAAAAAAACGTTTTTTATATTTAAAGTATTAAGAATTTTTTTTTAAAAGATGTATTTTAGAAAGTTGGTTTTTTGAAAAAAAAAAAACAAAAAAATACACTTTTCGTATTAAAAAATATTAAGGATTTACGATAATTTTGATAAAATTATTTCTTAAAAAGATATTTTTCATAATTTTCGTATCAAAATTTTGAAGTTATATTCGTTTAAAAAATCACTTTTCATATTAAAAATACTAAAAATTTATGTTAAACACAAAATGTCTTTTAAAAGAAAAAAAATTCTTTCCATATTAAAGGCATTAAGAATTTATATTAAAAAAGTTTTTTGAATAAACATCTTCTATATTAACAGGTATTTAAGAATTTATGACAGTTTTTGTTGTATTGAAAGTTGTCGTTTGAAAATTAAAAATTGAATTTTGTATTTTGAAAAAAATAAAAACGCTTTCAATATGAGTAATTACTTTTCATAAAAAAAATGTATTCATTTTATATTCCACGTAGGGTATTGTCATTTTAAAAGAAATCTTTCATATAGGAAGTTGTTTTTAAAAAAAATAATTTTAATATAAATAATTTATTTTAAAAAAAACAACTCTTTTTATGAAAGTTATTATTCTAGAAAGCAACTTAGGTTTAAATTGATTTTTTTAATAAATAAAATAAAATAGTAAATATTAAAATATAAATAATTTACATTAAAGTTGTTTTAAAAAACATACAACTTTTTTGAAAACTTAATTAATTATAAATACTTAAATTGCATTAATGGGTGTTATTTGGACAGACAACATCCTTAAACATTGATTTTATTTGTTTATTAAAGTAAATTATTTTAAATTTTGTTCATTTATTTATTTTTTTAATGAGTACGTAATTTTTACTTAAGTTCAATAGTGTGTCTCACTAAAAGTTAATTTTTATTCAGGGAATTTATTTGTTCAAGAAACAATTTTAAGAGAACTTTTTTTTTTTTTTTAGTTTACATAATTTTTATAAACACTTCAAAAGACAACTTAAAGATAAATTCAAATTCAATTTCAATGTGTGATTGATATGAAAATTGTGCAAATTATTTCTTCAAGCAGCAACTTTTAATGTGACCAAAATTGTTGTAAATTTTTCAATACTTTTAATATGAAAAGTGTTTTTTCAAAAGATGTCTTTAGCATAAATTTTCAATATTTTTAATGTGGAAAGTGTTTTTTTAAAAGGAACTTTTTGTATAATTCAATTTTTTTTTTAATATATGATTGATATGAAAATCGTGGAAGGTATCTCTTCAAGAGACAATATTCAACAAAACTATCATAAGTCCTCAATACTTTTAATAAGAAAATTGTTTTATCAATAGACACATTTAGTATAAATTCTTTTTTTTTTTTTTAATGAGTGGTTTATGTGAAAATTGTGAAAGGTATCTCTTCAAGAGACAACTTCCAATGTGATGCAAATTGTTGTAAAATTGGAAATATTTCTAATGTGTTGTATTTTAAAAAATTAATTTTAAATTGGTTGTACTTTTATCAAAAATCCGAAAAAGCGTGTTTTAATATTTTGATACGAAAATATCTACAGAATGGGAACCTAACTTTTCATACTTAAAATTTCAATTTTATTCTCAAAATATTTGGAGTTCCATGTACTTTAAGCTAATATGTATTCCAATACCAAACATGTCATCCACCTTGCTAGCCATCGAATGCTTAACCAATTCTCCCTCCCTTTCTCAAAAACTCAAAATCTTATGAAACACCAACTTTTTCATCCTCTCTGAAAAACCAAAAGTCTAGTGGGCTAATACCCAGAGGGGGTGAATGAGTGAAATTAAAAAATTTAAATAAATATTTATGTGTTATACCCAATTTTTCCTTACGAGAAGTTAAGGATAATGAACAATTTCAACAATAGGCAATATAAACCAAATAATAAAGATATGTAGTAAGGCATAGGGATTTTTACATGGAAAACCCTCATACTAATTGTGGAGATAAAAAATGATGAGATCTAAGACTGTTAATCTAAATACACTATATGAAATCAAGCTACACATTTACTTGGTCGGTTTACCCTAAAGACTTACTTTCTAGTACCTACAACTTGATTCACGTCCATGATACAACAACCTTCAATTGCTTCAATGAATACGTTTCAGCCTCACTAAAGGGATGAAAGTATTCAACCAAAGATTCAATGCTTGAATCCTTTGAATGAGAGATCGGGAATAGTGTGGCTTGTTAGACTTTCTCTCTTAGAAACTTTTTTGAAATCTCTCCAATTTCTAACCCTAAGAGGGTTATAATGTGGTATTTATGGACAAATAACTTGAAGAGGTTAGGTATCAATAGGTTTCTAAATTCAATTTACGTGAAATTAAAAAAAAAATCTCTAATTTTTGACAAAAAATACACGAGTGCTCTAGCACACTTAACCACCGCTTGAGCACTTTGGGCACTTGAGCAGTGCTAAGCACTTGAGCGATCCCAACGCTTAAGCTTTGCATCTCACTTGAGCATCCCTTGTTTATTTTAGCTTTTACAACAAAAAAAAAATAAAATTAAATTGTTGATTTCAGATATTATTTTTCTTTATACCTCTTGGGAGCCTAACTTGTCATAAGTCAAACCTTTTTAAACGTACCTGTGACTTCCTAGTTGAATGAACTACAACCCTTGATCTTCAATGGAGAGTAAGTCACCATCTAAAAAGACGTATATGTCTAAACATTAAAAGGAATAAAATTGCCAACATACAAACAAGACTCATTGTTCTAACAATCTCCTCATTTGAAAATTTTGTGACAAAACATCATTACATAAACCCACCTGAACTTTCATAATGGAGTTTACATAACACACATTAACACTCAATTAAAATTAACTTAAGGGAATGCATTGCATCATTTTGTAGTATATCTTCCAATTGTGTAACTTGCACACATAAAGAAAACTAAGGTAAAATAATGTGTGGGATAAAGTAATGTTAAGAAAGAAAAACAAGATAGGTTGAGATTTTGCTTGATGCATTATGAAAGCATGAAAGAGGAACTAATTCTTGTAGTGGCACCAATGTACAAAGCAAAGCTCGAGAGGAATATAGATGCATGCAAATTAACCAAATATAATAGAAGCTCAATAAGACACAATAGATCAACAATAAATCTAAGAGGTTTATCTCCAACTAGAAAATAGGCAGTGAAGATCATGGAAAGAAACTTTTGTGACTTAGAATAGTTTTAGCGAGAGAGACAATTCAAACATGAATATCTTGCAAGAAACATCTATGTCAGGTATCTCTCTTATACTTCTTGGACAAGCTTTCAATAGGTCATTTGTTTCTTCCAGTGTCTTAGGTTTAGGTTTCTCCCATATTTTAATTAATTTCCTTTAATAATTAAATGAATAAAAAATGAATTATATATATATTGTCAAGGAATTTCTTAATTATCTTTTCTCAATTAGCTCTCAAAAGTAATATGTTCCCTCTATTTAAGTGAGTCAAATAGTGTTAATGATCTCCCCCTTTTTGTCATAAAAATGGTATAAAATATGAATAGGAAAGCACACAAGAGAGAAAGATAAAACATCAACATCATATATATATATATATATATATATATAAATGATTTTTTATATAAGAAATATATAGTAACAGAACAATCCAGATCAATATAAATACAAAGATAAAAATAACTAAACTAAATAGATGAGGATCGAAGCTCGAGGTGCCTTAAGAGTAGATCGAATATATGATATATAAGAGTTGACCCAAGATCTCATGGAGCTACATGTCTTATGCAAGGATGAAAATATCGGTAATCACGGATATATCGGTACTTCGATTTTACGGATATATCGGCGGGTATTTTGGAAAAAAATATCGATAAGCTTAAAATTGTTAAAAACTCATGAAAATGTAAGGAAAACCTCATAATAATATAATTAGAAGTATAATAGACATTTTAAAGTTATTTTATTGAAAATTTTGATATATGTATATCATGATTTATCATATTTGATAATAATATCGTATGCATCGATAAAAATATGAATTTTATAAATGTACATTTATTATTAAATTACACCTAATATTATGATATTTGATTATAATATGTCTAATTTTAAAATATATATTAATATTAAAATATGACCCATTTAATTCAATTGTATTAAACAATATAAAATAAATTATGATATATATATATATATAATTTTTTAATATTTAATTAATTATTAATGATATTAAAAACATTATGAAGAAAATTATATAATTTTTATATTTTTGGTAATTAATTAAAAAATCTTGCATTTAATTATAAAATAATTATAACCAATTTGCTCTTTAAAATATTCTTTTAATATTTTCATACTAAGTTTAAGTATATATATATATATTTTTTGCACATTATATATCAAGGGGCTAGTTAGCCCAGATGGTAAGTGGTTGAACCCCAAACCTTTTGGTTTGGGGTTCAAATCCCCTCAGCAGCAAATGGGAGGCGTACTGTAGTGGGTTTGACTTCGTTGACCCGCGTTGACCATGCGATATATCGGGAAAAATCGCCGATTTATCGCCAAAATCGTCGATATATCACTTGAAATATCGTGTCGATATCTTTCGATACACGATATATCGCCGAAATTCGAAATATCGCGACATTTTCTTCCTTGGTCTTATGAGTCCCTGGAGCTACATCCTGAGGATCATGGTGAGCAAGGTGTGCCATGGGTCTATAGACGTCAGGTTGCTTCCAAACTCAAACCATAATGCTTGACCTAGGAGCTTCGATCCAAGTAGGCATGGGAAGCCTAGACCCCCAAGGTTAGGTCTATCTCAAAACCAACATCCTCCAAGATCTTAAATGTGAGAAGGGAAAAAGTAATGTCACCTTCTTTGTAGGAAAGATCGCTATAAAGAATAATTGTGTCCAAGATCACTTGACCAATATCGAATTGCTAGCCAAAGAGACTAGCATGGATAAATTGAGCAGACAATCGATGAATCTAGATCTGATGGGTCGAGGAGTAAAAGGAGCAAGTGAAAAGGCTAGCTAAGAGCCATGTTGGCTTGGAGAAGCCAAAGATGGGAATATAATAAGGCGATGAGCGTCATAAAGAGAGGTTGGAATAGCATCAAACTCCCTTCTGGTGAGAGCTTGTACCTCAGGAGAGAAAGAGGAAAAGTAAGATTCGAGTCGCAGAATGTCGAGTACACGCTGGATGGATCGAGATGAGACAATAAAGGACTGGTCGTACCTAATCACTTTCAAAGTGACTCTGACGACCATAAAGTGCATTTTTGAATAGAACATCTACTCTAGATAGGGATAGTAGGTCTCTTGAAGCGAAAAAAGAGTCTTTCACCCTTGACTTTCAAATTATGGTAGGAAGAGGAGTGTCTTAGAAAGCTTTAAGATCGATCAAATGCTAGATCTCAATACACCATGTATGAAAGGAGGTGTAGAAACCGTCTCGTCCTCCTGATAATGGAAACTTTCCACTGGAAGAGCTCCTAGGTCAAAAAGACCTTAAAGTGTGATGCCTTGAATGGGCATAAGTGACATAGGAGGAGTCACCTAATGTTGGCATCTACAACTAGCCATAAAAATCAATTGAATATGAAAAGACACTAAAAACGAGAAAACTACGAAAGAAAACTAATCTGCTAGAAATGCTAAAAACAAGGTATATAACAATACTATGAGAATGAAAACTTGAAAACAAAGCGAATTGGCCTTAAAATACAAAGAAACAGAGACCCAAAGTGCTCAAAACAACTAGGAAAGGTGAAATGGTGCAAATAGCGTGCAAGATATCTTTAAATATTTTGTAGGAATGCTTGATAGAGATTAGCGCTTAAGCATCGCGAGCATTGGAAGTGATGCTAGATACAAATTAGAGCACTCAAGTGGTCTAAGCGCTCAAGCGGTCTAAGCGCTCAAACGGTTTAACCACTTAAAGTGACATTGGATATAACACATAATGCTTGAGCGGTTAGAGTGTTGGAATTAGTGCTTGAGCGCTAGAGGTAGAAACTAAGCACTAAGGGAAAGAAGGACAAACAAATAACTTCGAAACTAAAAGAACACCTTGAGGTATAATCTTAATGCCTTCTTGCTCGTTATCGTCTAAGCCTCCAACAATCTCTAACATTTAAGTGTCAATACCGATATCGATGGCCTACACTAACTCCAGTAGCCTTCATCTCTAGTTCAATGACTCTAACCTTCAAGCATTGACATCGACATTGACGTCGATGTCAATGGCCTACACCAACGCCAATGCCAACAAGCCTCCACCTCATATAGGGTAAGTGATACATAGCCTAGTAGAAAAAAAAGGACCAAAGTAGAAAGTAAAAAGAAAGATTTTATGTGGAAGTGAAAACCAAGAAATATTAAAACAAATGCAGTAGTAATTCACACACGAAAAATCAAAGACAAAAAATAGTAATAAAAATTGGGATATGGAGGGTCTAGGCATCTTCAATGACATTGCAAATTTGCAAATCAAATTATATAAAAATATTAATGTTTTTTTTTCAAATTTTATCATATATTATCTTTACATTCACATTTATTTTTATAATAATTTTAAAATAATAAAATATAAAGACATAAAAATTAAATTAAATATTATAGTTTTTTTAAATTTTAAAGATATCTTCATACTTAAATATTATATATATTCCATTCAATAAAATTTTAAATATTAATATATTTATATTTATCTTTATCATTTAATTTGAAATATCAAATATAAAAATGGAATATTATTAAAACTTTTAATTATGTATATATATATATATATATATATATATATATATATATATATATATATATATATATATATAATTATTTTTAATTTATATATTATATAAATTATATATTTATGACATCACATATTCAACTGTGATTCAACCACTGGTTCGACTAATGAACTGTGAATCGATAACTTTTTTTGTTTAATGATGATCCAATTCTGAAAACATTGTAAAAGACAAAAAAAAAAAAAAAAGGAAAAAATTCATTGTGTAAGTTAGAGAGCAAAAGAACTTTCAATTATTACAAACTTGAAATACAAAAAAATGTTCCATGTAGTTCTCCTCATTAACTTCTAGAACATGGGTTGTGGATATTCAAGTCTACATGATCAAGAAACATCCATTTTAAGAAGCCAAAATAAAGTAATAAGGTAAAACCATGCTTAAAAAAAATCAAGATCCACTAACCAAACATTGTTAAACTAAATGAGAGATTAAATCAACAATTCAAAAAGATAGACTTTGATCCGCAAGACAACATGTTGACACAAATAGCGGTCATATGTGAGGTATCCTGACATCTAAATTATGGATATACACAAAAGTTAGAGCAGTACCCATATATGAACCAAGGGATGACCAACATGTGCATCTTATGCAATATATTTTTCATAATGTGAACTCTTGGAAACTCAACATGGGTTAAGAAAGATCAAAAACTTAATCAACTAAGCAATATAAAAACTTAACAATTTCAGTCATTCAAGATATTGAAAAATAAAAATCTGCAATTACTCTTACCCTATTTCACAATTTCAGAAGAAAGCTAATTTATGCATTGCAAAAGTACTCATGTAGATTTTCCATATTTACTGAAGAGAAAAATAGGTACTAATTCATGACCATAAATTGGTGATTTTTGTGAAGATTGATCTATAAACCAAAGGAGATAAAAATAAAATCTTCCTCTTACAAATATTATCCATCCAAAATCACTCAAGGAACCAAAATGCTACAACATTCTTCCTATCCCAAACTACTATTTATGCAACATTTTTCATCTTTACAAATAAGAAGAGTTTCTATTATGCAAATCTAAGAACTCCACATCATTATGAGGTGAGAGGTGGGTAATGGCTTGAACCTGAGGCTTAGTATTGGTAATAATATAATGTTCAATCCCATATTAATGTCTTTATACCCCTATTAATTGTTTTGTTCCAACCTTTAATTCACATGCACGCAACTATAAATTAGACTACAAAATACTCCAAACTAAAAAATAAAAATAAAAATAAAAAAATGAAGAAGAAAACATCAAATATAAAATTAATTACTATTGATTCTACTTCTATATTCTTCCTGTTCCACAACAAAAGTGATAAATAATACAAATTAATATCTACCATATTATAAGGTTCTAGACTATAAAATTTACAAACATTTTTTGTCCTTAACCTTATTTTCCATTTGTTAGGGCATTGAGTCTTGTTTATTTGTTGGCAATTTTATTCCAATTAATGTTTGACCATAGAAGTCTTTTTAGATAGTGGTTTGCTCTCCATTGAAGATCAAGGGTTATTGTTCGTCCAACCGGAAAGTCACAAGTACGTCTAAAAAGGTTTGGCTTGTGGCATATAAAACTTATTTGAGGTAAAAAAAAAAGGTTTGGTATAATTTTTGGGCTTAACATGTTTTTCAAATTATTTTTCAAAAAGCAACAATTGCCTAAGCAATTAATCATGCTTAAGCGGTCAACCCACTCGAGCACTATAAACCGTTCATGCAAAATGCTCAAGCAATTTAAGTCCACTTAAGCGATCATGAGAGTCATGCCAAGTTTAGAAATGTATTTTGAATACATTTCACTGAAACTCTAATTTGGAAACTTAAAATACTGAAATCCTTATGGTTTTTTCCTATAAATACCATCCTTATAACCCTTTGAGGGTTAGATATTGGAGATAAGAAAAATCATATAGAACTTGGAGATTGTTGAGAGACCTCTTATGCTTTAGAGGGACTCCTTATGAGAAAAACATTCCTATTTTCTCATTTAAGGATTTGAATCTTTGAATTGTTGGTTAAAGACCTTAATCACTTAAGAGTGATTGAAGGATCTATTAGGGAACAATCGGAGTTACTACGTCGTGAACGTGTATTAAGTTGTAGGTACTGGAGAGTAAGTCTTTAGGGTAAAGCAGCCAGGTAAATCTGTGTAACTTGATTTTGAATAGTGGATTTAGATTGGTAGGTCTTAGACCTTGTGGTTTTTCATCTCCACAGTTTGTGGGGTTTTCCACATAAAAATCTTGTGTCTCCTTATCTATATCCTTTGTATTTAATATTACGTTTGAATTTCCTAGAATGGGTTAAATTGATTATCTCTAATATCTTGTAGGGTTTTCATAAAAAGTGCATATCTATATATTATTGCTTAGATTTTATTTGATTGATTTGTTGGGATTGCTATTGAGGTTGTTAGGATGGTTATCTTGGTGGTTATGGTTGTTATTCCTATAACTAATTATTGTTAACATCTCTCTGGATATCCTTTGGACATTAATAATTAATTTATATTATCCCTAAATAATCTTTGGATATCAATTAACCATAAAATTCAAGTTTTTATCCATTAAGATTTAGGGTGAACTCACTTTTGGACATCCTGAATATCCTTGTGAAATCTTGGGATTAGAAAAAGTTGATTATAATTTATAAATATTATTTTAAAATTTTTAAATCACCCATTCTCACCCTCCTCCCCTCTAGATGTTTTATGTTAGACTTTCGGTTATTATTCAAGTGGTATTTAAGCAATACCCATTTTTCACCCTATATATCAATGTTGTTTCTTTGGGTATGAAGAATTTTACGTAGGATCCTTTGTTTATTTAGTTTGTAGGTTTATGTTGCAATGTATGAGTCTTTCAAGAAAATGACAACAAAAGATGGAAAATTAGCATAGTGTTCAATGACACATTAGCATGGACAATAAAACTTAATCAATAAATTTTACATATTTCAATTAAAAAAAATTCTAGATATTCTAAACTTGTAATAGATTATATAATATAAAAATATTATACAATAAAGAACTTCTTATCTTACTTTTACACCAGCTTGAAGCGAGGAGATGTAAGGTTTAAATCTTTACCAATAAGCTAGACTTAGTGATTGATTGCAAAGACAATTATAATATATTTAATTTTTTTATAGGTAAATAATTATAATATATTACTATTTAGTTGTTTGAATGAATTGCCCTCATAAAATACTTTTTGTGCTTCTTATTATTTTTCAAGCTCAAATCACCACTTTTCACTATTTTTGTGGATGTTCTTCAACTCTTTTTTAATTTAAAAAAAAAATCTAGAATTTCTTATTAACTATTAATGTCTTTAAATTTATATAAAAAAAACTTCTTAAAACATCTTACTGTTTTTCTTATTGAAATAACTAAGCTCTTAAAATCAAATACACAATTAAATGATAGATCAATAAGTAAATGATTAGAACTCATAAAAACAATGGTAATATAAGGATAAAAAAAAAAAAGGTACAATGGTAATATAAGGATAAAAAAAATTAAGGTTTTAAATTTATTATTTACTTAAAAAGTTTTCTTTTGTTTACCATGATCAAAAGTTCCTAGTAAATAAGCAACATCTATTAAATAATGAATGATTTTCATTAGCGAAACAAAATAGTGGAAGTAGGTAGTACACTACCTCAATTACACCTTGCTCTGTATGGATGATATAGTTTCAGCTAAAGCCTCTTTGAGTTCATTCACTAATGACTAATTTCTCACAAGAACTAATTGAGACTTGAAACTATAGTGATCTTAATTTCAAAAGTTGCAATCCTCATTGCATCATATAGATTAAAGTTTATAGGTTTAAGAAAATGAGAATGACAGATAAAGTAGAGAGTTAGGGTAATAGTAGGATTTTGAGAATGAGAGGAAAAAAAAAAGGTTAAGGATTCATTGGATTTCAAGGTTTTTAGAGAAGTTAAGAGGCAGGGGATTTTGGGTTTTTGAGAAAGAAAGGAAGAAGATGAGAGGTTAAGGATTCGTGGGATTTTGGTCTTTAAAGATAAATGAAGATGTTAGGGTATCATGGGATTTGGGTTTTTTTAAATGAAAGGAAGAAGAGGAGATGTTAGAGATTCATGGGGATTTTTGGACTTTTGGAGAGAATGGAGAGGTTAGGTTTCACGAGACTTTAGATTTTTGAGAAAATGAGGGAAACTAGTTAAGTGTTTGGTGGAGTTCAAGGGCCTGTTTGGTCGTTGTTTTCTAAAACTGTTCTTAAAAATATTTTTTGAGAATAGTTTTTTATAATAGTTTTTGGTGTTTTTCAGGAAAAAAAAAAAAAAAAACCATGTTTGGTTGAGTTAATAAAAAAGTTCTTTTTAAACAAGTAAAACAAAAAACATGTTTGAAAGTTTTTTTTTTTCAATTAATAAAGTGTTTTATTCAAGTAACTTGATATTATAAATATATAAATAATTTTTATATACACAATTCATTTAAATTAAAAAAAGTTATTTCATTTAAAAAATTTTATACCAGTTATAAGTTTTTTATACAAATGATTACTTTGTAACCATCTGTAACTATATTAATTTCAATAATACTTATATTTGTACATATGGTAAACTCAATAATCATTTTGAAAACATTTATTTTAATCATAAATGCATTATACTAATACATGTTTTCGTTAAAAAAATCATTTAAATTATATGTATATTAACACAATCAATATTAACACAAATAAATATTATAAGTATTATGATACCAACATCATATTTTAATATAATATATTAAAGTTCTAGAGTTTATAGATGATAATTTTTTAGATAATATATACATTCACTTAGCAATAATTAAAATAAGAAGAAGAAATATGATAAATAAATAAAAAACACACACATGACAATACTACACCCATAACAACCAATAAGAAGAAGACAACTTTGAGGATTTGTCGCATGCATTGGGCGTCGTAAGTTGACAACTAGTTGTTAAAGTTATTGTAGATTATACTCGTCAACTCATATAAAGCAATGAGAATGTTCCTACAATACATAAATGATTAAAATAAAATAAAATATGATATATGTATTTCACTAATATCAATATGTTTTCATGTGATAATTAAATATACTTACATGATATAATGAACAACGATAAAACCAACGACCATTGTTCTTCTGTGTTTTCGACATGAAGATACGCATCCGTCTACACCCATAATAACACATGGGTCTTTTGTCCATCCTACTTTTACAATTATAAATTAAATTTATAAGTAATATTTAATCATTAGAAATTATAACAAACATCACATAACACTAATGAGAACTAGTTAAGTTAACAAATATGTCTAAATTCTAACAAAACACTAAAGTATTGACAAATATTTAAAATTAAAAATAGGATAAATCATGAATTGATATTAATATAATTTGCCCACATCACTTGAGCAATTTGATGTGCACTCTCATATGATAAATCAATTGAATGGTTTGTGCTACTTGTGCTCTCTTCTTCACCTTGGACTGAAATGTCTTCTACCTCATATTCTCTAAACAACTAATCATTCCAAGTTGATAGACGAATCCAATTATGAAGAGTACAACATGCATCAACAATTGATGGTTGCCTACTTGGCTTATAACAAAGGCATCATCCTTAATATTGGAAATCGGGTCTTCAAAACACCAAAATAACTTTCAATAATATTCTGAAGAGATGAATGTCTACAATTAAAAAGCTCTTTATACCTAATAGGTTGATTACGTCTACCCCGATATTCTTGTAAATGATATCGCTCACCTCGATATGGTGGCAAAAATCTAGATATACAAGGATAACCAGAATCAACTAAATAATATTTCTCCACTTAGCCAAGGAACATTGACTTCTGGTTTAGTCAATGCATCCAAAAATATATGTGCATCGTTTGTTGTTCCTTCCCAACTAGCATAAACAAATGTAAACATCAGATCAAAATCACATGCACACATAACATTTTGTGTTATAACTATTTTTGTACCCCTAAAATTGGTTTGTCTATCAACTGAGACTCATGCACTAATATGAGTGTCATCAATTGCACCAATGTAGTCCTACAACAACAAACATTTATTATTATTAAGGAAATAAATTAAACAATGGTTCATGAAAACTATTTATGTACATGAAATTCACATTTATAAATATTTTGTATAAACTCTTACCTTAAACCATGGAAAATATTTAGGATTACTAGCAACATATGAAAACACCTCATTGGTAATATTGCTAAGACGTATGAGAATTTTGCCTAGTCGACATAATGCATGTCTAACTTCTTTAAAGTGCCGAGTGACAGTCTCTATAGAGTGTTGAAAACGGTCTGCTACAACCCTCATTCTCACATTATGTCCTACGATTAGTAAGAACATAGCAACTGCCTCTTCAATTGTAATTAATCGTGTATCCTGTAAGTTTTCATGTCTCTTAAGATGATAACAAATGTTCATAAATGTTTCTTTATCCATCCGAAATAGTTCATAGCATGTCTAAGGATGACCTTCTATCATATCTCTCACAAATTATGCACCACTCAACATTGACATCATTTAATGTGTCTTGCATAAAAATATTTCCTCAAACTCATTTATCATGTGAGCAATAAAAATTTCATCTAAATCATCATCCTCTTCAGAAGATGAAGTTGACTCATATAGTGAACCATTGCTTGTGCTATTATCATCCATTGGTTACTACACAAAACAAATTAACTCACAATATAAAATAGCACGAAATGAACATTAAAGTAGATATAATATAAGTTTCATAACCATAAATAACATCCATACAATGACAAGCTAAAGAGCATGGTAAAAGATTTTAACCAAAAGAGAAATAGTACATATTACATTGTCATCAGAATAGTTAGTCATCCAAACATTCACATTTAAAGCCTATCAAGCCATGCCATTTTCTTCTCATCAAGCATATTCATAAAAATCTCTCTCCACTCCGACGTTATGAACTTCTCAGCAGTTTTTAAATAATAGTCATTATCCATCAATTCAATGGTTTGTAAGGCTTCCATGCACCTTGTTATGCTAAAATCATTAGTACCTACACTAGTAGTTTCACTACTAGTTCAACTCTTATATCTCTCCACTCTAGCCAACAATGCCTCAATTCTAGCTCGAGATGTTTCTATTATAGCCTTTGCCCAAGCTTTCAAAGCATCTCCCATTTAACTTAATCTGGACTCTTTCTTACCTCTACGCTCTAATAGAAAATCAATTACACACTTTCCAAAACGGGATGTCACTCCTTCTACCATCTTTAGTCATAGAAGACCATCAAGGATCTCAGTATCTGCATCCACATGCACTCCACCATGTTCCAAATTGTCATCCATCTCATCCTCATCATCAATGTTTGGTGGATCTTGGGTGGAAAAGTAGTGGAGGGCATCGGTTGTTGTTGATGGATTAAAGATCAATCCTAGCAAGTTGTAGTTTGGGCATCCCTTTGAGCGAAATCTTTTTGCATTTGGGTGTGCCTAATAGAGGGAAAAAAAACTCACTCTTCGTGTACACCAAATATTTAAATTAAAAAGTAATTAATTTAAAAGTTGTTTTTACCCTAATTTAATTTTGTCAGGTTTTCTCTAGAGCATGCACCGTGTTAGTTTCAACATCCCAATCAAATACAATATGCTTTAAAAAATCGGAGAACTCACGGTGCATTGCACGTAGTCTATTACACTTTTGTTTAAGCTGTTTCAAATTGAAATTTCTTTTTCCTTGGCTATTGACCTCAAGTAAGATCCTCCTCCATGTGTTGGTACTAAATGTACCACTATTCATGTTACTTTTATTAACTTCATTTACCATAATGTCAATAAAAATTTTCTCTATATTACTTCTCCATGTTCCTGCATCCTCAACATATTTTATCTCAGTTGTCATTTGTACAATCCCGTCACAAATAAGAACCCTATGAGAAGACAACTTTTAGAATCACCAATAACATTTAAGGGTCTGTTTGAATGAGAATTAAGATTGTTGAAGTATAGTGTATAAAAATATGAAAGAAAAATAAATAAAAATAAAAATAGATTTGATATTAATTAGATCATAGATATTTTTTTATTTTAGTTTTCATAAAATTTGAAACAAAAATTGAAGAAAAAAAAAGAAAGAAAAGTAAATAAAAATGATAAGAGTTTGATTAATTTTAAAATAAAAATATTTTTTATATATTTTTTAAAATAAATCAAACATGATAAAATCATTTTTATTAACATTTTTTCTTGATTTAATCTTTAATTTTATTAAAAATTATAATATATTCTATTAAGATGAGATAAAAAGCTTTAAAAAGAATTAATTTAATTTTTACAACTAATTTTCACCCAATAAGCTTGTAAATAAAATATATAGGACATGAAAATAAATGCAAACATGTCCATTTGAGATGTAGAAAAATGAATGCAAAGAAACTATCAAAATAAGTTTTAGTTTTCATATAAACAAAAAATTTATTCTAAATTTTATTTTTAGTAATTAATCTAAATATAATTTTTATTTTGATGATTGAAGTCAAAGCAACCAAGTTTTTATTTTAATAAATTTGCTTTGACCAATAATTGTTACTTTACAATTGACACTATATTTGTTCATTGTTGTTTGAGTTATAAGTTAGGTGAAATCTGAAGATGGTGTTCACTTTCCAAGGAGATTCCAACGCATGGTTGAGTAATATATGTATTTTCTCTTTATTTATGAAATTTTATTTTACCAACTAGTTTATCCATACAAATGACCATCATGTCCTTGAAAAATCTCTATAAATGAGGGTTAGCATGCCAATATTGAAAAAGACTCTTACCCAAGATCACCTTCTTATTTACAAGTTACAACTCTCTCTCTCTCTCGTCTCTCCCCTTCTTGAAAACTAAAAAGGATTTTCACATGCAAAACCCTCCCAATTCATAAAACTCGTTGTATATATCTTTAATGAAATTTATCATTAAAGATGAATTTCCCAGCAGCTCGTTTTCACTCACTTCCATGTTTTTAAGCAATTTTTTTGTTTTTCTTAAACAAAACAACTCAAGAAAAACTAGAACTGAGAAACGGGAAAAATTAGAACAAAAGAATTTTTTTTGTTTTCTTTCTTGTTCACCAGTTTTCTCAGCACCCAAACGAGAAAAATTAGAAAACTAAAAACACATGATAGAAAAAAAAAACTCAGATCCCATTTGAATAACAAAACTAAGAAATGATTCCCAAAATCCAATTTTAAACAAAAATCAAATTTCAAAACAAACAAAATGGCTTCTACACATTTTCATTCCGAGAAACAACTGTTTCATTCTAAAAACTTCTATATTTTTTAAGAACAAAAAAGCTGAGAATACAAAAAAAAATTCTCTCTTTACCCAGATCTAACATTTTTCTCAACAAATATTACCAAAATAAGCCTATTTTACTAGATCTACCAAAAATAACTTCAACATGTACAGAAATAGAAGGAAAACACTAATGTGTTGGTAGAGCTACCTTTGTTTTGTGTTGTTGGAGAAGCCATCATTGTATTGGAGGAGAGGAAATGTGAGAACGGAGATAAGAAAAACACGGAGACCAACAGTTCTCTTATACCTTTTTTTTTTGTTCTCTAAACAATAAAAAAATAGGGAAAACAACTTTTTTTTTTTGTTCTCTCAAAAGTGTCATTTTGAGAACACGGGGAATAAGAAAAACAAAAACAATTTCTTCTATCAAACAAGTTTTTAGTGTTTGTTGTTTTCAAGAACAAAAAACAGTTCTTGAACAACAACCAAACAAGCCCTAAGTTTTGTCTTGTTTTGGTTTTTTCCATTTATGGGAGGCTTAGCTCGAGGCTTGGCTAGCAAGGTGGAGTTTGGTATTGAAATGCACATTAGTCAACATTGCATAAAATCCTAAATATTTTGAGAGTAGAATTGATAATTTGAAATATGCAAAGTTAGGTTCTCATTTTACTAATATTTTCATATTAGAGGATGAAAACACATTTTTTTCAATGATCTTTTTAACCATAAAAATATATATTTTTAACCATTTTGAAATATTTGTTCAAAATTATCCATTTCTCTTTATCTTTTAATTTATTTTTAAAAAAAAAAAAAGTTGTTTGAAATTGCATTTTGAAATTATGATTTCAATATGCATTTTAAAATCATGATCTCTAAATTTGTATTAATAATATACTTTCAAAATGAAATTTTAAACTAATTTTGAAAAAAATGCTAGTTTGAACAATAGTTTAAAAAACATGTCCAAAACCTATATTTTATTGGACTAAAAGACTAATTTGTCAAAAAAATTCTCAATTTCTTAAGTTACTGCACTAATGAGAAATTAAATCAATTTATTAAAAATAACGTGCAATATTTAGTCCTTAGAGCTAAAGTTCAAAATGCAATTGGTAACAACTAGATTTTAAAAAATCAATATAATGAGATAGGGTGCTAGCGAAAAGTGAGACTAAACTTATAGCATAAGGGTTTGTAAAGATTGATGAAATAAATTATGAGAAAACTTTTGTATGGTAGCTAAGCTTGAGTCTGTTAGAGTGTTGACATATTAGATTTAAGCAAGGGAAGCAATATTAATTTTTCAAAAAAAATTGATCTTTAGGGTTGAAATATCAACATTTAGGTTTGGATATTCCAACTTTAAGTTCTATGTGTTGAAGAATCAAATTGATGTCCTCTAAAGTCTCATAGACCCACAATCTTTCGTCCAATGACTCAACCTGGTTCCTTAGCACACAAACAACGGGTAGTTTAGGAGGATGGAGGCTAGGGCTCTCTCTTTTCTCTTGATGGTGGAAAATAAAAGTAATGAAAACCCTGACCCTTAAAAAGGTATTTATGGAAATCCTAACTAGGCTTGGGTCACTTAATTTAGCACAAATTGGATCTTAATTGATTAATTAATCCCACAGGGTCATCTAATTAATCAATTAGCTTAATCCAAAGATGTCCTTCATTAACCCCTATACAACCTTACGTAATTACCAAAACTCCTTTATGCACATAAGTGAAGTGAGAACTAATCCAACTCTCATAGATTGTGCCAATAAGGTATATGAGTTTAATCACAAATCACTAAGATCCATAGGACAATACTATCTCCCTCAAAATTCTAATTTTGAAGTTGATTCAATATTACATTACAAAAAAATCAACTATACTCTAATCCCTATATAAATGATAATGAGAGACAGAGTGCTCGAGTTTATAACCTATTATCCATTGTGTTCAATTTCCCCATAAACTGGTGTTTGTGATTTAACAAGAAGAAAACTATAAACCTTTCAAGACCGCCTTTACTATTCTTGTGTTACAGATCTTCCTATTGTGTGTTCAATTGACATGTCTTAGCTCTCCATGAGTTTATGTCAAGTTCCACTTAAAGAACTACTATGACTATATATTACATGAACACGCCTCTTTAAGATCATCAAAGGGGACACTTGTCTTAATCTCATGAGATATCATAGTGTCTCTATTGAGAATACCTATTGCAACCAACTTCCATCAACAGTAACTCAAATCATAGGAAATATATGATCACTTTAGGATCTCACTTATAGGTCAAAACCATTGTTAATTTGGGCACAAGTCCAATATTCTCTCAAGGTTGAAAGATAACGCAATGAAACAACTTAGTGAAGTCATGACTACTTGATAGCCTTATATCATGACTCACCATATGTCATGTCTAATGTGTAATCATACACACTAGTGCACTTACCATAAAAAAACTCATCTCGATGGTCAAGACCAACCATCTCTCCAATCATAAGGTAGTACACTACAACCTCCAATGGATTGTCTAGGTCTATAAATGAGTTGTAAACAAGTCATCTACTTGCAAATAACTCATAACTTGGATCTTCTATATAACTCCTAATATACCCATGTCATGTACAATACAAGAGATATTAGACGGAAATGTTCATAAAGTACAATGCATGAAATAAGGATATATAGAAGTGAAATTGAAATATCATTACATAAACAATGAATTTCATATCTTTTACATCATGTTATGCTTTTAAGGATTCTATCCCAACATCATTTACCATCAAAACATATAGACATTATATATTATTTTATTAAGGGTTTTGTAGAAGAAAAAAATTACATCTTTACAATAAATTCATACTAAAAACTAGTTAGTTGATATTATGATTAAACTTTTAAATTCTCTTAGGTTTGAATCCCTTAAAAAATCTTTAGGTGTATGTTTTCTAAATTGATGTTACATTTCTAGTTCAAGAATCTTTTATTTAGAGGGAGAAAATTTTTAAGATCATATTTTGTCATTTGCTTGATTTAGTTTTGTGATATATTTGATATATTATAATTTTCCTTAAAAGATAAATTGTCCCTATATCATTAGATACTAATTAAAACATTTCTTTTTCTATTTTCTATATCTTGAATTATTTTAATTCATTATCATAAATGAAAAAGTGATTCCTCTTTCACTTGTAATAATGAAAATTTTTCCCTATGTTTTCCTAAATTTCAAAGGTAATTTTTCAATTATCAAGAGTTACGAGCTTTCACATCTCATGCAAAAAGAAAAACTAAATATATTATTTATAGGAAAGTAAGGGTGGCAATGAGTCATATCATGTCATGTTGTATCGAGACAAAGAACTCATAAAATTTACTCAACTTGAACATGATCAATTTAATAATTATATCATAATAACCCAACACGAATAAGACACATTTATTAAATGAGAACATGTTACGACCCATGTTTAATAAACAAGTTGAGTTGACATGACATGACACAAATACTTATTAATTCAATAGGCACAAATAACTTGATAATTAAGTTGACCAATTATTACTCATTTAATGGGCTGGCATGATTATGATTATGACATGTTAAATGGGTTACCACGATTTACACCATTTAACTTGCTTATAATTTTTAATATATATAAAAAACATTTTTTTATATAAAAATTACAATTTATTATATTATAACCATTTAAAATAATTATTATATTATAATTTTTAAATATATAAAAAATATTATTTTATATATCATAAATAAAATAATAAAATTATTATATTATTATAACATGAGGTTTTTTTTAGTTTTTTTATGTATGTGTTTTCGTTCATCTTCTTATTATGGGGAATTTTGAATTACTTCATTCCTTGGCCTTAGATCATATAGAGTGTATGTTATCTATCTTTGGCTTCTCTAAAACTAATGCAACAAAAACCATAAAATAACTTAGATCTAGAGATATAATGAACATAACTTCAATATGGATATTCCTAGATTAATTCCAAGTTGATGAAGTCGTCGAAAAAGATTCTGAAACCATAGAAAACACTATGGAGCTCATTTGCTCAATGTTCTTCTACTCGATCACACCTCACACAAATCTAGACATGATAAAAGTGTGAGTTTTCTCTTAAGAAGATGACTAAGGTCTCTCTCTAGAGGTTTTGTGGAAGATGATAGATAAATGCCTAAACCTTAAACCCCTCAGGGAGTAGTTTATGTAGGGCTCTTAGTGGGCTTAAGTGACTTAAGCTCAAATTGAGCTGAGGTCCTCTAATACCCACCTAAGTTCTAATTAATTAATTAGTTCTATTAAGTTCTGATTAATTAATTAACCATAGTATTAAAAAATAATAATTCATAAGATCAAGTACAATCTTGCACTTTTACCAAAATACTTTTATACACACTTATGAACTAGAAGCTAAAATTCCTCAAAAATGTGTTATAATCAACTAGGAGCTCAAGCAGAGACCACCCATAAGAAAATATTGAATCCACCATAATCTAATTTTGAAGTTGATTAAACATTCTAATAAAAAAAATTAGGGAGAATTATGTTTTGGGGGTAGATGGACCCCCAAATTAACAAAAGGTCCATATAACTCTTTAAATTGAGCCTAAAACCCAATGAAAGTATGGAAATTGAGTTGAAGGATATCATCCTTCAATATTTTCAAAAATGCCCTTTGTTGATTTTGAGAAAAAAATTAATATTTTTGAAAAATACTTTTATTTAATTTAATATTTTTTATTTAATTTAATATTTTTTAAAAATACTTTTATGTAATTTAATATTTTTTAAAATACTTTTATTTAATTTAATATTTTTTAAAAATAAATTTATTTAATTCAATATTTAAAAAAAAATTTAATTTAATATTTTTTTAAAATAGTTTAATTTAATTTAATATTTTTGAAAAAAAATTTAATTTAATATTTTTGAAAAAAAATTTAATTTAATATTTTTGAAAACTACTTTTATTTAATTTAGTATTTTTGAAAAAAAAAATTATTAAAAAAAAATTATTTAACTTAATTTTATAAAATATTTTATATGTGTTCTTAAAGGGTATATTTGTCCGTTACTATTTCATATCCTTCAACTCAATTTGAAGAGTTATATAGACCTTTTGTTAATTTGGAGGCCCATCTACCCCTAAAAGATAATTCTCCCAAAAAATTAATTGCACTTTAGTATTCTATAAAATTATAATAAGGCAAAACTCATATCCGTGTCTTATTATCTACTGCATAAAAACTTCTCATGAACTAGCATCTATAATCTAACAAAGTAGTACTATCAACTTATCAAAATTACATTTTCAACTCTTAAGTTATAGATCCACTCATTATGTAATCAATTGACATACTTCTACTCCGTGGAATATATGTCAAATTCCACTAAATAAATTGCTATGACCATAGTCGTCTTGATCACATGTTATTTTGATAACTTAAGATGTCATATTGTCTTAATTCTATGAGATATTATAGTATTTCTTTAATTTTTCATCAATAATGACCTAATCCATAAAGACATATGATAACATTAAAAATAAAAAAATAGACAAAAATGTTTGTCAATTAAAAAATAGAAAAATAGTTTTTAGTTCTTAAAAATAGGAAATAGAATGTTTTCTAATAACATATTTGAATTGCTTTTAGCTATCTTCACTTAATTTCCATACAAAAAATGGATAATGATTGAAAATAAATCATTATAAATAAAAAAATAGTTTTTTTAAAACTATTTTCAAAATCACTTGCAATAGTTCCCATGTATCTCCCATTCTTTTCCGTCCTCTAACTTTTTTTCCCCACATAAACCATTTTTCTTTTCCATGTATCACCACATGGCCCCCTCATCTTTTATTTTTCCTTTTTCTCATCCTTTTGTTTTAGTATTTGTTTCCTTGATTTTATTTTTCCTTTTTACAAATTTTTTCATTTGGTTTTTCCCATTTAAAAACTGTTTTATCTGTTTATTTAATTTAATTTATTTTTTTAAAAATTTATTTATTAAAAAAAGTTTTAAACTTGTTAAAAAAATAATAATTTCACTTCATTTAAGGTTTTAATTAAATACAATTAGTTTCTATTGATTTGAAAATTCGTCAAATATTTCTCTTATTTTGAATTAGAAAGAGAGGTAAGTAAAAATATTAAATAATAACTATATGGGAGGTATGTAATAAAATTTAAAATCAATGGGATTAAATATATTTACTCAATACCTTAGGGTGGTAAATGAAATTTACTTAAAAAATGTGTATAGACAGAACTTCCCATCCGAAAATTGAACCACCCTGGTGCGTTGAACCAACGCGTTAGCAACACTAGGGTTTGAACCATTTTGGCACGAGGCACCGGTGACTAGGGTTCTAGCTATCTGCTATAAAAGGAAGCGCCACGCCATAAATTTCTGTTCTCTCACTAATCTGCACGACCTGGTTCGCGAAACCAGGGCAGCTGACTCCCTCAAAACCTAGAAAATCTCTGTAAATCTCTTCACTTGCTCTCTTCAGATCTCTCTCCACATCAATAACTATGCCTCCCAAGTCCTCTAAGTCCAAGGAAGCCCCCGCCGAACGACCCATCCTCGGTCGTTTCTCATCTCATCTCAAGATTGGCATTGTACGTTTCAATTCATTCTCACACTTGCTCGGAAACTCTGGTTTTATCCTTTGTTTGGTTGCTGAGAAAATTGCTAATTTTTTTTAATAAAATTTTTTGTTTCAAAGTCCTTCCTTTTATTAGCATCTGAACGAGGATTTGAAGTTTGTGATTAGTTTTGCGTGTTTCTTTGATGTTGGTGAACTTCATGTTGATTGATGGGTGTAGTTGCTTTGGTTGTGGGATGGAAAATGGTAGTTTTCACTTGTTTCTATTATTTGTATGGGGTTTTTGCTATGATAAAACAAGGTTATGGGAATTGAATGAAGTCTTAATTCTGTATAGTTGGATTTCAGTTCTCAATTTGTTGATATATAAAACGACCAAAAATTTGAATTGGAGCTGGGCTTTTCAATTCAATGTCTATGCAAAAAAGAGCAGCCTAAATGAGATTGTTTGAAATGGAGGAGCAAAGTAGTGATTGTTGACGGTCTAGGAATTTTTTTTCCAAGATTGCTTGGGTTTCTGTCCCTTTTACTCTGTGAACTGGCCGGCTTTTGTGATGATGACTGTAGTGATGTTTTTCTTGTCTTTTCATTTCAGGTTGGATTGCCAAATGTAGGCAAATCAACACTTTTTAACACACTCACAAAGCTGGCAATACCCGCGGAGAACTTCCCTTTTTGTACCATTGAGCCAAATGAGGCCCGGGTTAATATCCCTGATGAGCGGTTCGAATGGCTTTGCCAGCTGTACAAGCCGAAAAGCGAGGTTTGTGAATTTAAATTCTGAATCCAGACTATCAACTACCAAGATTGTGTGTTTTGCTCATAGAATAAGAGGGTTTTGTAAGTGAGTACTCAAAAAAGAAAAAAAGAATGTTTTAAGAGGTGTCTAATTAAGGGAAGCACACAAGAAATTTACAAACACCACTGCCTTCGGTATATCACCCTGGTCCTCATCAGCATTCTTAATGTAGTTTCAACTGGTTCTTCACTTTCTTTGTGGCGTCAATAGGTTCTTTAGCATGACCTTCGTGATAAGCTCTTTTCTTGCCATTGACCCTGGATACTCTTATGTTTGAATTAGAAATTTAAAGGAACGTGGTTTTATCTTTGAGAATGACAATACCTATAAAAAAAAATGTTTGAGAGGGACAACATTGGTAGGAATGAATTTGCAATTGCCTTTGCTCATTTAAATATTTCTTTAGTTGTTATTTTGAACTTGAAGTTGTGAGCAAACAATCGTAATTGTGGTTTGTGGTTCATCAATAGTATAATGTACAGGATTGTTAATACATGTTCTAATAAAATGCAAATGCAATTTGGAAGAGGGTTTTTCTTAATAGAAATAGCATACAAAACCATATTGATTTTGGAGTCATGGTTCTAATTATCATATGATGCAGAAATTGAAAAAAAAAAAAAAAAGGTAGCACATGGGAGCCATAATGTAACTTGCCTATTATGAAAAAAAGGCATAATGTGACTACTACTAAGTGCCACATGATGTCAAACCTTGTGTTGCAAATCACCTTTGGCAACTCTCATTGTAAACCATGATGAGAATGGATATGCATGTCAGAATGGTGAAGGATGCACTGTGCTTATCTTGATATAAATTGAGTTGACAGGTTGTGCTCTTTCTTGTTGTCATGTCCTTCTGATTGTGCTTGACTATCCTCAATATATAACAATAGTTTAGAGACTCTAGATGTCCTCTATACCCTCATGGCATGTAGCTTGCCGAGGATATAACCTTGTAGTGGTCCTTAAATGTAGTGCAAAAAGTCTCATTACCATCATTGCTTGAGTGATCAATTGATTTTACCATTTTATAATTGTTTTTCCATCTTCCTTTTTATCTCATCCTCTACCTTCAATATTATCCCTGTCATGACCTTAATTTCCATTCTCTACCTTCTCTATCAATGTTATTGTTTCATGATAATTCTTTCATCTTCCTCTTTAGGTTCTTCCTCGACCTTTAACCTCACTAGCTTTGAATGGAAGTATTAAGTATCAAGCTTATGTTAGTGATTTGTGCTTCCTAGACCTTTCTTGATCACTCAGAGTTTGACAAATAAATCATTGATTTAAGTTTTAGGAATTTCAATGTTATAAAGTGTCAAGAGAAGAAAACCATTGTGTCACTTTTCTATGAATTAAGGATTACTTTTGTTTGCTATGTGAGGTAGATAAGTTGACCCTCAAGGTTATCCCTCTTGGATTTTTCCTTAAGTCTTGCCTTAAGGTAAACCTAATGGTGTAAGCCTCAAAAGCCATCTAGGACTATGTGGGACCTGATGTTCAATGGTTCCCACTTGAAAGATTGTATTTTGGAAAGTTTTAAGTATTGAAACCATAGTATTCACCTAAGTTGCAGCATATTGACAGGATTTAATTTGCTATGGCATGGAGTATGGGCCCACCGTCCTTGTAACTAGATGCATGACCAAGTTGGTGATGAAGACACGTCATTAGATTCATTCTAAATTAGTATGTCTACTTCAAAAATGCCCTTGAGGCTTGACTCATGTGGTAAAGGGATGGGGAGGGTTTGTGGGAGGTTCTAGGTTCAAGTCCCAATGGGGACAAAAAAAAAATTTACCTATCAAAAAAAAAAAAAATGTCTACTTTGAAAATCAATTAAGTTGAATCTTTGATCATTTGAATTGAATTTTTTGGGAAAATTACTTTGTTTATAATAGCGGCCTATGATTTTTTATTTTTTAATTTATAATGCCTTTTGTAATGTTAGGTTTTTATGTTTATATGATAAATATGTCACATCAGAGGGTGCATAATCTTAGTAGATGAAAGTTATACAATTCTCATCACAAATGAGGCCATTGACTCAAGGTTGAAGAGCAACAATAGTGCTATTGTTTGTAAGATGGATATTAAGGTGTATGATCACATTAATTGGAACTTCCTAATGGAGGTCTTGGAGAAAATGAGTTTTAATTAGAGGTTGATTGGATGGATCAAGTGGTGTATCTCTACAACAAAATTCTTGTTTCTAGTAAATGGGACTAGTCGGTTTCTTTTAGAGCTTAAGGGGGTGATATAGGGAGACCCCCTGTCTCTTTATTTATTCATTTTGGCCATGGAGGTGATTAGCATGATTTTGTGGAGGGTGAGCGAAGGGGCTTCATCTTGGGATTCAAGATGGGTGGTAAAGGTGGATTGGAGCTTGAAATGACTCACCTATTGTTTGTTGATGACACTTTGATCTTCTACGACGCTAGTCAAGAGCAATTGAAAATTTTGAGTTGGTCTTTCATGTAGTTTAAGACAAAATCCAGGTTCAAAATTAATTTGGAGAAAAGTGAGCTAATTATGATTGGTGGTAAGGGCAATGTGGAGGTGCTAGCAGCTTCTTTGGTTGCAAGGTAGGGCATCTTCCCCTTCTACTTATCTAGGCTTGTTGTTGGGAGCTCTTTTTAAATAAAGAAGGGTTTGGGTCTTGGTGGACGAGAGATTTCAAAGAAGGCTCATTATATGGAAGAGATAACCTCTATCTAAGGGAGGGAGACTCACCCTAATATGGAGTACACTATCTAGTCTTTCAATTTCTTTTTTGTCTTTGTTTGTTATCCCCAAAAAGGTGAGTTTGACTTGAGCATGTCCAAAGAGACTTTCTTTGGGGTGGGGTTGAGCTTGCAAAAAAACTCCAACTTCATCTTGTTAATTGGTCCATAGCCTATTTGGACAAAAAGCTTGGGGCCCTTGGCATTAAAAATCCCTATGCTCTAAATAAGGCTTTCCTTGGCAAGTGGAGTTGAAGATTTATTCCTTATGTAGACAAGTTATCACTCAGAAATTCAAGAAAGAAGGAGCATGGTGTGAGGGATGGTTATGGATTGGGTGTGTAAGACAATTAGAAATGAGTGGGATTATGTTAAGAGTAGATCGTTGTTCATTATTGGTAATGGAAGAAGGGTCAAATTTTAGAATGATAGATGGTGTGGAGATTTATCTTTGGAAGAATCTTTTCTATCATTGTTTTCTATAGTCATTGTCAAAGGTTTCATGGGTAGCGGAGGTGTTGGGAGCATGAGGGGGAAAGAGGTTAGTGGAGCCCTCGCTTTTTAAGACAATTTCATGATTGATAGCTCGAAGGAGTTATGACTTTTTTAAGAAACTCCAAGCCCATTCAATCAGGAGAGAGGAGGATGATAGATTAGGGTGGAAGGAGTTTGAATGTGGCAAGTTCCCCATCAAATCCTTCTATGACTCTTATAGCCTAGGGAAGAAGAGAGCCTTTTTCTCACAATCATAGCTTGGAACTCTTGGGTACCTATGAAGGGGAGATTTTTTTTCTTAGGAAGCATTGTGGGAAAGAATTTTGATGATCAATGAACTTAGGAGGGGAAGGATTATGCTGAATAGATGCTATATGTGCAGAAAAGAGGAAGAATCAACTGATCTTTTACGCCTTCATTGCCCTTAAGCTAGTGTCTATGGCAGTTGATTTTCTCTTTGTTTGGCGTGGTATGGGTGTTTCACTCATCATTACGAGGAACTTTGTTGAGCTGGTGTGGATCTTTTATGAGCAAAAAATTGGAAAAAAGCTTGGAGAGCAACTCCTTTGTATATGTTTTTGACGGTGTGGAAGGAAATAAACAAAAGGGCTTTTGAAGACTTGAAAAAATCATATGCAAGCAATTAAACTTCCATTTATTAGTTCTTTTGTGGAATGGGTCAAACTATATATAGATGATCATTGTTTGACTATGATAGGCTTTGTAGACTGGATTAACTCAGAATAAGTAGATGGAGTTTGTTTTCCCTCTCTCGTTCTCTTGCTTGCTTGTTTTGGTGATAAATGTATGCATCATGTGTCCTTTGTTGTGCCTCTTGCTCAAGTGCTATCTGCATATATTCTCTTATTGCCTATTATATATATATATATAGATGAAAATTATACACTTCATGCTAAGAAAATGAAAAACAAATACAAAGAAAGGAAATACAATGTTCAACAACCTTGCGCCTATGGTATGCATGAACTCTAAGATGGAGCTCCTCCTATCCATTTCTACTTCTACAAACATTCTTTTATTGTTATCTTCCCATAAACTTCAAGATGGGCACATTGGAGAACCTTTGAGTTTTTTAAACCCTGCTCTGGCACAATCTGAAGCCAAATTGCCTCGCCCACCTCCATCAAGCCCCTATCCTCCAACTGAGAAGCAGCAGCCTCAGAGACCTCCGAAGGCCTGGACACAGGGCTAACACCGATGCTCCTTAGATTGAAAGCAAGGGCCTTCCATCCCCCTAGATTGTCCCTTCCCTCAGGAAACACTAAGGAGAACCTTTTCTCCTCTGTTGACACCACAGAACATCGTAGAAAACTCCCCGCACTGTTTCTACGAAGCTCCAGCTTAAAACTCCTTACCCCCTCATTCCATGCCATCTTGAAGGACTTTCTAGACTTCCCTTTGCAGCAAACCTCTACCCCCTCCAGCAACAGTGCTAGACCCCTCCAAACTTGATCCATGTGGAAAACCCTCAGCCTCTCTCTAAAATCTTTCCAACAGTCTTCCCCTAGACCAACTCCAAAGAAATCTCAAAGGATTTTGATTCAACCCCAAACTGACACTTCTTTTTTGCTGGTCCATCTTGTTGAATCACCATCACTCCATGCTGAAATCTTGCTTCACTCCCAAACTTCTCTATCATAAGTTGTACTCCTTTTCCAAATCAATGCCCTTTGGAAGGAAGGCCGCCTTTGTGGACCCATGGAGCTTCAAATCTCCAAGCTAGGATGCTTATGTTCACCCATATACACCACCATCTCATTATAGAATGAATGGATGATTTTTTTTTTTTTTTGGCAGCTGACTCTCCTTCCAAATCATCTTTAGAATTTCCTTCTTTATTTAGAGACAAACAATTCAGTTCATTTCATTGAACAAGAATTCACAGAGAAGGATAGTTGTCCTTCCAAAGAGAAGAAACTCATGTAGAAGGGAAGAAAATAAGTACGGTCTAGAAGCAATAATTTTAGAAGACCTTCTAGTCCAAAACAACTCCAACATACACACAAAACAATGGTTTGTGGAGGTAAAAATTGTACAAAAGTCTCTTAAGTGAGGGACCCAACATTTAGGTAGATAATTTGCTACCCAATTAACCATGGGAGAAATCTAAGAGAGCACCCTTGAAGTCTAGCAATGTCGATAATTTTTTGTTTGCACCTGAGAGGTGACAATAGCAAAATACTCTCTGCATGAGATAGTACAAACTCAGAAATAGACCAAAAATAATTCCTTTAAGAAAGGCTTCAATCCTTGAAAAAATTAATTAGTTCCAAACCAATAGGTTTTGTGAAGGTTTTCAATCCACTGCCTCATGTTCCTTAATCACACCTCTAATTCCTAATTAGTCCTACTTACCTAAAGAACAACCATTAAGGTTTTGCTTGAGTGCAACTTCTAGGAGAGAGCTCCATTTAACTTGCTCTTCCAATACACTCTTCATGGATGAACATACAAGGCTCTAATCTAGCAATGTAAAGCTTAATAGGTTTCCATAAAAGCATTCATTTTTTATGTCTTAAGGTACAATAGAAAATGTATGGAGACTTATAAATCCATAACGGACCCCCATCTATGCTAAAAAAGAAAAGGTAAAGTTGGAACAAGATGTAACATGATGAAAATATTTTAAAAAGTATCTTATTTTAAAAAATGTGACTAGCTTTTTATTTATTTATTTTTTTCAATCCAAAAAGATTAAAAAAAAATTATTTCATAGGGAGAGACTAATTACCATTCTTTTAATATATTGACTGAAGTGCCCTTATTGCAACAATTTTATAAATTTAAAAGAAATAACTCACATGACATAATGTATATAGTTTCAATCTTGAAAACTATGTATTTTGATGCGCCTTTTTCAAGCGCTTTTGATATAATCACCCTTTTTACCTATAAAAAAGAAATGTGCATAGTTTCAATCTTGAAAACTATTAAAATAATGTGAAACTAGTCTAGTATTTTCTTATTTAATTATAATAAAAAAATGAAAGAAAATGAAATATAATAAAATTATTTTAAAAATTTATATTTTTTTAAACTCTTGATTCTTTATCTAAAGAGTTAATAAGGTCATAGATGATTCAAATTTCTATTTCCTTCTTATGTTTTCATATTGAAAAGTACTCTTTATTTCATTGTAATTTTCCTATTTCGTTTTTGTTAAAGTTAGTTTCAATATACTTAAAAATGCTCCTTTTCTTTTTCTTTAACTATGTATATCCACAACCATAAGGCAACATTAGCTCTTGTATTAACAAAATTAAGGATAGAAAGTCCTTTTAGTTTCCCGAGAAAATAAAAAACTCACTTATTCACATAAATTGTAGCAAATAACTAAAACTCAACTTTATCAACAATTAACATATATTACCAATATTATTGTCATCAAATAAAAATAACCCAACTTTATCATCAAACAAATTAAAAATTATAAGATATCACACTGAACAAAATAAAATAATAAAAAGGAATAGTTTCAAGAATATATTGATTAAACCTAGAAAAATAAAACACATAAATAGCAAAATTTAGATTTTTTATATTTAAAGATTAAGTCAAATAGACAAGAATTTTTGTAACAGCAAAGTTGCTTATGAGGTGTTAGAAATTGGGTTGAAGACATTTGAATAGAGTAGAGTTCTTTGAGATGGTTGAAGACGAGAAGAGTTATGACTTTAAGGTTTCATATTAAGGACTTTGTAGATAATATTTGTATGTTTTTTTTTTTGATGGGTAAAATAATATTTTTTTGTATGTGTATATATATATATATATTTGTATGTTTTCATATTAATTAGTTGCTATCTGGTGCTTATGTGGCATTTTAATTATATAATATAAAAATCTTCTTACCATACGTTTAAAGGGCATAAAATAACAATTTTTGGTAGTTATTTTTGGCTTAAGCCTTAATGCAACTAGGCAATGAAGAAAGAGTTAGTACAATCTAGGCACGTATCAAAGAAGTGGGAATGAGAAGAAAATTTAAATTCCTCAGGTAATTCACTTCTTTGAAGAACAAAAACCTTCCCAACTCTCTTATAATCGTATTAGAAATTCATCTCATTTAGCAAGTTTTTGGGTTTGCCAGTGGATGGGAATGAGAAGGAAATTGCGACCCTACTGAGAAAGTTTGAATCTAGAAAGCGGCGTAGAGTTTCAATTGCAAAGAGGAGGCCCCCTTCCACGCCCCGTTTGGTTAGGGAGCTTCGAAATTTGGAATGTTAGGTTAATTACTATAGTTGAAACAAAAAAGAGAAAAACGAGAGTAACGGGTGGGAGTTGGTTTGTAAGTGACCTTCTAGGGTGTGTTTTTAGGGGGGCAGTCTTCTTGGTTTTAGTCTAGCTTGCAAGGAAAAGCAGTGGTGGTAGTAGTGGGATGTTTCAAGTTGTTCTCACCCAAATGTTGGTTAAGTCTGGTTTCATGTTTTCCTAGGCTTTAGGGTGTTGTCTTTCGTTTTGGGCGTTGGTTTGTTGTCTCTCTTTCCTTTTGCTTGTATTTGGTTGCTACTTGTATACTCCGTGTGTATTTTGTGCATCGTTTCCAAGCACTTTTAATATATTTGCTTTGTTTGCCTATTAAAAAATAAATAAAAATACAATACCCTCTCCATAGGGAAGGAAGAAGATAAGGACACAAAAATAATCATCCTTCTTCGACCTACCTCCACCAAATTCACTTTTCTTTGTAATCTTTTGTTGTGGGTTACAATGCACATAAAGGGGGGTTCCATAACCTTGATAGATTTTATATCTTGGTTGGAATCTTCATGAAGGGGCTTTTGTTTTTTATGCCCCTTTTTTGCTTTATTCTCAGTGTCTTTTGTGTGCAACTTGTGTATTTTGGTGCTCTTTTTGTTAGGCACTGTTAATATATTTTTCTTTTTTTCTTATTAAAAAAACGCCTACCTCCACCACATAAATATAATCAATGAAGGGTGTTTGCATAACATGGTCATAAAGTTTTATGTGAAGATTGCAATTTTGTATGTAGAGATGTATTTGGCTTCATATAATTAACACAGCTGATTGTATCTCATTCATGGTTGTGTCATTCATTATTCTCTAATATGTCTCACACTATTGAATAACAGGTATCAGCTTTTTTAGAAATCCATGATATAGCTGGACTTGTTCGAGGTGCTCATCAAGGACAAGGGTTGGGGAACAGCTTCTTATCTCACATCCGTGCAGTTGATGGAATTTTTCATGTTTTACGTGAGATTCTTTCATTTTCAGTGAATTTACTATCTGAATGTTATTTTCCTGGATTTATCATTCATGTGAATACTTTTGATCGAGATCATACGGTGGTTTTCCTATAAAAAAAAACAGATTTTGAGTGAGTGGTTTAGTACTATTTGAGAAACTATAATTGAAAACTACAGTTATTTTCTTGTGCAATAACTATATGCTCTTTCCTTTTTGTATTTTTTTTATTGGTTTATTTGTAATTTGTTCTTTTGTTTCTTTGTGTAACACCATATTGTATGGTTGCAAAAAAAGAATAAGCTAGGTTTTGGACAGTTCATGATTTTATGGTATGATGGCTTCTCCATCATTTAATTTGATTTGGGGAGTTGCCCGCTCCTATGTCCATATAATGGGTAAGTGAATATAGTTTTGAACTGCATTAGATGGGTAGGTTTTTGTTTTTCAAAGAAGTGGATTGCCTGAGGAATTTAAATTTTGCTGCTATCTTTCTAAGGTGATGCTCTATAAAGTTTTTTTTTGTACTTTTGACTGGACAAATTCATTTGTTGTGAGTTGTTGTTCCGAGTGATGTTTCAATCGAATTGGCAATTAATTTGAGAAGTATTATGTGATTATTCTTTTTTCTGTTTGTAATTTGGTTCTTTTGATTTAAATTTATCAGTTGTATCATTGCTATAAAATTGACTTCTATCATTTTTCTTATAGGTGCCTTTGAAGATCCAGATATCATCCATGTTGATGATTCTGTTGATCCTGTGAGGGATTTAGAGGTTATTAGTGAAGAATTAAGGCTGAAGGTACACTTTATTATTTGGAATTATGCTGATGTCTATCATACCTGAACTAAAACTCCCAACTTTTGAGACTTGTATTGATTACTTCATTTCTATTGCAATGGCCCAATGTGTGTCATGATCTTATGATATGCTGTGGCTGATTTTTCTTTCTTATTTTTTATAGAGTCTGAGACATATTGGTTAATCATATGGTGGAGTTTGTTACAGGACCCCCAACTCTTCTAAGCCCTGTATTGCTGATGTAGAATTTCAAGTAAGCTAATGAGGGAATAGGACAATAGGGCTTGCGTTCATGCCTCTCCATTGTTGGGGTATATGCATTAGGAAAGTTGTGTTGTCACCATAAGTTGCGTGACTCCCAATCCAATTTGGATCAAAATGTAGGCCTCTGTTAGTGAGCATGTGTGGACTATACTTTATTTCTACACTTTTTCACACCATTTTGTTGAGTTTTGAAGTTAAAAATAAAATATGATGTGGTATATTTCAACTGTTCTTCCTGCTAAATGATTTTGACGAGTTAGGATTTTGTGTTCTTGAAATTTTTGTATTGGTAATTCCATCACAAATTGAGTTGTAACTTCTTTTTCTAGTGTTTTTGAACACCAAAAGGGTTTGGTCATTTTTATAATTTGAATTTATATATTGAATTAATAGGATAGCTACAGATTCAGAATGTTGTACTACTGTCTTCTGTAGTGAACTTCTTATTTTGGTAGAATTATTGAAGGGCTTGCTTATGGTAGTCGTAAGTATATAAAGTGTAGGGTTATCTAGCGGCAGGAGTTGCATAATGAAGATGAACTAAGTACTATGGTTGTATGGGAGAGGCTAGGAACCTATTTCCTTGATTAGCACTAGTCAATTCGTGGGGTGTCACAGACCCTGCAGGGAACAACTACGGTAGTCTCTAGTCTGATCCCTACCGCACAAATAGATCTATAGACTAATCAAATCAATTAAGCTATCATTGAAGCCTTTGTTTTTCGTGCCTGAAAAATAAAAAATCATTTGAAAGGTCCTCCAGAAATCAGATGGTTATTGACTCTTGAGTAGTTGTTAGATTAGGTAGACTTCCTAATTGTTGCTGATTCTACTGGAGGACGAACTGTGAGCATTTGTGGTCTAGAGTGGAGTTTCAGCAGAGTGAGGATTTCTGAAGATCAGTTTCCATTGTCCTGGATGAGATGCAGAGGGCAGACTGATTTGTGTTTCTGTACTTGCTTTTGGTTCACAATGCATTAGCATCAAGCAATATCTGTCCTGTGCAATCTTCATTGGTGAGATAGACTCTTTTAGGGTGGTATGGATCCTTTGTGGGCAAAAGACATAAGAAAATTTAGAGAGTGTTTCCCTTGTGCATTTTTTGGACAATATGAAAGAAAGGAACCAAATGTCTTTTTATAACGAGGAGCAATCGGATCATGCTTTTTGAAAACTTCTTTTCGTAGTAGTCTTTTCTTGGTGAAGTTGTTCATAGATGTAGGTATTATGTCTTTAATTGATCTTGTTGATCAGTTGGGCTGTCGCTAAGGGAGGGGAGTTGTTTTTTGTGTCCTCTCTTTTTGAGCTGGAAAGTAAGTAGGAATGGCATTTTTTCTGTTAGATCCCTCTACCGCTCCTTCACGAGGGCCTCTAGTAATCCTTTTCCTTGGAGTATTATTTGGAGGTCTTAGGCTCTTATGAGGGTGAGTTTTTTTTTGCTTGGGAAGCGTCTTGGAACAGAATTTTGACCATCTAACAGCTCAAAAGGAGGAGATGGAACATGCCGAATAGGTGCTACTTGTGCAAAGAGAAAGAGGAAAGTAGTGACCATCTAATCCTGTTTTGCAAGAAGGCTACAATGTTATGGAGTTTGATTTTCTCTATTTTTGGTGTGCAGTGGGTCTTGCACTCCTCAATTAAAAGGAATTAGCTTGGTTGGCATGGTGCTTCTGTGGGCAAGAGAAGGGAGAAGGCATGGAGGGCTGCCCCTTTATGCTTAATGTGGACTTCATGGAAGGGAAGAAATGAAAGAGTGTTCAATGATATCAAATGGTCCGACCAAGCTATAAAACATTCTTGTTTATATACACTTGTGAATTGGGCTAGGGTGTATTTAGAGGATCATTCTTTGTCTATGTTTGATTTTATAGTGGCTATTTGTGTAGTTAGGGGAAAGGTTTTTTGTCTTTCTTTTTGTCTAGTTTCTTTGGGCGATGTTTGTATACTTCGTGTGTACTGCTTTTGCTGCTTTGAGTCGTTTCTAATACAAGCTCTTATTTACCTATAAAAAAAAAGTGTTTGTTGCATACATTCTATGTGCTTTGGAGTGTTTTTGTTTTGGCACTCATTTATAAAATTTTATCATTTGCATATCAAAAAAGGAAAAAAAATTGTTTGTCCCATTATTTCCCCTGAATAATGTTAATTGGGCATTCAACAAGTTATTTGTGTGTTTTAGAATGTCTAGAACTTCATCAAGAATTTCTCTGTCTTCTTGACATTTTTTCACTCTAGGAACAAAAAAATCTACTTTATAAAATACAGTTAGTCTCAAGTACCATACAAGTGATCCCAGAAAACAAGGGCAAGTCTCATTAGCTTGTGGGTCCAGATGAAAGGTCCCTTTTTACTTTTCTTCGTCCAATTTGAGTAAACAAAGCACCAAGCATTATTTCTGCTTTAGCATATTCCAAAATTTTCAAATACCCATGACAACCATTAATATTGCAAAAGAAAATTTTCATTGGACTCTTCTTAAAGCAACATTTAGATCCATGGAACTTTGTCATATTTAGGGTTGTACTGTATCTATTATTTTTTTTGATAGATAAACAACGATATATATAAAAAGGGCCAAAAAACCACAAGTATACAGGGGGTATACACAGAAGCCCAAGACAAGAAACAGAAAAAAAAGAGAGCAACCTTACCAACCCTTAAGTGGTCACAAGCCACTCCAAAAAGTCTAAGAGAGAAGAGGTCTCCTCTCCGATGTACACCCTAGCCCAACTCCACAGATTACAAACAAAAGAATTTTTGATTTTTAGTATAGCTAACGACCCCCCCTAAAAGCTAATCTACTCCTTTCCTTCCAAACCGTCCAAAATATACACAACGGAATGAAATTCCAGATCTTTTTCATTTTTTTCCCCACAAAGGAGCCCCTCCAACTAAATAACACCTCTTTAACAGACTTAGGGAACACCCACTGAACTCCAAAAATGGCGAGGACAATCTCTCAAAGAGTCTTAACCACTATACAATGTAAAAGAATGTGATTGACATTTTCCTCTTCACAGCCACACAAAAAACAACGGTTAGGGAACTGCCACCCCCTTCTTTGAAGCCTATCCAAAGTGAGGATCCTCCCCCACGAGGCTTCCCAAGCAAAAAAAGAAACTTTTGTTGGGACCTTATCCATCCAAATGCGTCTATTCGGGAAGGCGCAAACTGTGGAGCCAATCAACATATTATAAGCACCCTTAACCCCAAAAGCGCCATGGCCCCCCCCTTTCCAGCTCACTGAATCCTCCTCAGGAGAAGTCCTGAAGTCCCTCAGCAAATTAAGCATATCTCTTATCTGATCCAACTCCCAATCATTGAAATCTCTAGCAAATCTGAGATTCCAACCTCCTTGACCAAGGCTAGAGTCCCACACTTCACTTACCATGGCATTCCTTTGATCCGCCAAGGTGAACAACTGGGGAAAAATTTGGGACAACGCCGCATTACCACGTCACTTATCAGTCCAGAACATTACTCTAGTCCCCTTCCCCACCTTAAATTCTATGCTCTCCCAACACCAATTAGCCTCCTTCATGATCTCCTTCCAAACTCCCACTCCAAAAGACCCACAAACTTCCTTAGTCCTCCATCCACACCCCTCTTGACCGTATTTCACCCCAATCACCATTTTCCAAAGATTGTCCTTCTCATAGGCATATCTCCATATCCATTTACCCAACAAGGCTTTGTTCAGCAAGTTAATCTTCCGGATGCCTAGACCACCCTCCTCCTTTGGGCTGCAAACCACCTTCCAGTTGATTAAGTGAGCTTTCCCCTCCAAGCTTTCCCCCCCCCAAAGGAAGTCTCTTTGAAGTTTTTCAATCCTTTTTGCAACAGACTTAGGAATGCGAATAAGGGACAGGAGGTAGATGGGTATGCTGGCCAAAGTGCTCTTGATAAGAGTAATTCTCCCACCCTTTGAGATGTATTGTCTTTTCCATTGGACTAGTCTTCTCCTCATTCTCTTTTCCACCCCATCCCAAGTTGAAGAGGTTTTATGGTGAGCTCCAAGGGGCAGCCCCAAATAGACAGTAGGTAAAGCCCCCAATTTGCACCCTAGCTCAACCGCCAACTCCTCCAACTCATCCACTTCCCCAACAGGAATTAGAACACTCTTAGCAAGATTAATTCTAAGATCGGAAGCTGCCTCGAACCACGCCAAAATCCAGCTTAGATTAGTTAATTGCTCTTTTCTAGCTTTGCAGAAAATGATTGTATCATCAGCAAAAAGAAGGTGGGAGACGGTTAGCTCCTCACCCCCTCTCCCCTGAAGCCTGCAGCTGGAAAGAAAGCCCCCCTCACCAGCCCTTCTAAGAAGGGTGCTAAGCACTTCCATACCCAAGACAAAGAGATAAGGAGAGAGAGGGTCTCCTTGCCGCAACCCATTTGAATTCGAGAAAAAACCAACAGGCACCCCATTGATTAGGATGGAGAACTTGGCAGTTGAAATACACCACCACATCCAATCCATCCAACGAGACCCAAAGCCCATTTTAAGCAACACCTTCATGAGAAACTTCCAGTTGATACTATCATAAGCTTTTTCAATGTCCAATTTGCAGATCAACCCTTTCTCTTTTCTTTTATGCTAATAATCAATCACCTCATTAGCTATTAGAGAAGCATTCAAAATCTATTTGCCTCTCACAAAGGCATTTTGGTCTACAGAGACTACCCTTTCTAACACCTTCTTTAGCCTATTCACTAGGACTTTGGCCAAAAGTTTGTACAAACCCCCGAGCAAGCTAATGGGCCTGAAATCCCCTAAGTCTTCAACACCTCCTTTCTTAGGGATGAGGACCAAAAAGGTAGTATTAAGACATTTGGCAAAGGATCCATGCTCATAGAATTCCTTGAACAAATCCACCACCTCCTCCTTCACAAAATCCCAGCAGGCTTGCCAAAAAGCCATTGTGAACCCATCCGGGCCTGGAGCTTTATCTCCCTTCATCTCCATCAAGGCGAAATGGATTTCCTCCTCAGTAAAAGGCAGCTCCAAGACTTCAGCTTCCCGGGAATTAAGTTGATTGAGTTGCAGCCCCTCAATGTCAGCTCTCCAACCCGACTCTTCTAAGAGTAAGTTCTGGAAAGCGTTCACAATCCCCTCCCTCACCTCCTGATCCTCAGTCAACCACTCCCCATTAATCATGGTCCTATCCAGGGAGTTATTCCTACGGTGGGCATTAGCCATCCGGTGAAAGAAACCAGTATTCCTATCCCCTGCCTTAAGCCACAGCTCCCTTGACTTCTGCCTCCAGTGGACTTCTTCCATAAGCACCCATTTATTAAAAGCATCCTTAACTTCTTTTTTCAGCTCAGTTTCTTCTACAGAAAGGCTCTTCTCGCTTTCCACACCATCCCAGTACTCCACTTGCTGGAAAGTTGAATTTTTATTGACTTCCAGCCTTCCAAGCACCTCCCTATTCCATACTTTAATTTTTTTGCTTCAACTCCTTCAGCTTGGAGGCTAGTCTGAAACTGGCCCTTCCTCTCACCTCAATCCCCTGCCACCACCCCCAGAGAAGACCTTTAAGATCATCCACTTTAAGCCACATATTCTCGAATCTAAACGGGGTAGGGCCCCTCCTTAACCCATCACCCATTAGCAAAATAGGAAAATGATCAGATGTAAGTCTGTGCAATCTGCATTGGGCGACCCCACTAAACATATCCAGCCAATTCTGAGTCATTAGAAATCTATCCAGTCTAGCCCAGGATTGATTATTCCTACCCCCACTCCAAGTGAAAGCACCCCCTTGCATAGGAAGATCGAGAAGTTCTAACTCACCAACAGTCTGGGCAAAACTTCTCATAGCTCCAGTCGGCCTTCCCTGCCTACTCCTTTCCCTTTGGGACAGGATGACATTGAAGTTGCCCCCTAAACACCACGGATCGTCCCACAAGCCTCTGATTGCCCCTAACTCTTCCCAAATACAGTCTCTGTCCTTTTTGGAGAAAGGTCCGTACACACCAATAAAGATCCAAGTTAGCCCATCTTCCATATTCCTGATCTTGCAGGAAATTGAGAAATTTCCCACCTCCATCTCAAGCACTTCCAGAGACCTTTTATCCCAACAGATCAGCAATCCTCCCGCAGAGCCATAGGCATCCAAGGCCACCCAATTTGACCACCTACTAGAACCCAAACTTCTCACCATTCCCTCCGACAATGTCTGAATTTTGGTCTCCTGAAGACAGAAAAGATCCACCCTCTGGCTCCTAATCACAGCCTTAATTACCCTTCTTTTGGAACTGTCGTTGGCTTCATGAACATTCCAGGTCAAAAGTCTTAACTTCATTTAACTTTCGTAATCTGACACCCTCTTACTTGCTCTCCACCATTTTGCTTCTTCCCCCCTTCATAGTTAATGGAGCACTCTAATCTTTTTAGTTCCCTTTCGAACTTAAATTTCTCCAAAAGGGTTTTGTTGTGAATTCTTTCCCTTCTCTTTTGGATTTTAATCAAGAAGTCCACAATATCTTTCTCCAGACCTTCTGTCGAAAACCCCAAGAATTTACTAAACTTGGCCAGATCACTTTCCTCCCAGTTCCCCCCATGCCTTTGTTTCTCGTGGCACCATTTGAGCAGAGCACATCTCCTTTCCAAGTTCTTCAATTATGCCTTTGTTGACCTCCATCAAGTCCCAGCATTTGACAGTCTCACCCGCTGGGGGCTCCGAACCATTGAGTAATTGAAGCGAATTTTCTCCCTCATCTCACTCCTTTCCATCCCTAGAAAGGTCGCAATACTCCCCCAATGGAGTCCGATCGGAAAAAGAAGAAGGAGAAGAATAGGGCCCAGAAACCAAACAACCAAACTGAAAAGAATCGCTCTCGTACCTCAACGCTTCCTCAAAAAGGGCGAGATCAGTCTTCGATCTCTCTTTGGAGTGGAGCTTTGTCTCACAAAGCCTGCGTTGGCCATCTTTCTCCCAAAACAGGGGAGTTTCAGAGAATGGACTCCTCGAAGGGCTTGGGCTAGATCTCTTTGAGTTTTGGGCCTCACCAAAGTGGTCTCTAGACTCCACAGACTGGGGTGGGCTTTGACCATTGTTTGAACTGGCCGGCCCAAAACCCACGATAGTCTTCCAGGCCTTGGTCCGTCTAGGATCCACCACCTCCTTTGGCCCGAGGGAGAACTTAGCCTTAGGAGAGGGGGATGGGTTTAGACCCTCAGGCCCAAAGCCCAGCATGGAGCTTCGAGGCTCCTCCAAGAGGCCCAGCGCTCTCACAACTCCCTGGGGCCCAAAGGGAAACCAAGCAAGCCCCTGAGAATAGTCCAAGGGGCACCACGACCCGCTTGTCTGCCCCCGTGTCCCATCGGCAGACTGCGTATGGTCCTTGAGCCTTGGGCCACCTTCATCTTCCATCATGCGCTTGCCCTCACGTGGCAGAACCTCACCCTCGACCTCTCCTACTGCTTCTAAGGGTTTCCCCCTTTCTTCAGTTGGCAGCGATCTTAGCGCCGACCTAGTCTCCCACCACAAGGCTAAGTAATAGCGCATGTTTTCGACCCAAATTTCCACTGTATTAGGGATTTTCTCTCCATTAATCTTCACCAGGATCCTGGCCCACTGCAACTCCTCCATCTTCTCCGTTTTAGCATCGATGTCCAAAACCATCCCACACTCCTCCCCTATCCTTCTCAAGATAGCCCGATCCCATAAAGAGATGGGTAATCCTACTATTCTCACCCAAGCCTCTCTCTCTCTCTCCCTCCATTAGACATCCCGTCATTTGGCTCCACTTCTCCAAACGCATGACGAAACCTCCGACCGAGACTTCCCCAACTTTTAGGGCTTTCTCAGCTTCTGCCATCAACTCAAATTCCAATAATGCCTTGCCACTTTCCAATTTAGCCAATCCTAAGTTGCCCTTCAGTCCCCACAACTTTGCCATTTGGGTCCCCCAGCTTCTCAAGTCGTCCCTCCTTCCTATCTTGGGGTCCCAGCAACCAACAAGACAATGGGCTAGCTTCTTCAAGTTTTGACTTAAGACCCTATTGTCGACTTTCGCCCTCACCACCTCTTCTCCATTGCTGCAAGGCTGCTTAACCACCTCCGTGAAGGATTTTCCCAACAAGGGTTTCCACTACTTTTCCTTATCCTTGTGTCTCACTTGCCTTTCGGAAGCAGCTTCCACCTCCCGTAGCGCCTCCACCATAAGAGCCCAATCCCCTTTTGCTCCTCTGCCTTTGGGTACAAAGATACTAAATCTTTTCTTTTCCCGATCGACAACACCCAAACGGAGGAAGCATCCCCCCTTGTTTTCGCCGCGCACCAACGAGAAGGTCCTCCCATTCTCTTGCCAAAGTTTCTCCCAATGTCCAGTTCTCGTGTCCTTGGTGCAGAAAGCCAGACCTTCCAGGAGCGGCCCTAAGCTCGCCGGCCCCAACTTAATCCATGAAGAGACACCTCTCTTTCTTTCCACAATGAAGATTTGCATCTTGCCCTTCTTCTTTTCTGTCTCGACCTCAAAGGTCTTTGACTCCACCCCAAAACTACTTTTCCGAGCCCCTGACTGGATAAAGCTCGCTGCGTCCTTGTTCGTGCCCTGGAACCATCGCTCTTCTCCATCGCTCTCGCTCACTCTCTCTAGGTCTTTCTCTCTCCTCCATCACTTGGTTATCACAAAAATAAAAATTGTACTGTATCTATTATTTGTAAGGCAATTCCTATAGATTGTGGTGTCTCAGACACTGTTTGACATGAAAACTGAGTCCGCATGCTTCTGACAACACTTGCAGACTTACCAAAGATCTACTATCTATTTGCTTAGGAAACACATAAAATAGTAAGCACATTATGCGCTTTTTTCTGTGGAATGCATTGTAAAGTTATTACTTTCTCTTTTGTTAAAATCTACATGTGAGGACTATTCATGTAGTTATAAATTAATGAAGTGTATAACATTTATATTCATTTAAGTTTCTGCACTTATACGGACAAACCCAAAGGAGTAAGACAATAAAGGAAGTGATAAAAGAATGGTAATTGTCATCCATATACGTTTTATGCTTCATTATTACATTGTATTTTGATGTTAGAAATTATAGGATATTTGTTGTACTATTTCTGAGTTGACATACACATGGCAAACACCAAGCAGGTTTTCCTCATTTTTTTTCTTCATCTATCATTGTTCGCATTTTTTTTCCATCTATTATTGTTTTTACAATACTACGAGTTTTAATTGTCTATACATTTCCCTTTTCAAATATCTAGAGATTCACTGTAAATCTTTTGGTTTTCCCTAAATTTCAAACCAAATTTCTCATTTTTTTTCTTGACATTAATTGATATTGATATGTTTGATCCATATTTCTTGTTTTTGGAGTGATGATTAATGAAATATATGCTCAAAACTTTGTTATGTTTTTATGCATCTCAATTACAGGATATTGAATTTATTGAAAAGAGGATAGAGGATGTTGAAAAGAGCATGAAGAGGAGTAATGACAAGCAGTTAAAAATAGAGCTTGAGCTTTGTCTAAAGGTTTCATGCTTTATTAGTTCAAGATTATGACTTCTACTTGAATTTTTCGTTTTCTCCTTGCATATTCTCTTGTCATGGGTTTTGTGCATTATATATATGTGTGTATGTGTATTACATACATACATACACATAAATATGTACACTAACAAGATTACTAATCACTCTTTTGATTTATTTGGGAATTTTCTCATTTAGTGATTATTTATTTTTAATTGAAAACAAACATCTTATTGTCATGAAATAAGCACAACCACTATAAAACTTTGATCAAACGCAAGAAAAACTATTTACTCTTGATATCAATGGAAAAGCACAACTAAAAGTGGTTACAAATACAGACAGACAAAGTAAGGGGAGTAGAAAATCCCATACAAAAGAGATCAATTGATTGGCTTCCCTGTTTTGCTAACATATCCACCACATGGTTAGCTGCCTGAGGTATCCAATAGAGAGAACACACCAATTCTAGAGCAATATAAAGAATTTGGCATAACCATCCATTAAACCTCCATGGGCTTTTCTCCCTCTCATTAAACTAAGATAGAACTACTGCATAATCCTCCTCTCTTAGAAGGTTGGATAGACCCTCAACTCTAGCAAGCTTTGGGCTTTCCAACAAGGTTTATTATCTCCATCTCAATGGCTAGACCCTTTCCAGCATTTTTAGATAATTTTCTTATTGATGTTTCATGATGATCCATGAACATTTGTCTAATTCTCAACTATTTTGGGTTGTTCAAGAAGCGGCCATCAAAATTCAACTTGGCACCGTGCATTGGAGGGGGTAGGGAGTATTTTCTCAACCAATCTAATAGATATGCATGCTAGGTTTCAGTCTATCAATATAGTGCTCAAAGGGGTGCCCACAAATGTTGCACTTGCTGAACCCTAGCGAGAAGAGGAGATAGATTAAATCCCACATTGCATCCTAAGTACTCCATTTGACTCCAAAAATTCTCGCATTTCTCTCTTGCCATACAGTCCAAATTAATGTGAGCCTGCAGTGACTTTCCTCTAGGAAGACCTCAAAAACACTGACAAGTAATAGCCAGAATTTTCACCACACTTCTTGGTGAAACCCAATCTATCCTAGCAAAGTCCAAACAACCTATTCTGTAATGACAATGCTGCTGAGCCTCCTTTTACACATGACATACCATTCTGGCCTAAGGGCTTTAAGGTCTCTTCTTATTGTTGGTACTGACCTTTATATTTGTCATCAGCCATGCGAAGGCCTGGACTTATTAATCTTCCTCCCATTGAATTTCTCTATATTCATTGTAGTTCTATATTTTGAAAAACATAAAAATCATTTAACTGCAATAACCATGCCAAGTACTATTTTTACCTAAGGGTTTGCTACTTTATGTCTTTTAGCCGAAATGCATCACTCCAATATTTTATATGTAGCGTTGAAAGATTACCAACACTACAAAAAGGATTATTTAACTGTATGTCATATCAACTGCTATCTTCCATCGCTGTTGGTGACTTTGCTTCACCTTATCAAGATGATGACATCTTGTCCTACAGCCATTTTGGATCCATCCTTGACCGTATGATCAGACAAGCCAGAAGTAGTACTGGCTCATATCATTTCTACTGTCAGATGGCTTGCTCGTTACAGTTTGAACTGCTTTAGGATATTGTTCTCTGTTGCTACATATATATATATATATCCTCATGTCAAAAGTAATCATTTTCCTCTGTTATCACATAAGCGGAACTGAAGCATCTAGGAATAGGCCATTGAATTGATTTCTATTTCACTTATAGATTTAAAGCTGGTTGGAATCTAATGGCTACTAAAAATTAACCTGGAAAATATTATTTGGTGGCATGTCTGAAGGACCAAGAAACCGACTTCATTTATTTCAATTAAGACAATGATGCAGGATCTTAAAATTTGTAGCACTGGAAAACCTTCTTGTGTCGTAGAATAAGGTGAAGAAACTAAAAGATGACTTTGAAAAAAAAAAAGAAAGAAAATAAATTCTTGGCATCACACCAAGGTTCCTAGGTAATCATACCTAGAGTTTCCTAAGCAATTACACTAAGGAAGGAGGCAATCACACCCTTCAAGGAAGCATAATAGATGCTTAAATATTTTTAATAAATTTTCCCCTCCTACTTTGAAAGACCATATAGGTATATATTGACTTTTATGACCCTTTCCTGATGGGACAATTCTCCTAATTCCTCATCTTTCCCTTTAAGAATAATAGAGGATATAGGAAAGGAATATCATTTAGAAACTAAAAGAAATAGCAACTTTTCTAACTTAGTAAAAAGATTAAAAGAGATAGAAACTTAGCATATGTCAACCGCTAACTAAAATAGAAATGTAACAAACTAACTCTGGCAAGTCCCAATATGAATTTAAATCATCATTAGTGTGCCAAATTAAAACTTGGGCCTTGGAACCAGCCTTTCTCCTTCTCTTTTAAGTTTTCAAAGGATATTTCCAATGTTCTTCCCTATCAGATAATTTCCCAGAAAAAGATCAGTTCTGAAGATCAAAGGAAAAAAAATAGGCCTTTGTCCTTTTTGTATAGTCCTCCTTGTTTAGTGGAGGTTTACTCAATTTTTTGTCAGGTTTGTACATCATATGGAGGACTTCTCATCCTTCTCATATTTTTCTCTTTTAAAAAAAAGATCAAAGCAAAAAATGTTTTGATATTTTCTTTTGAATGTTCGTATTTATGTTTCTTTTTGTTGAAAAATTTCTCAAAAGTTTGGAGAGAAGTTGTTCCAAAACCTTTTTATATGGCATTAAGAGAAGCAGGTTCACTGTTGTAGATACTCTAGCCTGAGCCAATCAGATAGAATGACAAAAGACAACATCCATAAAACATGCTTAAAGTCATGCAGAAGTTCCAGTTGGCATAAATCACATCTTCAACATTTGTATTCCTGGCTTGCATTGGCCTGTTGTAGCCGTGTTTGCCAAGTCCATGGTGGGAAATATTTTTTTGGGTTCAGTAATGGACAGAAACATTCTCATAGTATTGTTTCTCAAAAAAAATTTGACAAACAAACTGTATTTACCTGAACATATCCTACTTTACACCTTTGTATTTAAAGAGCTTTATGGCATTAAGATCTTTATACCCCTGTTATAGGTAAATGGTAATCATATTAGTCTTTTGGAGAAGATATGTAAAAGTGCTTTATTTCCACAGGTTAAAGCTTTTCTTGAGGATGGAAAAGATATTCGTCTAGGGGACTGGAAAGCTGCAGATGTTGAAATCCTGAATACTTTTCAATTGCTTACTGCCAAGCCAGTTGTTTATTTGGTGAGTTTTCTATTTGTTATCACATGGCTGTTTCTTCTATTTTGAGTTATGTATTTATGTTGCACCTAGCCACCTATTAGAAATATTAATGTTCAAGTAGCAAATTTTGAATTCTTTACATTTTTTATTTGTTGCTTCACTTGTCCAAAATGCGGGTTAAACAGTAGAAACTCATGAAGGCCCTGGTTATATGTTGGCTTGTAAGCTCAAGGCCCTAATGATGGATATCGACAAGTGGGATGAAGTGGTTTTTGGTAATGTGGTAATTTGCAATGCATGGATTCTAAAGTTAATTTTATGGTTGGGGGCTCTCAACAAGCAAGGGTTGGATCTCAGGAGTGAGATGGAGGAGAGGTATAGAAGGGCTGCATATCTTCAGGAGATTAGTTGGAGGTAGAAATCTAGGGTTCTGCAGCTTAAGGAAAGGGATATAAATGTAAGGTTGTTTCATAATCTTATAAACACCTTCTGGAAAGGTATCAGCAGGATCAATATAGATGGTGTTTAGTTCCAGAGGCCATAGAGAAAGTGTGACTTCCTTCTTCTAACAGCTATATGTGTTCTAGGGGATCAAAGGCCTGGAATTGAGGTGTAAATCTTAAATCCACTGGTAAGGAGGAGAAATGCACTGGAGAGGCCTTTTGGAAGGTCATTAGCCCAGTGCTTCTTAATCTTGGCAGGGATAAGGTCCTTGCAACCGATGCTTTCGCTTTGCACTTTGGAAGTAGAATCGGAAACGAAGTTGTTTATAAATGATGTTCTTTCAACTCTTTTCAGTTTTTTCGATTGGTTGGGATCTTGTTGAGGGTGGTGTTGCTTAAGCCATTCTTGTTTTGTAGCTTTGGCTTTGGGTGGTGCTTTTTGGTGGTTGGTGTAAATGTTCTGTATACCGTGGATCACTTTTTTGGCGGCTCTTTTTAATATATTCATCTTCTTATCTATAAAAATAAATAAATAAAATAAAAAATTGGAAGATTGTTAGAGGAAGGCAGAGGGATATTTAGGACTTTCAGGAATTAGAAGAGTTTGAATCCTACTTTTCAAGTTTTGGTTCTCAAAGGAGGGCAGTCCACAGGACATTAAGGGTTTCAAGCCCTTTAGTTTAAAATTGGGGGAGGGTGGCTCCTAACACTGTTAGCTAAGGTGTTAGCTAATAGGTTAAGTAGGTGGTGGGGAAACTTGTTTCAGCATTTCAAATTGCATTTGTCAATCTTTGAGATGGATCATCCATGCATATGAGATGGTTATGACCCTGTATTAGGCACTTCAGCAACCAGCCTATACTGCCCATCCAAAGTTTCCTCCATCTAGAAATCCCCTGGCCACTCCTGGCACTTGTGCTCCTTGACAAGAGGTTTTCTCTCTCCCATTCCCCTTCTTTGTCTATCTTTTTTGGTAGAATAATTAACCTAAAAATTTGTGGGTAGCTTTGATAGTTGGTTCTTATTGAAAGAAAATTCTTTGACTTATAATTTCTTTGATTGCCTAGGATTCTATAGATAACTACTACAATTCACACAACTGTGGTAATTTCTGATTAATGGCTTTTATTTTATAGAGTATTATAAGCAGCATACTGTAATTTGAACATTACTAATTTGTTTTCTACTTTTAATTAAATTATCAGTTCAGAAAAAGAAAAAAGCGGATAAGGACTATGAAGTTTGACTGTGTTTCTAATAGCAGCTCCAGTGCTACTTGATATTTTGTCAGATGAAAAACCGAATCAAACAAAGGATACACATTAGAAAATATAACCATATACTATAGCAGGGGAAAAAATTTGTTGCAGACTTGTTCGCCAGTATTAATTTTAGCTAATTAGAGGAATACTTGTGGTTGGTAAGCCTCTAGATTTTCTTCTGCTGCACTCTCAATTTTTTCAGAAGATAGCATCAGTAAAATTTTAGGAATGGGGCCATGGTTACACTTTTTTTGTGTATAATTTACTTCTTCCCTATTTTCCATATCCATTTTTTCCTGTCATGAAATTTTTTGGAAGTAGGTAAGGATTTTAGTTATAATTATATCTTTACTTCATGCACAGGTTAACATGAATGAGAAAGATTATCAAAGAAAAAAGAACAAGTTTCTGCCCAAGATTCATGCTTGGTATGTTCAATGCTTCTCTCCATTACTATTTTAAGTTTCTCTTTCATTCTCTCTCTTGTGCATGAGCAATCCCTACATGTTAGTCATGAAGGTCAACATGTTTATAGTGGTGGTAAAGATGTTGCCTAGTTGGTAACACCACATGGTTGAAAAGGATTCTGAAATCCATATGTATTAGAAATAGGTTAATAAATGATTGCTGAGTGTCTCTTATATTGGTTACATGTTTTGTTCTTTTTCTCTGAACTTCTCTAAGGTTTCATTGCATTTACATAATTATTTGATAATATGATGTCATTTTCCATTTGAACAAAATTGTGGATTATTAGCTGCTTTACGGTGAATTAGAACTTGAGTATTTGACTATATATGTGAAAGAGTGCTTTGGCGCTGTTACGTGCAATATTACAATACTACAGGTGAGGTGCTACAATGTTTAGTCAAACTTAAGTCACACTCTCATGTAGTTATGATTTATAGCCAGGTTCTTGCTTGGTACAAACAGCCTTTGATTTCCATTTGTACCATATTTTATAGTTTCAACATGTTTTAATTTTTTCCCCTATTAAGAGGCATTTTCTTTGAAGCATAAAATGGAGAAAAACCTTAAACAACTTCAATCAAAAGTTTGAAGTTTGAGGAATTTCTGAATCAAAATATGATGTTATGTAGCAATGTCTTTGAATCAGAGTAGTATAAGCTTGAATTCAGTAGGAGCGAAAATTTTCTTATTGTTACTTTTATGTGTTATGTTCTTGTGTTTCCTTCTTTTTTCTAATATGGAATCTCCATTATGCTTTAGTTACCTTTTTTTTCCCACTTTTATAGCAATGTTGTTGATCAATTTCTTGCATATGCTCTTGTAACTTACCAGTATAAAATTATCCCCTCTGATGGGAAAAAACATGCTTTGAATTGTGCATTGCTTTGCTTTGGGAGTTTCAAGGAACTTTAAACTTTTACAGAAACTCAATTAAATGCAACTCAATAAGGTTTTATCCTGACAAGCTGAAGTTGGTTACATGAATCCTTTCATTCCATTGAGCTCTTCAGGATTCAGTTTTATTCAAGTTTAACTGTAGGTTTTATGGTTTTTGCAACTGGCTGTGTAAACAATAACACCATAAACCTGAAAATTTCAGAATTAGCTGGACATAAATAATATATCAAAAGTAAACACTCCAAGAATACATAGTAGTTGAGTCTTGTTCATTGACAAGTTTCCCATGATAGGATTTCTCCACTCAGCCAGGCTATCAAAGGAAAACAGGAAAAAAAAATAGAAAAAGGAAAAATATTTCTCCATTCTTCTAGCCATTTTGACTATACTTAGCTTCACCTATTTCAGCTGTTTGATACTTTGTTTCTTCCTCCCCAAAAAAATGAAATGACAAAATTCTTTCATTTTCATCTTACAATCTTGCTCAAGCTATTTGGAGGGTTTGTAGTCATTTCAAAGAAGCACCATACAAAGTTGTTATTTTTCATGAGGTATTTCAAAGTCTAATTCTTTTTTAAAAAAAATAGAAGTCACATTTCTTTTTTGTTTTCTAGGGTGCAGGATCATGGGGGTGAAACAATCATCCCTTTCAGCTGTGCTTTAGAGCGCAATCTTGCTGATATGCCAGAGGATGAAGCTGCAAAATATTGTGAGGAGAACAAGGTACAAAGGTTAGTTCAAACTGGGTATATATCTCAGCAATGTAAAATTAGTATATTTCTTTCTAATAAGAAACACATAACTGGATAAGCGTTATGCATAAGTTTTTTTTTTGCCTTTTTTTTCCTTTAATTTTTTAGAGGGGGAGCAGTACAAGTAATTCAGAACCTTGAAGGAGAACTCACATAATTGAAATTAAAGTTGACTGATAAACTTTTAGGGCTGGAGGACTGATGATTAGAGCAGTATATGGTAATTGAGGTTAGTAATTAGGGATCGATTGGGGCCTAATAAGAGAGTAATAAAGAAGTCTTTTTCTGGAGAATCTTATGGCTGTATTAGGAATTCAGTTGTGACTAATGGGGGCTGTTCATGATTAATTGATCAGTACATAGTCAAGAAAGGCAGCAACAAGTTTTACAAAACTTCCACTCCCTCCTCTCTCTCTCTCTCTCTCTCTCTCACTCACTGTTTTTCTCTTTTCTTTCTTTCTTTTTCTTGTGATCCTTTAAGCATTTCATAGTTGTAAGGGCTGGTAGGATTGGGGGGGCATACTTTTTGCAATTAAAGCAGTGCAGAGTATTATAGTTATTTCCCAAGTGCTTGATCCCTGCTGTTTAAGGTTCGTCTTTCCAGAAAATACTATTACTGGAATGATTAAGAATATATTGTAGTGGTCCCACCTCCTGGATCAATTACTTAGGAAGGCTGTAGTCACACTGACTTCATGAACTATTTTTTATTTTTTCCAATTATTATATATGGTGATATTCTTTTATTCTCATCAATTGGTTGTTAATTTTAGCCAAACCTTTGCAATTTCTTTCAACCTTTACTGGCAGAATTATTTAGAGTAAGCAATACAGAAAAACATGCAGTACATATAATTTGTAGATAACTAAGTTGAGCTGGACCTGCTTTGCTACAGTGCCCTTCCAAAGATCATAAAGACTGGATTTTCAGCGATTAATCTCATCTACTTTTTCACGGCAGGCCCCGATGAGGTAATATAATTCTCTCATGGGTTCTTCTTGTTTTCTGTTGTTTGCTTATTCTCTCAGTAGGTCTTTTGCGACCTTTGGAATTATTCTTCTTACAAGTCCTGCATATGCAATTCATGGTAGGATATTTTAATTGTTGGACTTGCTTTTGACAATCTTGTATTCCGTAGGTAGGCAACAAAGTTTGAGGGGCATGCTAACACACTGTAACATGCTTATTCACAAAAACTTTTAAAGGTTTTACATGAAAAGTTTTCAAGTGATTAAAATTGTTTAAATAAGGGTATCAAATATATAAATGTGAAATCCTTTAATTAATTGGATTTTTTTTATAAGCACAAAGTATATTTATAATGAATATATTAAATAGAAGCTTTAATTAATTAAAGTTTTGCTCCATGTGGTGGTTATCAATACACAATATGATAACAGCTGGTATTCGTTAGTCTATCTCGCTGCTTGTTTAAAGATTCTGGTTGCTCAAGTTTAGTATCATTGCACTAACAAGAGTGCTGCTATTTGCTGATATGAACCAACTTAAAAGGCAACAGAACATCCAGTATAACATGCTTTTGAGAAAGGATTTTTATGTTCTTTGGTCACAAAAGGTTGCATGCGATCTTATAGTTCTAGAGATGAGTTGGCTTGCTTGGATTATTAAAAAATGAGAATGGCCAGTAAAATAATTTTAGACTATCCATTTTGAATTACTCCTAACATTTTTCCATAAAGAAGAGCTCTTTAAACATGTTGAAATAAGATGTTCAAAATATTTTGTTTCCTGAGCTGTCATCATTCAAGCATTCATAGATTCTGGGTAATCAATCTATTAAAGGAAAAGATAAGTCAGAAAAAAATTTACTTGGAAAATTAGACATTCTAAACCAAATTTCTTGTTTTGGAGTCAATTGCTTTTGTTGTGAGGGGCCTGTGAAGTTTGAAATTATAATTTTTTGGAAGAACAGCAAATTCTAAGAGAAGGATCATAGGAAGAATAAATATCTTATCCTGTCATGGCGTTTGGCAACAACCTTTGCTTGGGAACATAGTAGTGAACTTGTCGCTCTTGGTTCACTATTGCCCTAGGTTAAGGCAACATAGTAGGATTTGACGGCAAAACTTACCACTCTTGGATTCCTTCCAAACTAATATGTTTTCTTCCTCCTTTCTAATTTGACTCGTTTGCCAGATCCAAAAGAAGGTCTCCACTCCTTCCAATTCCTAATCATGGAAATGTCTATGACTTGCCGGAGACTCCATCGAACCCTCTCACTAACTTGTTCTCAAAATTCTGCTAGCCAAGACTCTTTATCAATGGCTATGAAAATTAAGTCTAGGAATGATTCTTCAAAGAAATTTTCACTGCACCATCTATCTTTCCAACATTTTAGTCTTCTTCCATTACCTACTATGAAATGGGATCTGCGTCTAAAGTCCTCCCAACCACATCTAATAACCTTCCATAAGCCTAACCCGTAACTATCCCTCACCACCCTCAAACACCAAACTTGCTTCAAACTTTCCAGCTATGATCTGTTTCCAAATGTCTCCCTCTCAGTAGTGAATCCCCAACCCCATTTTCCAAGGAGAGACTTGTTAAGGGTATGAAGACTCCTAATGCCAAGACCTCCATTCTTCTTTTCCAAAAGGGTAGTAGATGCCAATTAACAAAATGAGGCTTTTTCTCAACCTTCCCCTCCCTAAAGGATGTTCCTTTGGATCTACTTCAGCCTCAAGCTCACTCTTTTGGACATGTTTGATAATGTGCTCCTCATCAAAGTGAGCCTCCCTCCCATTGAAAGGTATTGTCTCTTCTACAAATCAAGCTTTCTCTAGAATTTCTCTTCCACCAAATCCCAAACCCTCACAAATTTGTGAGGAGCTCACAAAAGGAAGGCTCAAGTAGTTGGCTCTAAGATTCCAACAGTAAAGCTATGACATCCACATTTATAACTTCCCCGATTGGTAAAACTCTCTTTTCTGCATGTTTATGGTTAAGTTGGTTATTGTCTCAAATCATATGAAAGTCTAACTAGGTGCTCCAAATGCTCTTGATTAGCATCACAGAAAATAAGGGTGCCATCAATGAACAATAGATGGGACACTTCCATCATTTTCCCTATTCTTCCTCCCATGTTGAAGCCCAAGATAAAGCCCCTTCCTGTAGCTCTCCTTAGAATCCAATTGTGGACCTCCATTGCTAAAATGAAAAGGTAGGGCAAGAGAGAGTCTCCTTGCCTCAAGTCACTAGAGCTCTGAAAAAACTGGATTGGACATGTGCTTCTATGTGTAATGTCCTTGTAAATCTCCCCCTCACATGATAAAAGCTGTCACTTTCATGTCTCTTGAGCATCAATTTTCACTAGTCCCTCATTTAATGCCTGATGGTTCACTTCATCTACATTCATATACTTTTACTCTGGTTTGAGGTGGTACTTATCCTTCTCTATAGAGTGTGTGTGTGTGTGTTGTCATAACCTTATCCTCTATATTTGTAAGGCCATTTCACATGTTTTTCTCTAATTTTTCTTATCATACTCATTTCTTTGATTCATGTGTGATATCCTCATAAATCTTCCCTCATTATATCCAAGATGAGAAAGCTATCACTTTTGTATGTCTCTTCACCATCCATTTTCTTTCCTCATTTATAACCTGTATGTTTACTTCAGCTGCATTCATATGCTCTTACTTTGGCTTGAAGGATAGTTTATTCTTCCTTCTCTGTTTTTGTGTCTCATAAGTGTATCATAATACCTTTATATTTTCTTATATGCCATTCACAATTTTCTTTGATTTTTTCTGTCGTCCTCATTGTCTTTGTTGGTAATGGTACAAAGATTTGTTTTGGGAAGACTTGTGGTGGAGAGGTCAACCAATTATTACTCAATTTTCAAATCTCTTCAGAGTTGTGAGGGATAAAAATTCCTTTTTTTCCATCTATTTTAGCTTCCTCTTTTTCATTTCTGGTTTGGAACTTTAATTTCTGTTGCAACTTACTGATTCAGAAATTCAGGAGCTTAAATGTAGCATGTCATGTTTATCCTTGCGCACTAATCTCCTTTCTTTTCAAATGTGAGGGTTTGGTCATCGATTGCCTTAAGAGTTATTTTCTTTAAAATCTTCTTTATTTATTTATTTTTATTTTTTTAATTCTTACCAAGCCCTTGAATCTATGAATGCTTGATTCAAACTTGACTTGCATGTGAAACAGGTTAGGCAGTGAGTTGCCTCCATATGGATTTCTCCTCTAGGGGGTTTCATTAGGATAAAACTTTGATGGGCATTCTTTAGATCGGCTAGGAATTGGAGGTGTTGATAGGGATTACCATGGTGTTGAAAACCTTCTCAAAACTTGCAGGGGGGGAAGGCTTGACCACTTAGGTGAAGAGTTTAGCCTAGCCCAAGGATTTGAGTCTTCACCAATTTGTTGGTGGAAGTTGATTCTACCATTGTGATATCAATGGGTGTCCAAGTCAGAGAGAGGTCCTTGGAAGTATGATAGTTGACTTTGTCAAATTTTAAATTAGCCTATAACTTGTGTTGTTCTTTTCCTTGTTTGCCTTATTTGAATGATCATGTGACAGCAGTTAACAAAACAAGGAGTCAAGTAGAGGATTTCTTTTGTACAAGACTTTTTACCCTCTTAAGTTGTGTATTTTTTCTTTACCTCATACATCTTCTTGTTTTATCTTTGAATTATACTGCTATGATGTGGCCCTTATTAGGGTTGTTCTCCCTTCTTTAATCATCCTTTGTATTTTTTTGGAAGGATTCTTAATCTTCACTTGTACTTCTTTTTTTAAAAGCGTGAATCCTAAAACGCTTGGAAAATTCAAAAATTCATATCAATAAATTATTTGTTTCAAACTAAAAGGAACTTTTATATTTTAAAATATTCTGCCACTGTCCTTTCTAAGACTGACTCTATGCCATCAGCAATGAGCAAAACCTTGGTGTTTCTTCCTCAATATGTCTAGTAATTTCATCAAAAAAAAAAAATTACAAGTGAAGGATTCTTATCAGAAAATAAAAAATAACAAATATGCCTAGTAATTTCATATGAACAAAACTTTTTTTTTTTTAACTTATCCAAAAAAAAAAAAAAAAAAGTCTAGTAATTTCATCAAGATGAATAGATGATAAAGGAATGAGGGCTTAATGTGGCACTTTCTCTACAATCATTTTTACTCTAGTTAACTTCATTGTACATGTCCTTGTTCACATCCATGCATTTAATTGGTTATTTTTTCATTTTTAATTCTCATATTGTGCCTCCAAAATATTCTATTAATTATTTCTTTAAATAATCTATGATATATCTCATCTTTGCTTCAGCCTTTTTCTTCTCTTTGGCTTTATTATTATTTTTTTTGGTCACATTCTTTCTCATCTTTTACAAATAAATTTTTCCCTCTGAAAAAAGCTTGGATTTGATTTTTTTTTTTTTTTTTCCAATTTTCAATTTCTTCTTCAGACTGTTCAAACAATCACCCAAGTAATAAAATTGCCTCCAATTAGAATAAATTTGTTTCATGTTTTAGTATCACTCCCTCACTTTCCCTAGGTTTCATACTGTGACTTGTAAGTTTTTGTACATTGGTGCCAGGGTGCTTCCCATTCATTTGACATTTCCTCGGTCTTGAGTTCCTTTTGAACAGTTGAGTCAGCTGGACTACACCATCATAGCTGATATGCTTCCAAACCTCAAATGAATTGCCATCTGGTTTTATGGAGGCTCCTCTTTGTTTTTTGGTTGATTTTTTCTTAATGTAAAGAAAGGTGCCTTATGGTCCTCCATGACGCCAGAGTCAAATACTCTTTGGAGTGGATCAAAATCAAGCTCACATGGAAAGACATTCTTATTGGCCTAGCATAGAAGTGGAGTAATACCTATATTTTGGATCAAGCTATATAACAATTGTCTATGTTTAGTTTCTGGGAATGGGTGAAGGTTTATATTGGAGATTACCCTTTGTACTTGTTGTACTTTATTGATTGGTTAAGCTCTAGATAGTAGGTGGTAGTTGTTTTTTGCATCTACCATGACTTCGTGCCCTTGTATACGTTGTGTATACTTTAATGTGCCCTTTTGTTAGGGCCAATTATTCATTTCCAAGCCAATGCTTATGACTTGAATAGCCATTTTAGTTTCTCTAGTGTGTGATTCATTAATTCCATAGAGAATAACCATAATTTTGTTCCTTGCTATAACTATTGAATCCTTCAAATTAATGTTTTCCTGCTAGACAATCTTTATGCATGTGACGGAATAAAAAGATTCTAAGATCCTGGGAGCCTACTATAAAACAGTCTCCAACTTGACATATCAACTTGCATATATAAAGTACACAGAAATAATTGGATAAGGCTTGCTAGTTGTGATACTATGCTGTGTTTTCTTATGTGCATCACTAAACTCTTTTGTTTTGATGGCAATATTTTTTTTTCTTGGTGTTCTTCCCATTCTTATGTATTTTAATGCAATTGGCATTTTTTTAACCTTCATATAGTGGATTTATGGTTGAATGTGCTAAATAAATAATTGGCTTTTTTCAGGTGAAGTGCTGGCAAATTCGCCGCCAGACAAAGGCTCCTCAAGCTGCAGGGACTATCCACAGTGATTTTGAGAGAGGTTTCATTTGTGCTGAGGTTGTTATATGCTCATGATTTTGGTCTTCTTCCTTTTCTTTTAAGAAAATCTTAGAATTTGCATAGTAACTTCAGATATTAATTTATCGTTTTGTTCTTAACTAGCTTTCAGAATATTATTTCACAACACCCATCATCGATGGTACACTATGAAACATGTTACTTCACACTCCAAAGTAGTATCTCCATCACTGCACCAGCTATGGTACCTATGTTGCTTCCACCAGTTGGCACAGTTGAAACTCTCATATTGCCATCATGGTACCTATAATTCTGCTTCCACCAGTTGGCACACTTGAGACATTACTTATTACCAACAGTGATGCTAAGATCTTTTTCTTCATTGCTATTAGCCTATTACCAAACCAACAGTTCCTCATCCAGCGTCATCCCTAATAACACAGCCTGCACACCAGTATTGCAACCACGCTGTTGCTTCCAGCCCTGTTATTATCAACCATATTTTCAGTGTAATTTCATGGTTGGCTTATTGAATAGCAGCCTGCCAAATGCATTGTTTACTTTTGCTTTGCTACCAGCAGCTCAAAAACAAATGTATTGTTATTCTTTTGCAAAATATATTTTAATTAGTGCTTCCTCTTCAAGGAATATTGTCAAAAAATTGCCTAATAATGTTCTTTATTTTCCTTTCACTAACTTTGATTTGGTGTTTGTATGGAACTGCGAGCAGTTATTGACTAGAATTTTGTTATGATACAGGTAATGAAATTTGATGACCTGAAAGAACTTGGTAGTGAGGGGGCTGTTAAGGTATATGCTTTAAACTAATATGTCATTAATATTTTTCTTGGTCTTGATGTAGTGATGCTATTGCCTCCTGGTTAAATATATACATTCATTGGAGAAAGTAATTAAGAAAGTTGTTATCCAGTGCTGACCTCCCCAAAGTAGGTTTCTGGATGGGAGAAGAAAAATCTTAAGCAAAATGAAGGGTAAATTAATAAAAATTTGGGCATATGGTGCACATGCAATGTTTTGGGCTGAGTACACAGCCAACTGGCTGGGCAGTCCTAGGTTCAATTTGGCCTTGAGGCTGTATATTTGTATATATAAGGTCTTGCTCCGAATTTTCCAATGACCATTGATCTTTTCCAAATATATTGAATTAGATAGTGTATTTGCTCCATTTGGAATTGATGCTCAATATTATTTGGCTGCCATGAAATTCGTATTATTGGCACACACAGGGATCACTATACCCGAGGAAATCATTGTCCTGAGTTGAGAAAGGTGTTTGTTTCATATAACATGAATTTGGATTAGTTGGTTTGTTATGATTTAGAAGTAGAAGGCAACATTGAGGAACAAAAGGCAACCTTTCCTGGTATTGGACATTATAATCCCACGTGAAACACTGCATGATGAATAGCGGATGCATCAAAATCCATTCATAATATACAAATTAAACTGAAATCCATACATTGTGCATGCTTTATTTATAAGAAGTTCACACTTGGAAGACATGACCATATGCACCCTTGTAAAATTTTGAAAAGGTTGACAGACCAGTTGATGCTATCATATTTTATGCTTCATAGTGGACAACAAACATTTTACTGGTGTGATACAAAAATCATCGAATTGATGCGTTAACCTCCTAGTAGGGCCTAATATATCAAATCTTGTTTAAAACAAATTGGGTTAAGCTGTTGTTCCATGTTTCAAATTAAATCAGCATTATCCTTTGGGATTTTTTCATTTCCCTCAAAGCCCTTTTGGGAATTAACCCATATCAATTTTTGTGCTTTCCTGCACAGGCTGCTGGGAAGTATAGACAGGAGGGGAAGACCTATGTGGTCCAAGATGCAGACATAATATTTTTCAAGTTCAATGTTTCTGGTGGAGGGAAGAAATGAACCAGCCATGTATCTTCACCAACCTGAGATGAGTTATTAAGTTTAATTATTTAAATATGCCAAAGCTTTTAGCAGTTTGTATAAGCTTTTTGTTGTTCACCATATTCTCATTATAAGTTGATAAATATTACAAATTGATTGTGAAGTACTAAAGACTGCAGAGTGCTGGGTATTTGGATTCTAAAAACAGCTTTGACCTTGGTATGCAATTTTCTAGAATGAGCATCATCTTATATTATTTCTCCATTTTGCCCTTTTCCATATCTTTCATGGTTATTTTTCTGTAAAATCTCAAGGAAATAAAAAAGGGACAAGTTTTTTTTTTTCTCCTCTCTTTTTAATGTTTAATGTTCATAATGGTGATTTTGTTTTTGCCCATGAAAGGAAGTCTGTTCCTTAGGCTAGGATTTAGGAAACGAGTTGGTAAATCCTGCAATTGAAGTTGAAGTTAAAGTCAAAGTAATAATTTTTAAAGGGTGATATTGTTATTGTAAAAATGTTAGGTATGAAAGTAATATCTTATATGAGTTAAAATAGAGCTTTTATGACAAGCAATGGTTTTTACATTTAAGTTCTTTTTCAATGTCTGAACTCTTTGAATAGAAATTAATCATATGATATAAATTTTTTTATTAAGATTAAAAAAGAGCTTTCAGTTTGTTATTAACTCCATATAAGTCTTAATTTACATGTGAAATAAGTATCCTGGTTTAGATTTTTTTTTTCTTTTATCTAGGTTTTTTTATTTAAAATTTGTTTTTTATCAATATGAATTTAACTACTAACTACTTACTATTTAGGCTATGTTTTTATTTTAATAATTTTGAAAATTATTTTTCTTTGAATGAACAACATGGTTTTAAGAGAGTTTTGGAATTAGTATGTATTTTTAAATTATTTTTAATATAATATTACAAACAAAATTACAATTTAAAAAAAATAATTTTTTTTGGGCCATTGACTCATTTACACTGTTTGTGAAGACTTGTTTTCTATTTGATTTTTAGAGAAAGTCAAATTAAATTTGAAATTATACATATAACATTAAATCCCTCTTTTCTTCTTCTTTTTTTTATGTTTTTTTTATTTTTTTATGAAAAACTGCAATTTATATAAGGAAAATTTTGATATATATATGTAAATTAGTACCTTTTGTTACTCAATCTCTAAAATAAATAGATATATAGTTCAAATTTTCAGATAGATACAACTTTTTCTCAACTGGACCCACTTTTTGAAAGAATAAGGAAAAAATAAATAAATAAATAAAAATTATTTTTTCACACCACATGCAACCTTATCCTCTCAATGATTTCGTTGTCAATTTGGCTCTCATGTTGTCTCAACACCTGGAAGTATGAAGAAAAGGTTTACAGTTCTTCACCTGATGGACTGTTTACAGAAAGAAAAAATCAAATATATATGGTTTGTCCTTTTGTTCTGCACCATCTGTCATACAACACAGCAAAAGTAAAGTAGGGGAAGTGGCACATGGTGAGCATATACTACTGTGAATGGCCCAAAAAGAAAATTTAATCCACCATGGAGAATTAAAAAATGTGGTTGGAGGGTTTAGATTTAGAGGCCAGTGTGGATTTGTGAGTCTTGAACAAAATCAAAATGTTTCCACTCAGCCCATCAATCATTACAAATAGAAAAACCCTCAATCCCATACTCCCACACTCCCACTCTAATCCAATTCCTAAACCCACCATTTTATATGGTGTTGAGTTTACCCATGAGTCATGATGGTATTCTAAGATTTTCCTAGCGGCTAGTGATTGTGCAACATGCATGCTAATTAGCTTTCAACATGTCATATCATGCCTTCATCCCCAGGATCTTATCTTTCTAATATCACATCATTTACTCAAAAAGGGTGTCTTTATGGCACCATGGAATGGAGATTCCCCACTTTTTATTATTATTTAAAAAAAAATCATAATAGATATGAGGAAATTAAGCAACTAAAATGGGTTTTTAAATAACCAATATTTGAAATTTGAAAAGTTATTATGAAGTCTTCTTTCTCTAAAACTATCCATCATTTTTAGGATTAGGAAATGATATCAACTTTAATGTGGGAAGTCTTATAGAAAAGGTAAACTTATCTTTTTTTAAAAAAAATTATATTTTTATGGTAAGTTTTTAATAGTTTATTTAAAAGTTATTATTATTTTTTGTTTTTAAAAAGTGAAAAATAGATAATTATTTATATAAGGTTTTTATCTTTACTATGTAGTCATATGGGTAGGTGAGATGTCAAAATTCAAGGGTTTGAGGGGAGAGTGGAGCAATGTGAGAGATTGGAGAGTGGTAGTGGATAAAGAGAGAAATCAAGAGAGAACCAAAAGAGAAGAAAATAAAGTCTTTTTATAGTGGTTCAAAATAGTAACTCTCGTATTTCTAGTCTAATGATGATGTGGAAGTTTTTAGAGAGGATGTTGTTATAAAGACATAATGATCTCCCCTCTCTCTCATTGTGGTTGAGATGAGTTTAATGCATGTTGGATTATCTTAATGAATATTTAGTTCTAACTATCAAACCAAGACACTTCAATCAATCCAAAATTACACGATGCTGGGAAAACTCATTCCACCATCAAGATGAGTCTCAACCTCTAGAGTATGTACCAACTTGGGGAAGCGTGTTAGTAGTAGGGCACTATGTCAAGGGTGACATTTAATTACACGCATTATGAAGGAAACACCTTCCTTGTAATAAGAGTAAAACAATTAACCCTCTTAGGTACATATAGTATTACATTCATTAAGATGTATAGTAGAAGAGATCTTTACGGTATGAATAAGCATTCAAGTTCCATGTGCATTTGAGTAACTCAAGAATATTTTTGGAGATAGACGTTGTAGGTACTTAGATAGACAAGTCCAAAATCACAAGCCTAAAGCGATCCCCAAATCATCATGAGTGCATTCCCTAACCAAAACACCATCACTTGGGAGATCATCACTGAACCTGCCACACTTAACTTTGAACTCCCATGTACATATAGACCAAATGAAGGCAAATTATTGACCATAAGCTGTTGTGAATAATATATCATGCAAACTAATGTCTAGTCTATACAAACTCACCGACTTTAGGTACAACATTTCTAGACCGCTATTGTATTTCACTTACTAGCTAACACTAGCACGGGAGTTTTATCCAATGATATCATTGTCCGGTAATATCCCAAGAAGGCTTTCTTAACTATAAATAGGTTTAGTAACAAAGCCTTTGATCACCAATCTATCAAATCGACTAAAACCTCTTATCTGGGGAGAGATGTTGCCACTTTAATGTCCTTAAGTAGTGCCACTTGTGACCATGACGGAGAAGTCAACTTAGACCAGGGATACGTCCTATCAACATGCAACATTCCTAACCACCTAACATAGAGTTGGTCAACCAATAACAAAGTTGACATAATATCCTAAGTCTAACTAGCTAGCTCGCCCCTTCTCAGGAAAGAAGTTGATCGATGGACAAACCAATGAGAACCTAGCAGACGAAAACTATAAAGGCCAACCTCTCCCTCTTAAACAAAGGATTAATTCCTAACACAACAATTGACACCTTCACCTTTCTCCCATTAAGCCCCTTGTTAATTTCTTCATATTTTCTTTTCACCATTTGTTGTTTATGGACGAGCTTCTCTCTGGTTGCATCTTACTGCAGGTGCACAACATCCTCTATTTGGATTGGGATATCGTCATCTCTCATTGTAAGAGCTCACCAATAACACATCAAGACCCTAGAGCACCTACAACAATACACATCAAAGTTCAAATGACATAATGATATAACATAGGAGCTATATCGTGAGAATATGACTTCATCTATGTATTGGAGATTGAGGATGAGATACTCAATATGTAATATCGGTGGATAGTGATCTTGAGCATATAGCATTATGTACCAAGACATGTGGTCTATGTTAGATACATAATATGCTACAGTGGTTCAAGTGGATTTTACAAAATAAAATATTCATAAAAGTATATCTAAGCCATGCCATTTGTAATAGAATTTGAAAGTAATTATTATTTTTAAAATAACTTTTTTTATTACTTTTATCTTTATTTAGGGAGTCATTGATTGAATAAAAGTATCTAAATTGTGAAAATTTCCAAGGTATCAAATTGTCATAATGTCAAACACAAAATTAAAACCCTTAAAAGTGTGTACTTATTATATCTACACATTAAAAAAAACAACGAAGAAAGAAAGAAAGAAAAGAGCACAAAGAATTGAGATCAAAACATTTAAAGAGATCTAGATGTAAAATAATGAACTCTTCACAATATAAAAAATGTGATATCTTTTTATCAAGAAGACAAGACTCTTACGAGTGTTTTATAAGCTAATTATTTGATCCAAAGATGCTCATAAGACATCACTAAACCCAAAATGTCTCTAACAAAAAGGAATTTGTATAGATTTTTTAGCTAACCCCGAATATATAGTCTAGAATCCACCAAAGGACATTGCAAGCTCTCCCAAAGATCTTCCTCAAGGAGAAGAACCTAACACATGGTCTATTGACAGTAAGCTTTTAAAATAAATGATTAGGTGACAATTTTCCTATACCATAAAAATACACTTAAATTATTGACCTTTTTTTTTTTCCTTTAACCCTTACTTCTAGTTTTATAAAATAAATAAAAAATAAAAATGATAAAAACCAATGAAAATGTTAGTAGCATTGCTCCTACCTCCATGACTTGAAATTTATAAAATAAAACTTTCATTAAAATAATTCCTAACCTAGTGTGTCGTATATCCATTTAGGTATTCATGTCACAAAACCATAGTTAGTAATTATAATTTTGATTTATTTTTTTTAAATGATAAAAATCGTAGTTAATGACCTCAATTTTAAGCTTAAGCGATTTTAGTTTTAAACTTAAATTTAAAGTTGCAGTAATTAAATATAGTTTTATGTTTTAAAAAAATTCAAAATCATAGTTATTAACTATGGTTTTATACATCAAGGGCAAAAAAAAAAAAAAAAAAAACTTAGTCCACGTGGATGTCCAAGTCACTCGGATGCATTAGTTGGGAACTATTTTGGGGTGGTTTATTTTATGGAATTTTTTTTTTCAACAAGCTATTTTGGCTCAAAACCCAGACTAGCAAGTGTAGGGAGATGAATGGGATGGATGAAAAGCAGTCACAAAAGTACAAGGTACAGGAACACCCCACAAGTCACGGGCACGACATCTATAGAATGCCCTTTTGGACACTTCAGTATAAATATAACCATATTCATATTCACATTCACATTCATTCTACAGTGTAAGAAACTGCACAATCATATGCTTTCATAAATTCCATTTTCATCCTTCTGCCCTTATTGAAGGGTGTCAGAGAGTGATGAAAAATATGATTTGCTTCATGTAATAAATTTCTTCAAAATGAAAAATCTGTCGAATTTGGGTTGGCCCAACCCCATTGCATGTCTCATTGTCTTTGCATGGTGGTGTTGGCAGTTGGCATTGTGGTCCTTCCCTTAGGGTTTATATTAGGGAAAATCTTAGTTTTTGTGTTAAGGTGTCAGAGTCTTATTGGTCTTTCTATAAAGTGATGGTGATGGGCACCCATTGGAGCAAAGCATGTCATCATGATTTATGCCAAAAACCTAACTCACCTCTCTGGTCATGGGAACTTGGAATTTGGGAGAAAACCCTAGTCAAAGGGCATTCAATTGGGTCCCCCATCCCACAACTCCTGCTCACTCCTCAGTCCTCATGCGTTACTTCCAAAGAAAACCCCCTCGTTTCTTAACTCTATTTCACAAATGCTTTCAAGTCCACTATGAGACTGTAACCTTTTTTTTCTTTTTTCTTTTTTGTCTTTTTGGCGGGTAAATCCCCTTTTTAGCCCTAAAATTTACATCCCCAATGCCCAACTTTCCCGCTTTTTTACACCCTAAATCCAAACAAATTTAGGGTTTTGGTTTTGGGTCTTGTCCATCTGGTAGGGACAATGCAAAAAGGCATTTCTTTTTCAGGTCTTCTTTTCTTTTTTGGTTTAATAAAGGTTGTGGCTTTGCACGGTCGCAGTGGTCTTTCTGGGGGGTTTTAGGCAGAAAATGTGCTTTAATGGCATGAAAATTTCTGGGTCCCTTTCATTTATTGCTGCTTATTTGTTAATTTGGAGACCCGTTTTTTGTTTGTGGGGGGTTTGTTGTAACTGAGTGTTCTGAGCTGAAGGGGCGCTTGTGTTCATGTGCAAAGCCATCTTATATCTGTTTTGTTGGTAGAATGCTTAAATCGTTGAGAGGGACAGTTTATGCTGAGCCACATTGTTCAGAAAAAGAGGAGTGGTTCTGGGCAAGCAAATGCTGAAACTCCCATGCCTACTCTATTTGTGCTGTTCTCTTGTTGTCCACTCATCTAATGTTTTGGCTCTGTTTGTGGTTCTGTCACTGGTTCTTGATGTAGAGGAATCAATCTCCTGAAGCATTTGCCTCCAACAAAGATCTGGTTTGTTTTTTCTTTTAATCTTTTAGGGTTTTGATATCTTTGAGTATCAGAGAAATGTACTGAGCATATGAAAACATTTGGAGCGTTTGGGTCAGTGTATGCTGTTTGTGCTTTGCATAGTGGTAATTTTTCATGATATTGATGTTGGGTTTTTATCTTGTTTCGCCATGAGTGGTCTGGTTTGGATTTGCTGATTGAAAACCCAGCAACCCTTTAGTTGGGTTTGCATGAATTTTCAGATTGCAAAGATTGAAAGCCACATTCTGTTCACTGCATTGAGCTTTGCTATCTCACTTCACTGAGTCCATTAGGGTTAATGATGAAGCTCTGTACACTTTTGTTGGTGTCCCTACTGTTTGTATCTGCAATGGGGCAGCTTCCATCACAGGACATTTTGGCACTGCTCGAGTTCAAGAAGGGAATCAAGCATGATCCAACTGGTTATGTGCTTAATTCATGGAATGAGGAGTCCATAGACTTCAATGGGTGCCCTTCCTCTTGGAATGGCATTGTTTGTAATGGTGTCAATGTTGCTGGGGTGGTTCTTGATCACCAGGGTCTTTCTGCTGATGTTGATTTGAGTGTATTTTCGAATCTCACAATGCTGGTGAAACTCTCAATGTCAGGAAACTCCATTTCAGGCAAAATTCCTGATAACATTGGCGACTTAAAAAGCCTTGAGTATTTGGATCTCTCGGACAATCTGTTTTTCTCATCTTTACCACCAGGGATTGGGAAGTTGGCAAATTTAAAGAACCTGTCATTAGCAGGCAACAACTTCTCTGGCTCAATTCCAGACTCAATTTTGGGGTTAGAATCAATCCAGTCTTTAGATTTCAGTCGCAACTCCTTTTCTGGTGATATGGCAGCATCATTGACAAAACTGACTAATTTGGTATCCCTTAATTTATCGTTAAATGGGTTTGAAAGTAAAATTCCAAAAGGTTTTGAGCTGCTTTCAAAACTTGAAATTCTTGACTTGCATGGGAATATGCTCAGTGGTCATCTGGATGAGGAATTCTTGCGATTTTCAAGTGCCATTCATGTTGACTTTAGTGGGAATATGCTAGTAAATTCTGGTTTGCAAAAACAGAATTTTTTATCCGGTATTTCTTCAACTGTTGCGTATTTAAATCTTAGCCATAACCAGCTTATGGGATCACTTGTAAGTGGAGGTGGACCACTGGAACTTGCTAACTTGAAGGTGTTGGATTTGAGCTACAATCAACTATCTGGAGAATTACCTGGATTTAATTTTCTGTATGCCCTTGAGGTCCTCAAGCTCAGCAACAATAGATTTACTGGGTTTATCCCCAATGACCTGCTGAAAGGAGATCCTTTGGTTCTAACTGAATTGGATTTGAGTGCCAACAATCTTTCAGGTAATTCTGTGCTAGTAATTTAGCACCCTTGTTTTAGAATGCTAGATTTAATTTGGTTTTGACATATTTGAATGTTTATTTTAAAGATGAACATGTTTATGTTGTCTGAAAAACAAGGCTTATGTTTGCTATTGAATTGATCTCTTTGATCACTGTGGCTTTAGATTTTTTATTTGCTATATCTCACATTCCAGTTGGTTTTACAGGGCTGATAAATATGATCACATCAACAACTTTGAACATCCTTAATCTCTCCTCAAATGGGCTCTCAGGAGAGCTTCCACTGCTGACTGGCAGCTGCACTGTACTGGACCTGTCAAATAATGAATTTGAGGGAAACTTAACTAAATTGTTGAAATGGGGAAATATTGAATTTCTGGATCTCAGTCAGAATCGTTTGACAGGAGCTTTCCCTGAGGAAACCTCACAATTTCTCCGCCTAAATTACCTCAACCTCTCCCATAATTCTCTTAGGAGTTCTCTCCCAAAAGTTCTAACACTGTATCCCAAGCTTAGAGTCCTTGATCTTAGTTCTAACCAGTTTGATGGGCCACTTTTGGCTGATCTGTTAACATTGCCCACATTGCAAGAACTCTACCTTGAGAACAATTTATTCGCTGGTGCGATTGAGTTTTCTCCTCCCTCAGTCAATTCTAGTCTAAAGTTTCTAGATCTCTCTCAAAACCATCTTAATGGCTATTTTCCTGATCAATTTGGTTCATTAACAGCACTTCAAAGGCTCAATCTTGCTGCAAACAATCTATCTGGTTCTCTGCCAACATCCATGTCTGAGATGAACTCCCTAAGTTCATTAGACATATCCCAAAATAATTTCACAGGTCCTTTACCAAACAATTTTTCTAACAGCCTTGAAAGCTTTAATGCATCATACAACGATCTTTCTGGGACTGTTCCAGAAAGCCTGAGGAAGTTCCCTAGTTCTTCTTTCTTCCCTGGAAATAGTGGATTGCATTTACCTGGTGGTCCTCCTGGGTCAACTTCTTCTCCATCAGATTTTTCCAAGAGGAAGCCAATCAAAACTATTATCAAGGTGGTGATAATAGTTTCTTGTGTGGTTGCCGTTCTCATTTTTATCCTGCTTGCCATCTTCATACACTATATTCGTCTATCAAGGAGATCCACGCAGGAACATGTTACAAGGAAAGACATCCACAAAGGGGCTCCACAGAATCCCTCTGGCTTCAATGGAAGAGAAAGTGGTGGTGCTTTGGTTGTTTCAGCTGAGGATCTTTTGGCTTCACGGAAGGGATCGTCTTCTGAGATAATTAGCTCTGATGAGAAAATGGCAGTTGTAACTGGCTTCTCTCCGTCAAAAACCAGCCACTTATCTTGGTCCCCAGAGTCTGGTGATTCATTTACTGCCGAAAACCTTGCAAGACTTGATGTGAGGTCGCCAGATCAGTTGGCTGGTGAGCTGCATTTTCTTGATGATACAATCACATTGACACCTGAGGAGCTGTCAAGGGCCCCTGCTGAAGTGTTGGGTAGGAGCAGCCATGGAACTTCTTATAGGGCAACATTGGAGAATGGCGTCTTCTTGACTGTGAAGTGGTTGAGAGAAGGGGTGGCAAAAGAGAGAAAGGAGTTTGCTAAGGAGGCAAAAAAATTTGCAAACATCAGGCATCCAAATGTGGTTGGGTTGAGAGGATACTATTGGGGACCTACACAACATGAGAAGCTCATTCTTTCTGATTATATCTCACCCGGAAACCTTGCAAGCTTTCTTTATGGTAACATCTTGCTCTTCTCCAATCTCAATTGGACCTATTAGTTTCAACTTTTATCACTAATACACTAAGATGCTAAAAATGGGAGGTGGTATTATTCTTATTATCATCTTCCAAATATTGTTGTTTATATGTGAAAAAAAATAAATATGCTTTTATCACACATTTTGTCAGAGACTCACAGGGTCATGCAAGTTAAAAGATGGGTTATAGGATACTTCAATAGCTTACCATGTCTCTTTAATCTGTGTGCTTCCATGGCATGGTTTTTGGTACACACAAGACTACTTTGCAGGAGAGTGCATGTTGATCTGACCATGTTTCCTGGTTCAAATCCTACACATCTGGCTACATACACGAGTCAAACTGATTAATTTTAGATTCTTGCAAATTATTGGATTACCTGCATCAAAAGCTACACCAAAGATTTATAAGGAAGAGCTTATAGAGGGAGCACATTCAAAAGCCTTTATAATACAAAAAATGTAATAAGAAATGGAATTACCTAGCTAAATGTTCCATGGGCATGAAGCCCTCTTTTGGCATTCAATACCAAAGATAAATGGGTGTCACTAGATCCCTGAGTGAATTAGCTCTCTGAGACATATAAACTGGGGCTTCCTTTTTCCATATAATGCTGCTACTATTTTATTTATTTATTTTTTTGATAGGTATTTTTTTTTCCCTTTTTTGTCCCTATTTGGACTTGAACCTGGAACCTCCCATAAACCCACCCCAACCCTTATGAAGATGTGTAAACTATGTGATATTGATTGATATGCAATCTTTTGTTTTACATGTCCAGCAGAAGTCACCAACCACACCATGAGCTTTGGATTTTTTTTCACTTTTGTACTGTGAAAAAATTTGGCTGTGTACTTTGTGCTCGATCTTGTTCTTGATCAACAACTTGACCAAAGGCAAAGTAGGTTGATACTGTTATAGTTTGTCTAATACTCAATGATGCAAACTTATATTGCTTGCTAGTTGGATCTTCAGGATGTTATGTAATACAGCTTGCTATCTTGTTTCACAGATTTACGTGTGCCCATCTTTTTCCACTTAGATTTCACAAGAATTCGGTTGTATCTCTGAAGGAAACTCTTTCTTTTCTTCACCTTCAACAAATATTTTGAAAAAGAATAATTGTCACAAAAGAATGCTACAATGTCCCCCCATATGATATTTTCTCCTTTGCCTGCTGCTATACAGTTCATCTCATTACTGTTGGTCCACTTTTGTGTGCTTCTCTGATAAACCTATATTTGCAGATCGACCAGGAAGGAAAGGGCCGCCATTAACCTGGGCCCAGAGGCTCAAGATAGCTGTCGATGTTGCACGTGGCCTGAACTATCTCCATTTTGATCGTGCTGTGCCTCATGGAAACCTTAAAGCAACCAACATACTGTTAGATGGACCTGATCTTAATGCACGGGTTGCTGATTACTGCCTCCATCGCCTCATGACCCAGGCTGGCACCATTGAACAGATTCTTGATGCTGGGGTCCTAGGTTATCGTGCACCAGAGTTGGCTGCTTCCAAGAAGCCAATACCATCCTTCAAATCAGATGTTTATGCTTTTGGAGTGGTTCTGCTGGAACTTTTAACTGGCAAGTGTGCTGGTGATGTGGTCTCTGGTGAAGAGGGAGGGGTTGATTTGACAGATTGGGTGCGATTGAGGGTGGCAGAAGGTCGGGGATTAGATTGCTTGGATCCTGCAGTGGCACCTGAGATGGGAAATCCAGCAGCAGAGAAGGGGGTGAAGGAGGTGCTTGGAATCGCTCTTAGATGTATAAGGTCTGTTTCTGAGAGGCCAGGCATCAAGACTATATATGAGGATCTTTCGTCTATATGATTTGTTGTTAAATCTAGTTTTACTAGACTTGGAATTTTCTTGGAATCAAATATCTCATTGGGCTCCTGTTTTTTGGGTTTTTTTTTTTTTTTTTTGTATCTTTTAGGTGTTGTAGTGTGATCTGCTCATTGTATTAACCATTATTGTAAAAATGGGGTTTTGTTGGGACGGGTATAAACTATCCTTAAAATGTTTGCCATTTCCATGATGAGCTATGAGCTTCTGAGAATAAAAATGCAGTTGGAAGGTGATGACAGAGAGAAATTGATGAGGGTGGGGGAACAATAGGATAGGACATTTGACTGTTGCTTGCTGCTACTGCTACATCTACATGTCTACATAGGATGGGCCATCCTTTTTGCTGAAGTTGTTGGTGATGGTGGCAAAATGCGGTGGGATTGAAGGTGGTATAATGTGTGGGATGTATAGGTGGAAATGGTGGGTTTTTTTCTGGGTGGAGTTGGTGGATGTGTGATAGTCTGATAGCTGGCAGTGGGCAGTGGGCATTGGGGCCAGGGGGTGGTTGATTGACACACCCACCTATCTCATCCTTTGGAGCCTTCTCCCACACCCAAGTTGGGCTGCTGCGGGAAAAACAAACTTAGTTTGTAGAATGGGTTCCATACATTTTACTCATTCTCTCCAACTCACACACCCACATGCTCATGGGCTGCCAGCCTGCTACTTCCTTCACAAGACCCCATCATGAATGTTTTATTAAGATATGAAGTGGCTTGTAAATCCCTCAACTTGCTTTAACAAATCGTTTTTATGAGAAAAGCATGTGAGGAACCCTATGTAAAAAGGTAGAAAAAGGAAAGAAAAGGCATTAGGGGTGGTATTTGCATGGATACGAGCCAGGCCTATTATCCAATTTTGGTCACAAAAGGGAGGTAACTTGTAATATTTGGAAAAAAAAAAAATTTCTCATTTGGAAGTATTTTTTAGAAGATGGTAAAAGCACTTTCTAATTTTTAACTTTGGGAGTTTTTTTTTTTTTTTTTTCCTTTTTTTCTTCATTTCATAAAGATAGAAGGATTTTTACTTTTTAATGAAGGATAAAAATGCAAAAGAAAAGAAAGCGCTATTGAAAAGTGACATTTGTATTTCCTAAAACCATTTATTTGTAAGTGTGTCTCTTTCAAAGGCTCAAAGCATTTTAAGTAAAAAAAATACAAATGTTAAACCTATGTTTAGTTATTAGAAAACTTGAGAAAAAGTACAATGGAAAGAAAATAAAGAGGAAATATAGAAGAAAAATAAAAGTAAATTTATTACTGATAAATTATTTTCATACTTAATTTTCTTTTAATAAAAATTAATTGGATTCAATGTGCATTAGCCAGTTAAGAAGGTTAGATGGGTAATAAATAAAAGTTTTAGGTTTGTATACTAGTAAACCTTCAAGTCAAATATTTTTATTTTGACAATAAATAAATAAAATGATCCCCTTAAGATACTATGGTGGGTGCAGTAGTGTATGTGATGCACACTAGACATGATCTACAGCAAATTATAACACAAGAGTATCAATTGTCATAATTTACTAAACTAGTATACTACATGGACTCTCAACCTTGAGAGAATATTGAGTTTATATCAAAATTAATCGAAGGCTTTGACTTATAGGTGAGACCTTAAAGTAGTCATATATCCTTATGGGCCGAGTCACTGTTGATAGAGACTAGTGACAATCAGTAGTCTCAATAAATGCACTATGATATCTCATGGGATTGAGACAATGTGTCTCCTTAGGTAATTCAAAAGATATGTGATCATAAAATCTATAACCACAATAATTCTTTTAGTGAAATTTGACATATACTCATCGGAGTTAGAGAGTATGTCAGTTGATCACATAATAAGTGAGATTTGTAACGTAAGGATTAGAGAGGTAATTTTGATAAGTGATAGTACTATCTTGTTAGATTACAAATACCAGTTCATAGAGAGTCAACATGTAGTGCATAGTAGGTCGCAGGCCTGTACTCTGTCTCGTTATTTACATAGGGTATTAAAGTGCAATTGATTCTTTTTAATAGAATGTTGAATCAACTTCAGAATTGAATTCTAAATGAGTCAAGACTTGTGCAAGTCTTAATGGTCTTTGCTTTTAGCTTATATACCATGATGACACGGTTTATGAAGGTTGGATTGAATCTAGATTCATTCTTATGCATAAGGGGCACTTTTGTAATTATGAAAGGTTACATAAGGGATAATGAACAAGGTTAATTGAATTAGGTTAAGACATGTTTTGGATTAGATTAAGTGACTTAAGCCTTGATGAGCTTAAGTTACTTAAGCCTAGTAGGCTACCCAATAAGTACTCCCTTATAGATTATGATGTCTTAATAACTTTTAGTTAATCGTTTTCCACCTTTAAAGAGAAAAAGAAAGAGATAAGGTCTCCACTCTTCCAAAGCCTACACTTTGGAGTGCCAAGATCATGGTTCAAGTCATTGGGCGAAAAATCTTGGATATATGATACCTTCAAACTATTCATACACGTTCTTTATTGTAAGGAATTGATCTGGGAACATCTAAATCCAAGTATGAGGTTTATATCTATATCTATAGTTAATAATGATTTTTATTGTCATTTTATTTCGTTGTGATAGATTTAAAGATGCTTAGGAATATATACATGCACCCTACGAATCCAAGACATGGAAACAAGGTAATTCAATATTCCCAACATCTTAGTCTTCATTTTACTAATTTTCATCTAGAATTAGAAGCATATTGTGATGCTAATTGGATTTCTAACAATGATGAATTCAAACTCTATCAGTGGCTATGTGTTTGCTTTAAGTGGTGAAACAGTTTCTTGGAAATTAGAAAAACAAACTTGCCCTAATATTGAGTTCGGGTTTATTGTAATGGAAATGGCTAGCAATGAGGTTGATTAGTTGACAAGCCTTATACTAGACACACCCTTATGAGTTAAACCCAGTCCATCTATGCCCCACATTATGATAATCAAGCAACTATGCTCGAGCTAAAAACAAAATATATATTGGAAAAAGTAAGCATATGTCTAAGACAATTTTTTTTTTTTAAAAAAAGAATTACTCAAAGAGGTGCAATTTTTAAGATTTTTATAATGTCAATGGAAAACTTGGTAGATTCTTAACAAAAGGTTTAACTAGAAAACTAGTAGAAGAGACATCGAGAAAAATGGTATTAAAGTTAACGAAATGAACCATTTATGATAAAAACCCAACCTATGTGAATGGAGATCATAGGAATTAGGTTCAATGGGTACAAACAAGTCACTCGAATTATTGTACAAGCATTATTATTTGTTTTTTCTTAGAATTTTTATGGTGTAAGTTGTGTTTGCTACAACTTGGAGTAGTGAGTAAATTTATGTAGTACACACTTGATGGAATCATCCACTTATGCAAGAGTGAAGGTGGGACCACCTTGTATGAGAAATTGGTAAATTTTCTAGACCACTTGTGAAAATCAAAGACAAGGTTTATGACTTAAACATATTAAATTGAGGACCTATACTAAGGTTGAAATTATTATGCATGTAGCATAGTTAGTGGTTTATGACAAAAGACATCGTCATTTTTGCATTTCAATTTCTATTACTCAATCCACTCCAAATTGGAAACATCAAAAATTGAATTTAATTGTCACAATTTAATTGTGACTTATTAAGTTAATATTAATTTGTTATTTATTTGTGAGTTGTTACAAATTTTCAAATTAATTTGAACTATTACAAATGTTTGAATTCTCCATATTAAATTTTTTTATTAGCTTATGAGTTTAACTCTTCTATTTTATGGGTAAAACTTAATATTTATTATTTAATAACTTAAATTGACTTTAAGTTATTGACTTAAAACTTATTATTTCATTCTTACTTTAAGTATTAAGGTTGTTTAATAAAATTAACTTATGATTTCTTTATCTTCATAAATTATAATTAGGATAAAGGGGGTTAAGTAATAATACAGGTCATGAAGTAATGTGAAGGTACCTACGACAAATTGTGGTAAAAAAGTAAAATGGAGATATGAACTTAAGAATTTACTTTTTACTTTAAATCATGTTATTAAATTATTTATTAAATATATTTAGGCGGTTGAATCCTAGAGACTAAACACCACCACCCTACTCCACACAACCTACATGCCTCAAAGGGCAAAATCGATTTTAAGAACAACGGATCATCATGTTTAAGCCAACTTCAATTTCCTTCTTTCATCTTATTGTTTGTGGACTCATTTTTATTTAGATAACATTTCGATCTAAGTGATTTTCCAACACTAACAACCCTATTATCCATCAATAAGAAAAAGTCACCACAACCCATTAGGCTACCCCAGACCTAGTGGCTTGGATGGCTTGAAGCCTTGACCGAAGCAGCCCCATGGAGCTAGCCCAAGGGGCAACTTGCCACAAGCATGCATAGAGAGTGACTTGGCTCAAGTTGATATCAAATGACCCAATCCTAGACAGACAGTGGCATTACATTTTTTGTAAATATCATTTCAGAGGTATTATTCTATAATAAAAATTGGAATTTTAAGCATATTTTATACTAATAATTGATATTTTTTAAATGAAAAAAAAATATATTGCATGTCAATGTTTGATTTTTTTTATTTAATAGTTTTTTTTAAAACAAATATTAAAGTTATTTAACAAAAATATATTTAAAAATAATTAGATTGGGTTAAGTTGGACGTTTCCGTTAAGGAAAATAGAGGAAAAACAGGACGCAAAACAAAGAAAGGGGAAGGTGATTATTTTAATGGTAAAGTAAAATAGATAAACACAGAGGGTTGTTGATAACTGATAGGCATGCGAATTTATGTAGATTTATTGCATAAATGTTTGTTTGTGTGCAGCATTATTCTGTAGGAGACTCTTGGACTTATCTTTTCTCTGCAACTGTAGAGTCTGCCAGTAATGGCGATTTCCAGAGTAAGATCACTCTTGCCTTTTTCTAGTGCTATACACAAGTCTGTTTCTTCCATCTACAGATTCTATTCATCAACCTCCTCAACCCACTTTGAGGTCAGTATCTTTTTCTTCCTTTTTTTTTTGTTCTTTTTCCTTCCTTGCTTATATTTGGATGTTTTTTGCTCTGCAACAACACAAGCAAGCTTTACTAGGCTAATTATCAGTTGGGTATCTGAGAAAATTGATGGGCTAGTTTTGTTTTCTGCTTTTTTTTTTTTTAACTTTTATTTATTTATTTATTTTTTGTGTGCTGTTTGGCTGCTAAGAAATTAGCAGCTGATTCTGTTTGATTGATAAGAAATTGTCAGTTTATAGTGTTTGGTTTCTAAGAAACTGTGGGTTCCAACTGTTTGGTCCCCAACTAGGTGATGGCATTCAGGGAAAGAGGAAGTGCAGTTAGCCTTGTTAACTTTCCCTGAGGCTATTATAATTTCTATCATTTCAGGTATTAAAATCACATAATCAAGGTCTTTTTTTTTTTTTTCTAATTGGGTATGTTATGAAACTGATGGTTACTTTCTTCGGTTTTCTGTTTTTCCCCTTTCTTTGGTAAATGGATTTGGTCTGTGTCCAAACAATGGATACTCTTGCTTCATGTCTTCTCTCAATGTAATTAATTAGAAAATGTTGTGTTTTTCTTTTCTTTTCTCCTTTGTGTTTTCTTTTCATCACTTTCTTTAGGGGTTTGTTTATACATTTCAATTCATTGATGTGCCACAGAATGTTGGGTTCATAGGGCTGGGAAATATGGGCTCCAGAATGGCGAACAATCTAATTATGGCTGGATATAAAGTTGCAGTTCATGACATGTAATAAATTTATTCGTTAGTGCAATTATGTTAAAATTAGCTCTTGAGATTGTTTTTTTCAATTTCATTTAACAAATTCAATTATTGCTTTGAATTCCAAACAATTGCTTCTTTGTATTAGTGAAGCCTATTTATTTAGATGATAATTCTAATTAGATTAATCCCTTTCATGAAAAGTGTACTTTGTGTGTCTCTTCTGTGAAGAATGTCATGGGGTTTTGGTTTCTTTCAGAAACCATGAAGTCATGAGGATGTTTGCAGAGCGGGGAGTTCCCACAAAAGAAACTCCTTTTGAAATTGCAGAAACAAGTGATGTTGTAATTACCATGTTGCCTTCATCCTCCCATGTGAGTTTATGATTCTGTTGAGCTTGTTTCTTCGCTTATCAATTCTATTCCATTATAATTGCATGCTTGATTTCCTACCATAATGTACTAACCAGTTAGGGATGCTTGCTTCATCTTTTTCATTTTATTGACCAGAATTTTTTTGGATCTTATTATGGTCTTCTTTGCTAAATAAATATGTGGAAACTTCTCATGGAGTTTCATGCTGTGAATGTTTTTAATTTAAGGAATCAGAATAGACTCCATGGTTCTTAGCACCATTTATAACCTGTGGAAGACTAGCATTTGAATCCATTATGCCTTGATATTGCTTATGTTCTAGAACTTTGATAAAAAAAACTTCTTGTTCCCCCCAACTCTATATTTTCTATCCTTTTTGGAAAACGAATCTTTTTATCTTAAAGAATTCTGATTGGTGGACCAAGAAAAATAAAGTGTGACCCACTTAATATGATAACTATATAAATATGACGAAAGTAGTAAAATGTTCTAAATATTTATTATATTCCTACTAGAAAATAAATAGGTGGAAGCAATATATAGAAATTGGAAATAGAGACTATTTTTATGCTATATTTGGTTCTAGGAAACTACAAATAAAAGAAAAAAAAAATTACTACAAAAAATGATTTTTCTTATGTTTGGTTTGCTATGGAAAATATGAAAGAAAATCAAATATAATTAAAATTTGTTAGAAACTTATACATTTTCAAATTATTTTAATATTTAAATAGAAGAGTTAAAATAAGTTTGGAGTAGCATATAAAACCTATTAAAAGGAATATATTATATAACTCTCTATTTATTCATCCTTACCAACCATGGTTCCTGCCTACACTAAAGTGATAAAATGAGAGGACTTCCTAGTAGTTCTTTAATTGTTGAAGTAAATATAGTCATAACTTTTATCTTAGATACAGTTTGATTATGGTTTCATGTTGACATGATTACAGCCCCACCAGAATATGACATGTTCACCCTATATAAATTTGTGCAGATTTTGAAATTTGAATAAACATTAAGGTCATAACAATGATTCAAAATAGTTTTTATCTTATTTCTTTGATAATTATTTGATAGAACAAGTTACAATCTGTGTAGTTCTTGAGGCACAAGCTAAAGATGTCAGAGTTGTGTGGGCTTAATGCATGGTTCAGTGGGTTGCATATGTTAATACTCCCATGACCAATCCTACTTGTTTACTAAACGGGTTACTCAAATTTCATGGTGTTAACTGCTTAATAAACTAGTTGTTGAAGGATCTCAATGCAATTATTAAATTGGTTATCTTTTGGTTGAGTAAATCTTTATAGTACTTTTACTCCTACACAACACAAACTTGGAATGATCTAATCAGTACAACCCTATCCATGGTGGTTTGCAAGAAGGGTTTAATGCTTACATTTGACATAAGCCCATTGTCATTTTTTACCTGTTTTTCTTTCTTCTAATTGTTTACCACTTCATTGTTCACAAGATAGATACGAATGATTACCTGTAGCTCTGTCTTTTCCCAAACAACAACAGTATCTTTTAGGAATTCCCTACAACATGCTTACCTTCGAAGCTTTCTACAATTCAAATCTTCAATGTGATTGAATGAATATATTTGTTGCTAAAATTTTTCAGAAAGGTTTAATTAAGTATAAATTTGACCACATCATTCTGTATTGTGCATTTTAAGATATGAGATACAAATACTTGAGGCATACTTTTGTTTTTGTTTTTATTGTTTTCCAATTTTTAGTTGTTTTATTTATGATAAACTTGAAATTGATGATATAATCTGATATGAAGGATAAAAAAGCTTGATTTGTGTAGTTCAGGTTTTAGAACCATGTTCCTCTGATTAATTGATGTTACTTGAATATTAATGATAATATTGAAAATAAAATGTATGCGGACATGTCCCATCTTAGTTATGATCTTACAATGATACAAAATTGCTGCAAGTAGTAAATATGAATTTTGCTATGGTACCTATATCCTTCAACTTTACCTAGTGTACCTATGTTGGCATGACACAAATGGGTGTGGATATGCATTCCTTATAGTATGCTCCTATTTTGCTTTGGATTCTGTTTGATTTTGATGAATTTATATTTTTATTTTCAACTTCCTTAGCAGATAATTACATTGAAAAAATAGTCTATGTGAAGAGAGAGAGAAAAATGGAGAATCCCTAATTATTGTTATTGAAAAACTGTAAAGAATACACATTGGACTTGGGTATATATATACATGTTAGTGGGACCCACAATACAATAAGGAAAGAAAAGGAAAAAGGAAAAGTAAATAACCTAATTAACTATACACTATCTAACACTCCCCCTCAAGCTGGAGCATATATGTTATATGCACCAAGCTTGTTACAAATGTATTTAATTATAGGACCTCTGAGAGATTTAGTAAAAATATCTGCTAGTTGATCATTTGAGTTGACAAAACTAGTCGCCACACGTCCTGATGCGATCTTCTCTCTAATGAAGTGACAGTCAACTTCAATGTGTTTGGTCCTTTCATGGAAGACTGGATTAGATGCAATATGCAAAGCGGCTTGGTTGTCACAGATGAGCTTCATCTGTTCATCTTTTCCAAATCTCAACTCCCGAAGAAGATGTTTTAGCCATATGAGTTCACATGTTGCCAAAGCCATAGCTCGATACTCGGTTTCAGCACTAGATCTGGTCACTACATCTTGTTTCTTACTCTTCCAAGATATTAGGTTACCTCCAATAAAAACACAATACCCGGAAGTGGAACGTCTATCTGTGGGTGAGCCAACCCAATCTGCATCTGTGTAACCAACAACTTGGGTATGACCTCTGTTCTCGTACAACACACCTTGGCCTGGTGTGCTTTTGATATATCGAAGAATGCGGATTACAGCATCCCAATGGCTATCACATGGTGACTGTAGGAATTGACTAACCACACTTACAGGAAAAGAAATGTCTGGACGAGTAATGGTGAGGTAGTTCAGTTTACCTACAAGTCGCCGATATCTCCCAGGATCTCCTAAAGGCTCCCCCTGTCCTGGTATAAGTTTGACATTTGGATCCATAGGAGTGTCTACCGGTTTACAGTCTAACATACCGGTTTCTTCCAAGATGTCTAAAGCATACTTCCTTTGGGAAAGAACCACACCGGAACTGGATTGAGCTATCTCAATCCCTAAGAAATACTTGAGTTTCCCCAAGTCTTTAGTCTGAAAGTGGGTGAAAAGGTGTTGCTTTAGTTTCTGAATACCATTCTGATCACTGCCTGTAATGACGATGTCATCCACATAAACTACCAGGTAAATACATTGCCCTGAAGAGTTATGATGATAGAAAACGGAATGGTTTGCTGTACTGCGGAACATGTTAAACTCCTGAACAACAGAACTAAAACGGCTAAACCATGCTTGAGAAGATTGTTTCAAGCCATATAGAGAACGGCGTAACCTGCGCACTAAACCAGACTCCCCCTGAGCAACAAAACCAGGTGGTTGCTTCATATAAACTTCCTCAGCAAGATCTCCATGAAGGAAATCATTTTTAATATCTAACTGATAAAGAGGCCAAGAACGCATAGCAGCCATGGAGAGCAATAGACGAACAGAAGCTATCTTGGCAACAGGAGAGAAAGTGTCACCATAATCAGAACCATAAACCTGAGTATAGCCTTTAGCAACCAAGTGGGCCTTAAGGCGATCAACCTGACCATCAGGGCCAACCTTAACTGTGTAGACCCAACGACAACCAACTGTAGATTTACCACAGGGTAAAACAACAAGATCCCAAGTGTCATTGGAGTGTAAAGCAGCCATTTCATCTACCATTGTCTGTCACCAGCCTGGATGGGAAAGAGCCTCAAGGGTGCTCTTGGGAAGAGAAACAGAAGATATAGCAGAAACAAATGCAGAATAGGGTGAAGATAATCGATGGTAACTCAAAAAATTGTAAATAGGATGAGGATTACGAGTAGATCGATTACCTTTTCGAAGAGCAATGGGTAAGTCAGCAGAAGGAGGCAGAGCCGGGGCAAGAGAAGCCGAAGGGATAAGAAGTGAGTCAGCAGGTACCTCGGCCAAAGAAGGAGGAATAACGACATGATGACGGCGATGATAAACCTGAAGTGGGCGAGAAGGCACTGCATCAGGTGGGGAGATAATGGGAGGGGGTAAGACTTCAGAAACAGGAAGAGACTCAGTGGTGGAGAAGAACGGTGAGTCCTCAAAGAAAGTGACATCAGCGAAGAGAAAGTAGCGATGAGTCTCAGAGGAATAACAACGATAACCCTTTTGAAGTCTGGAATATCCCAAGAAGATGCATTTTGTGGCTCTGGCAGAAAGTTTGTCATGTCCAGGAGTGAGAATATAAACAAAGCAAGTACAACCAAAAACACGAGGAGGAAGGAAATAAAGTGGTTGGTCAGGGAAAAGAAGGGAATGAGGAATCTGATCGTGTAATACAGATGATGGCATACGATTAATCAAATAACATGCTGTAAGAACAACGTCCCCCCAAAAACGAAAAAGAACATGACTATGGAGAAGGAAAGTACGAGCTGTCTCAACAAGATGTCGATTCTTATGTTCAGCTACCCCATTTTTTTGAAGAGTATGAGCACAAGAAGACTGATGAATGAGCCTATGTTGGGACATAAATGAAGTAAATGGTGTAGAAAAATATTCCCTGGCATTGTCACTGCGCAACACACGAATAGAAATATTGAACTGGGTTTGGATTTCAGCATAAAATTTTTGAAAAATAGAGAATAACTCAACTCGATTTTTCATTAAAAATAACCAAGTACATCGAGAATAGTCATCAATGAAAGTGACAAAATACTGAAATCCTAAAGTAGACGCGGTCCGACAAGGACCCCAAACATCAGTGTGGACAAGTTCAAAAAGAGACTTTGCCCGATTATTCAAATGCTTTGAGAACGAGACACGAGTATGTTTCCCAAGCTGACAGGACTCACACGCAAGCGACGACAAAGATGAAAAACTAGGGACCATTTTCTGGAACTTGGATAGACTAGGGTGGCCCAGGCAACTATGGTTGAGAAGGGGAGCATCAGTGGAAATGCAAATTGCAGGAGTTGAAGGCGCGGTGAGGTGATAGAGACCGTGAGACTCACGTCCTATGCCAATCGTCTTCCCCGTACTCTGGTCCAGCAAGGTCACAAATTTATCAGAGAAATTGATAGAACAGTTAAGAGTGCGAGTTATTTTGCTGATGGAAATAAGATTAAAAGGACACTCAGGGGCATAAAGGACAGAATGGAGAGGTAAGGAAGGGAGAGGATGAGCGAAATCAAAACCTTTAGCCATAGTTTGGGAACCATTAGCTAAAGTAATAGTAGGTAAGGTAGAGGTAGTAGTAATAGAAGAGAAAAGATCCTTATTACCAGATATGTGATCAGAAGCGCCAGAATATAGAATCCAAGGTCCAAGAGAAGATGTGTGGGTAAGATAAATAGAAGCATTACCAGTCTGGGCAACAGAAGCAATAGAAGCTGACTTGGTGGCCTAATAGCGGAGATAGTCATCATACTCACTGTCAGTGAGGGAAATACCTTGAGATGTGGAGGAACTGGGAGGCTAAGGCGACTGAGGATCAGATGACTGGGCCACATGGGCAGTGCGGGGAGGCTGCCCATGTAACTAATAGCACCGATCACGAGTGTGGCCAAGCTTATTGCAATAGGTGCAATGAGGACGTTGGCCTCTACCTTGGTTACCACTGCGTCCTCCTCGAGAGCTAGTTTGAGAAACTAACACAGAAGAATCTGAAGTGTTATCAGATGGCAAAGTCTGAGTGGAGGAGATATGGAGAAGGCGAGCAAACACATCATCCAAGGATGGAACGGAGGAACTGCCAAGAATCTGATCGCGGACAGTCTCGAGATCTGGATGGAGGCCAATAAGCGTAAGAACCATGAAGAACTTGTCAATCTGTGTTCGTTGATCCCTAACATCAGTAGTAAGAGGCATCACGGTCAAGAATTCCTCCTTAAGAGAGGTAATCTAGCCAATATAAGTAGATAAATCCATGTCTTGTTGTCTGACATTGACAATAGAAGAAGCCACCTTGTAAAGACGTTCAATATCATTCGTGTATAGCCCTTTCGTCTGATTTCAAAATTTAAAGCATGTTTTGTAGGCCCGAAGATGAAGCAGAATCTTAGGATCAACTGATTGCCATAACACACTACATAACTGTGCATCTATCTTCCTCCATTGTACTCTGTCAACCTCAGGGATATCCGCCTCTTGCGTAACAAGGTGATCCTCATAACCTTAACCTATAAACCAAAGCTCCACAGAGGCAGACCAGGACAAATAATTTTCACTCCTAATCAATTTCTCCGAAATAATCATCGGAAATCCAGATATGACAGAGGAAAAAGTGAAACTTTTAGTAGCCATATCTACTTATCTGGTGAACGAAATACGTTTGGATCGAAGAGAGCCCTAATACGGCTTATCGCGGACTTCCTAAGACACGTGCAGGGCTCGGGGTGGAGAGGAAGTCACCGGAGGTCGTCGGAAAGTAGACATAACCAAGAAGAAAACTATGAGAAAGCACCCTTTGTTATTCAATTATCAAAGAGGAGCGACAAAGTCCTCTGAAAATTTCCTTGATAGTTCAAAATATTGCCAAGATGAGAGATTTCTAACTTGTAAGAAACATTTGTTCTAGTTAATACTGTTTTTAGGAGACCTTTGCGACTGCTTTGGTGTTGTGAAATTGCAACCAGTTTCAAATTTCTATTTGGTCTGGACACTTAGATTTCTTACTACCATTTTTTTCCCTTTTGACAAAAGTTTCTGCTATCTTTTACCCTGCCACTATCCTTGTATGAACATACTGGTCTTATGTACATAGGTATTGGATGTTTACACTGGACCAAATGGTCTGATTCATGATGGGAATCTGCTAAGACCAATGTTGTTCATAGATTCGTCTACAATTGATCCCCAGACATCAAGAAGGCTTTCTGTGGCAGTATCTAACTGTGGCCTAAAACAAAGGAAAGGTAACAGTAACTCCCCTTCCCATTTTTTTTTGGTAGCAAATATTTCAATGAAGAGAAAAAAAATTGAAGATACAGCACTAACAAGGCTGCCAAATGTAGCAGCCCAGAAGAAAAGAAAGGCACCAGTAATAAACTGTCACTATGATTGAAATCACACTGTTGGCTATTCATTTTCACATTTTCTTTGCTCTTACCTTTATTGCATTGACAAGATTTACATTGAGTTTGTAAAAATTGGTTGCCTTTGGAGTGTCGAAGGTGTTGATTATGATGAGTTTTTTTGTTAGTGTCACTGAGTTTAGATCAAGAGAATGGATGTTGAGATTACTTTGTTTCAGTTTCCCAGAAAAAGGAAAAAAAAATAAAATTTGGGTCATTTTGATGGGACTCTTAGAATTTTTTATAATTCCTTTTAAGCGAGAAATTGTCGTACTCTAGCTGCAACCATTGCCCTTCTTGCCAAACATGTACTAGAAGGTGCCAGGCATACCCTAGTATGCAAAACTAAATACAATGATCAATATATATATTAGAGATTAGGATTTGAAATATTGTAAAAACATGTAAGATAAAGTAAACCACTGGCAACATATTTCATCATATTTTCCCTGATTTGGTTTAGATATGAGTTGGTCAGGTTTGATAATGCCTTGTTTTCTATGTTAAAGTTATAAGTCTTCTTATAAATCCTTCTTAGGTGAATTACAATCAAATTTGGGTCCATTTAGGAGTGATTCTGGTAAAAATGCTTTTAGTCTACACCACTTTTGTCAGTAGGTTCTCCAAAAAATGCCTTTATGAACAATCAGATAGTGTTTGGATATAAGCGCCAAAGGTAGTTTTGGTTGTGTTTTTAGTAATGAGTTACATAACAAAAAATTGATTTTTGGAAGAAGAAACTACCAAGTGCTAATCTAAAAATCACTTTCAGTGATTTTTAAAATTTTTAGAAGTGATTATTAAAACTTTTCCAAATGCATAATTTTTGCAAGAAAAACATTTCTAAACATTACAAAGCACTTTAACCCTCCAAGAATCACTCCCAAATGGGCTCTTAGTGTTCAATGAAATTCTATTTGTCTTCATGGTACTAAAGCGAGATGGTCAAACCTGGGTTCAGTGCTTATCATGTTCTCTTGTCCACTGCCTTCGATTTTCTAATTTTCTAATTTTTTCTTAATGTTAATTTTGCTTGTGAGGATGATTCTATCATGTCTATGGATTTCAATCCATGGACTCTTATTGTTCATTTGGAGTTGGAAGAACGAGAGGGAAAAAATTTTCTGAATCTTGCACGAGCCCAAGCTAAATAGTCAATAAAGGTATTTTTAGTTCAAACAAGCCCAGGCTAGACAAACCATCGCATTCATAGCCCATAACAGGGATGTCTTTGTTTTCAATTTTTTCATCCAGGTGACCACTGCCAGAAAAATCTAGTAGCTGGAGAAACTTTGAATGAGAATGCATATACAAGGCAGTTGACAGTTAAACCTCTATAGTGTTTTCACAAAATCTCCAGGTCTATGGGAGAGATGTATAGGAATTAATCTCCATATTTTTTGAAGGGCCTATAGTGTTTTCATAAAATCTCCAGGTCTAGGGGAGAGGAGTATAGGAGAAATTAATCTCCATATTTTTGAAGGGTAATATAGGAGATTATGATTTGAAGCATTTTAATCACATGTAAGTACATTGGATCACTGGCAGTGTATCTCATCATATTCCCCACAGTTTAACATGATTTAATTAGTTTTGGAAAGTATCTTAATTATGATGTTTCAGTTCTGAGTCCTCTACATAAAACCTTCTTAGGTTAAAATTATTATTATTAACTTATTATTTAATAAAACTGTGTTTCCAATTAAGAAAGACAGGCCAAGAGCCCCTTTGCCAAGTACAAGAGCCCACTCAGTCTTCTTTAAAAGCTGAAAATGAAGGTGATTGAAGATTAGAATGACTAGAAGGCTAGGGAATCTGAGAGTTGCTCTAGTACAAAATAATCAACATAATTATTGATTGTAATAATAAATTTCATTTGCTCAGTTGTAAAAAGGGGGAAGAAGAGGAGGGTGGCCGGTGGGTTGTGGAGGGAGATGGGGTGTGGGAACATGCCATGATCTACTACTAATAGGAATATCCTCAAAATAAACGAATCAAAGGCCAAATTACATCCATAGTCTTCCTATGCATCCTGCATTAACATGTAACTGTACCTCGTGTTCTTTCCTTCAAGGTTTTTATCATATGCCTTTAATGCAAGTTTCCTTCAAGTTACATGCATGGTAATGAACCACTGGATCAGTGGGCCACCGTATAGTATCAGTACAATGGACTACCAGATATGATTGTCTAAAGGTTCATCATATGATTTTTACCTGGTGTGCAATGCCTATAGACTTTGTGGATATGTTGGACTTCATTCTTTTGCAGTTCTATAAATTAACTACATACACTTTATGCAGATATCTGGGAGACCCCCATAATTTTGGATGCCCCTGTATCTGGAGGTGTTCTTGCTGCAGAAACTGGGACACTTACTTTCATGGTATCTTTTCGCATTGTCCTCCAAAATAAATAGATATAGATATCTTCCAGTTTGACTGGTCCATTATGATGGAAGAACCATGTATTTGCTCATTGAAATAGGGATTTTAACTATGGATGGAAAATGACTTCTTCGGTCATAGGGTATGCTTATATGGTTCAAATGTTCTTCTAGTAATGAATGATTGGATGCAGGTTTAGTTCTGGTTAGTTAGATTAAATTTGATGAGAGGCTTCATTTTCCCTTTTAATGCTGTGGGAGCACATAAACTAGACCCCTTCCCAGCCATTCTTGTTCTTGTATTTCCTTTTAGCTTTGTCTTGGTATTCAATTGCTGGCAGTTCACCCAGATAGGGTTAAATAAGAAAATAAAAAAGAATTGCTTACTTAAAACATACTATACAACCAAAAAAACTTGTATGCCCAATCACATACAATGATTTTCCATTTTATCATGTGTAGAAAATGTCCAATTTCACGCAGTTGGTTTCCTTTGTGCCATCCCATGCTAGAAATCAGTACTGCTCTGATTGTGTCAGTCTTTTTAAATGGATGTAGGGATTGAAATAGATCAGTTTCAGGTAAGGACCAAAATTGTTGAACTGCATCTGATTCTTTAAGAATTAGGCTGGAAATTCAAATCTGAACCTGATCCCTGGTAGTTACCTATATTTTATTAGCCTTCCAGCCTTCTCAAACTTATTTATTTTGGACGATTGGGGCACTACAGGTTTGTTTGAGTTATATTAAGTAATGACTCAGTACATGCCAAATAATTGAAGTTTCTCTCAGTTGACATCCTCAAGCAGTTTGCTTCCTTTGTCCTTTTCAATCAACTTATGAACAAAAGATGGCTTTTCATCCAGGTTGGTGGATCAGAGGAAGCTTATCTGGCTGCAAAATCCTTATTCCTCTCCATGGGTAAAAATACAATCTATTGCGGTGGAGCAGGAAATGGTTCAGTAAGTTCTCATACACTCCTCAAGCTAAAGAATTTTTCCCCATTTATTTTTTTTTTTAGTTATTTGGAGAAGTAATTAGAGCTTGATGAAGAAAAGGGATTCATGTTGTCATGTAGATTCGTGTTTTTTGCTGCGCATGGTCGGGATGTGACATAATGTATTCTAAAGAGTTTTAATACACTGAAGATGTTCCTTTGAAACTATGAAGCTGAATTATCATTATTTTTAAATGCATCTGTAGGCTGTAGTCGGTGATGGTTACCTCTGACCGATGTATTTCCATATTTCTTGGCAGAATCAAAATTTGAATTTGTGCTGTTTTAAAATGAATATATGATTTAGTGATAATCTATTGAAATCTGATGCTAAAATCATATAACAAATTAGTCATCAATCAGAGCTTGGAGCCATTCATACATGAAACCACATTTCATAAGCATTGTAGCCCAAAAATATTTCAATTGGGTATTCATAACATGTCCAACTGAGTGTTAAAAAACACTGAATATATTTAACTCTGACAATCAATGTAGTTTGGATTCATAAATTGGCTTGACAAGTCTTCATCTACAGTCTGATTCATGTGGAACTGCTATGTTAAGAAATTCTTTATTACCTGGAACTTGGAAAGTCGCTTGTATTGCATGCACTTGGTCCAGGATGTAAGAATGGCCTAAATTATCCTAAGATTTTTCTCTTCCATTATTCTTCCCCTATGAAAACAAACACCAATGTATAAGTTGGTTTTTAAGCAAGGATGTCATGTGCTGCTTGGACATTATATGGCTTGCCTCTATAAACCTAGTATTTTTGTATCCTTGCAATGCAACTGACATACTTGAATCCTTGGTCTTCAATGCGGATCTTCAGTTTTGCCTTGGAGGATTTACCTCCATACTTGAGATGATGCTACTTTTGTATGTTGGATAGATAAAGAATTGTAAGAAAGTTTTGGTGTAATATATGCTTATAAGCATCTTTTCCAACTGCATTCATCCTTAATCTTGCTTCAATATTTCCTCTTTTCTACTTCTACATGTATAGTAACTAATATCTCTCCTGATCATTTTAGAACTGGTGATTAATTCTAAATATGTGAATTTTTGCCTACTACTTCATTCCTTGGGTGGATATGTTATTTAGGCAGCAAAGATCTGCAACAATTTGGCGATGGCTGTGAGTATGCTTGGAGTGTCCGAAGCCTTTGCTCTTGGTCAGTCTCTAGGAATTGCTGCTGGTACCCTAGCAAAGATATTCAATTCTTCAAGCGCTCGCTGTTGGAGTAGGTATTCAACACCTCTTTAACCTCTGACCTTTTCACAACATTCGGTAGTTCCAATTGGACGAGATTTGTTTTCTTCCAGTTGCACTGAAAGGACAAAAAAAGGTAAAAAAAATGTACAAGCCAGATTCTCCAACCACCCATGATGAGTTTGTGACCTCAAGTTTATGTTAGAGGGCCATCTTAAGTGACCAATGTTGTAGTGTTGGATGTAAAACAAAGGAAAACAAAGAGCCAATGTTTTCCCACATTTCTGACAACTTAGAAATCAAGTGTCATCATCAATTTTTTCATATCAAGTCCATAGCCTTCAATTGACCATGTTCCAGCATAGCCTAGGGACCTTTATTTCAGCAACATGAGAAGAAAGTCCAATGCAGATTGTATAAAAATATTTGCTCATTCACTAAAAGTTCAAAATGAATAAAATGGCTTTGCTCATGTGATAGTTTCATTCAGATCTTGATGGTTTAAATATGTTTTAATTATACTAAGAGCATGCTATACATTACAGTGACAGTTATAATCCAGTTCCTGGAGTGATGGAAGGGGTGCCCTCTTCGAGGAATTATGTTGGTGGATTTGCAACTAAGCTTATGGTAAGCAGGTTCTCCTATTTTGCTTCTAGAATCATTTTCTTTGCTTATAATATTTGAGAAATAACCATTTTATGATGAACCATTAATGTGTCTTGTGGCTTCTAACTGATGAAATAAGAGTATTTCAATCATCCTGATGTTTATTTTCATTTATTCTGTGTGATGAATTATAGATCCATATTGCACAATGTAACACAGATATTTACTTGTTATCTGGTGTCAATTGTCAAGAGGTGGTAGCACTGGTTAGTTAATTTAGTCAGAGTTCAAATATTCATGATAACATGGTATAAAATGTCTAGGTCGAAAGTGAGGAATACACAGATGATGTAATTCCTAACTGATGGTGTAGAAACTAAGTAAAATATTGCCCAATATTTGTGTCTTTACGAATAGAGTGGTTGAGCTTAGGAATGTGGTGATGAGATGGTCTAGTTTGCTTAACTAACTAGATTACAACATCATTAAGACTAAGAAGATCTCCGATGAATAAATGAAAAGCACTTTGATACCTATGTATAGGAATGACATTTACAGTCAATGCTGTACCAACTATATGGTTCTGTCAGGCCTATAAACTTCCGGAAGAATTAAGCAAAACTTAAGACATGAATGGATGATATGGAAAAACAATTTGGTGTGAAGAAGACTGGTGATGGAAGCTTCTTTATTGTTTAGGAGATTTTGTAACAGAGACTGATTAAATCATTTCTTGAGGAGATCATGTGGTGGATTTTAATAAATATAGGAGTGTCAAGCTGACATGTTAATGAGATATAGAACATGTATGATGGAGCAATAACTAGCATGAGAATAAATGGAGGAGAGACTAGTAAATTTACATTATAATAGGCTTACATGAAGGATTGACAGTGAGCTTTTAATCTTTCTTTGTTTTAGATTGGTCGTGGATACTTGCTTGGCATATTCAGGAAGATATTATAGGATGTGTAGTGTTTACCAATGATCATATTTTGATTGATGGAGGTGGAATGGGGTTTAGGCACCAGTTAGAATTTAGACTATGGAGCGATACGTTAAAACTATGGCTATGTTTAGTTGGCTAGATGGGATAGGATATGTATATCCTAGGATACGATATGTATATCCTAGGATATCATTTCCAATGAAATATGATATCCTTGGATATTATTTCTAATCAAATATGTTATGCCATGCTTATATTTGGTTTGTAAGAAAAATGAAATGAAAAACATTTATATTCATATTTTATTTTAATTTTGGATATTTGTTCAAAATAAAAATTATATTGCACTCCAATATTTGATATTAAAAAATTTAAATATCTTTTGTATTATTTGGAAATTTTTCTTCAAGTTAAGTTTTAGTAAGTAATTATTTATTTGCTTATTATTAATATTCATGATTCAAATATTTAAAATTTTGAAAAAAAAAAAAGTTATATTACTTTATTCAATGTATAAAAATAATTTGTATATGTTAAGTAATACATATATTAATATTGTAAAAAGTATTTTCTTAATTCTGCTTTTTTATCTACAAATTTATAATTTTTGACTCAGAATTTTTTGTTTTGCAAAATAAGTAAATAAACACATAGAAAAAAAAATTGATAAGAAGAATAAATTTATGATTTACAGGATATGTATCTTGCATATCTCAACTTATAATTAACATATCTTATGCATAAGTAATATACTTGCTATCATAAGGTTGGATGATATATCTCATCCTATGTTTGTTTGAACATCGGATATGATAAGTGAGGAGATAATTTGTTTTCTTCTATTGCCAACCAAATGTGGGATGAGATATATTTATCTAATGTCTTATCCTATCCCATGTTATATTGTGCCAACTAAACATAGCCTAAAGGTTTTGCTAACCAAGACCATGACATTATACATGGAATGTAACCTGTACTCTTGCAAAACTACTACACTTGGTAATTATTAAAGGGAGTGTTTCAGGGGAGGGGTAGTATTCCTTAAATGCAAGCATGTCCACTAGTTTTTTGTGTAACCTTCATTCTTCCAAAATTAGCCGTCACAGTTCCTCCTCAAATAAAGATGTCAAAGGTAACAGAGTATTTTCAAAGAATTGACATAAGTGGGTGTTAATACAAGTAGTGGGAAGAGGTTATTATTCACAATGATTACCTTTTTCCAGCAATAGTTACAGCTTCTCTCTCACACACACTCATGGTTATTCTACATTTGGATCCTATAATTTACTCTACTGTTGCTCATCTTTCCTGCTGCTCCATAAAACATGCCTGACAAGCTGTATTTTATTTTCTCCAGTACAAATCTTTGGTTCAATATACAAACAATGAGTATGGATGATGATGGTGTTTTTCTTTTTTGTCATTTTCTTTCTAATGCAGGCTAAAGACTTAAACCTTGCTGCAGAATCAGCCAAAGAGACCGGCCTCACATGCCCATTGACATCCCAAGCAAAAGAGATGTAAGTTCATTTGCACTCATATGATCCAACCTCTAAAATATTTGCTGTTTCAGCATCTGTTTGTTGAACTGAGTGGGTACACTGATATAAACTAGAGTGTACTAAGGATGCTGTTGAAGTTGTACTAAGAAAAGAGCTGTCATTTGATGGATAATTGTGAAATTTATGTTGAATGATTTTATAATATCATCTGGACTATTTGACCAGTGAAAACACAAGTTCATTACTGGATAACCAATGAAGATGATATTTTGAAAATGCTCCACTCCCATACACTTTACTAGGAATAAACTTTCATATAATAGAGTAACTCTGACTCAATGGCTAATATATTCTTGGGCTACTGTTGTGTTCTGCATGGAGGATATGTCATGTTTCCTGTTACATGGCCATTAATTTTGTTCCTTTCCATCACTGATCCTGTTCTCCTATGTATCATGGACTGGACCATGGGCTATGGGTTCATGGGTTGAGTCCTAGGTCTTGGACAAAATCAGGCATGACAATTCCCATGGGTTGAATCATGGATTCTTTAACAATAATAACTTTTTAATCTTCTGAAATCCTCATGCTTAATATCTGAAGAGTAATTTTGAAGCTTTGATAGAAGTCACTTGAATTGTTATGATCATCCATTTGAAAATTCTAGCTTCCTACCAAAAGGTTAGTTTTGCCACATTGATTTTCCCTGACCCTTTTAACTTCTCACTGAAAACAATGAATTACAATGAACATATTGTCTCAGGCAACAAAACAATAGTTAAAAGCTTAGACATACTATAATAAATTTATAATATATTATCTTAAAGTATCAGTCTGCTAATGAACTGAATTCCTATTATCAGATTTGTGGAGCTTTGCAAGGAGGGTCATGAAGCCAAGGACTTCTCCTGTGTTTTTCGCCATTATTACTCAGGCAAGGATGAGCATTAGTTTGAAATGTGCTTGTGGAAGATCCCAAGTACTGCTGAAGTTTAATAAAAGAAGCTTATGTTTGCATGCCCGTGTACTTTGCAACCTTTCTAGTAATAAGTTAACAGTGTTGTTTTTCATGTTCCTTTTATTCTTTCCCTAAGGTTTTTTCTTTCTCATTCTATTTTTCTCTTTTAAATAAGATAAAAATGAGCAGCATCTCTAAGGGGATTCAGTTTTTACGGTATTGAGTTCTGGGTTTGAAGCCACAGAACTCTCAAGTTTTCCTCGGTGTGTGTTTGAATTCCTAATAAGGAGTAGAGTAGAGCCTGAAAATATTTCTTCCTACCATTATTCCGGCCACCTTCCAGTGCTTCTGAAAATCCACCAACGTGCAGGAACACATAGCCTCAGATCAGGTATGAGTTAGAAAATATCTCATCTATTAATTTTATTGTTGTTCTTATTTGTGATTAATTATTTGGGTTTTGGTTTGGTTTTGGAAAACTTAAATGCCAGTATGAGAAATCTGAGATGTAAACTGTTCAGTTCTGATTCTAGCCAATGGAGATGAAATTGTTTGATTCTTACTCAGTGTTTGTTTCTGATAGACTCCATGTTGGAAGGCTGTGTTCAAGCATGTTTTAAAATTCAAGGGGTGTTAACATCTTTCCATGGTTCTGCCATTATAGAGTTAATGCTTAGTGGAATCGTGATTCGAAATTGGGATACATTTTATTGAGCAGAAAATGGAGGAAAAATTTGTAGATATTGATGCTCACTAGACATTGATAATAGGCAATGAAGATATCAATAAATGAGTGGATATTTAAGAAACCAACAATTGGATTAGCAGTAGGGCCCTCCTATTAACACTTATGCCTCCATAGTCTTGTTCATTTATATAGCCATGCCTTTCATTGAATTGCTTTATGTTTTCCCCTTGACAAGCCCTTACTGCTATGTCTCAGTTTTTGGTTAATAAATTAGGAAAATGTTGAAAAATTTTGGAAAACTGTATTTTTCTTTCCTTTGTAATTTTATTCATTTCTAGTTATTTTTCGTTATTACTAACAATAACCAAATATTTATAATGCCATTATGTCACAGTTTGATCCAACTGACCTGATGATATGCTTTCTGGTTTTGTTTATTTGTTTGTTGTGCTGTTGAACATTGACTGTCCGTTTGGTTGCTGAGAAACTTTGGGATCAAGTACAGATGGATATGATCTTAGCTCAACTAAGATGAATGGTTGTATTAAGCTCAACCGAGTACAGGTTTATGTGCTTTATCATAATATGCAAACTTTAAGTTCCTTATATTGTTTTGGTTAGTGAAAATTAATGAATTCCCTTTTTTGGGAAAGCTGAGGGAAGGCAAAAGGAAATTGTGGATCTTGTGTTTTTGTGAAGATCACTCAAATGTTTTCTGGTCTTTCATATTGTATTATTTAATACCAACTCTGGTTGGTTACATAGAAAGTTTAGGAAAGAGAACAAATTAAAAAAAAAAAAAGAGTATTGTGAATGGATTCTTGTTTTGAATTGTAAAAACTCAACCCAGATTGTATTAGGCTCTATCATTGAAATTTATGTTGGATCTTGAATTTGAAATTCAGAATATTTATGATGTATGAAGTTTTTTATGGGATAAACACAAAGAATGTACAACTAGGTTTTATCCCCTCTTGTGAGAACCTAATAGGAATCAATCAAATAGAGCAACAAGAATTCACCCAATCAACAAGTGTAAGAACACCAATAATTTTAGCATGGAAAACCGTCTCCAATATGAGAAGTAAAAACCACGGGACCCTTAAGCTACTTAAAAACTCTACTAATATAATTAATGGGTTACACAATTCTCTCTAAATAAAACTAGAGGTATACATCAACCATATCTCAAGACAAATTGATCTTGACAATTTCAACAACTTTGCATAAAAATAATGGAGAGATTTTACCAAACACACCATTGTTCTCGGACTAAAATATAACTTTTCATAACTCCAAATCCAATCTCCACCGTTCAGAATGAAGACCAATGAATTTTGAACGTGCTCTCTAAAAAACGGTTCAATCGAACCACAGATTAACCTTGATCGGTGTTCATGAGCAAAACTATCCGGATAGAAAACGCATCAAAACGAAGGCTCTGTTCTCGAATTGAAAGATGACCGTCCGGATCTCCAAATCCGATCTCCACCGTTTAGAATGAAGATTAATGAGTCACGAACCTCTCCTCCAAATTTTAGGTCGATCAGCCTACAGACGAAACAAGATCGGACCCTTGATGAAATATGGGTAGTGAAGAAAAAAACTGAATTTTTCTCTCTAACTTCAAAATGATGGTTCTCCCCTTTCTCTCTCTTTTCTCCTACCTCTGGTGGCTGCGAAAAATTGGAAGAAGAAGAAAAAGAATTCTTTTTCTAGCCCTTTTATATAAAGGCCTAAGAGACCTTAAATTTTGGGCTCTTAATTTGGGCCTTCCACATGAGGAAAAATCCAACAGTTTTACCCATTTGCGATGAAATCTTGGCAGTTAATTGTGATATTTGTACGTGTGGTTGCCTTCTAAATGCCTTTTCTCATATGGGTACACTGTTGTTTCCTTTTAACTTGATTGCAATCTTGTTGCATCTCTCTCTCTCTCTCTCATTATTTTCTTTGATATTTGCTGTAGGCATGGTTCATGATTGTATGCCTCAAATTTGCTCTATATTTCTCTTCAAATGTATCCCATTTTGGCCCTTTCCTTTTTTATTGCTTCAATGAGATGGGTTTGTTGTTGGTTTAATTCTGAGATTTAATTGTTGGAAAAGTGCATAATTGTTACACAAATATTCTCATCATCACATCATTCCACACAGAAACCGCATGCTTTTGGGACTTGTACAAACAAAAGCAAATGAGCCTAATGCATTCATGCATGTATATATAGGCAAGAAAATAAAACAACAGGGCTACTTCCCATTTTAGACCAATCTTAACAGCAAATATGGAATTTGTTCTCGGGTCCTCAAGCTATTTATTAGCACAATTTTGTCTGTGTTTCAATGATGATATTGCCATTTAGTATTTGAAGTTTTATAGTCTTTGTTGTTTCAGATAGAACATAGCGAATCCTCTGAATGGAACAAAAATGTAAATGAAAAGATCATGACTTGGATGGATGGAATGGATAATATTTTGGTCAATTGGTTGATGGGGTATATGCATAAAAGGGCAAAAGATTGGGGGGTTTTCATAAAGATGGCTTATTGTCTTCGACTTAGGCTTTTTCTAAGCTCATAGAGAACCTTCCACACTCCTCCACTAGTCTATGTCTTCAAAAGGTTCCAAAAGGTTCCTGCCCCCTATATAAACTCATGAACACATAAAGAATATAAAGAAGACTTTGAAAAAGAGAAGAGAACCTTAATGCTGGCCAAGGAGTTTTACAAAGTGGTAGTGGATTTGGTTTTACTCAATCTATACCTATGGTTAAAGCTATTATAGATGTGTGGGCTTTTCTAATCAAGATGAACTATTAATTATTTCCTATTCCTATTTTTGGGTTGTTTTCATCTATCTAACTCGTGGAGTTCTATTAATATTTTGTTTATTATAATATTAAAATTGTCTTTGCAAATTCAAGAGCATTTCAACTTAGATACAAGCTTATTAGGAGTTATGACAAGTTGTCCATTCTCCTCTAAAAATACCAAACAATAGGAAAGCACTAAGGAACATGTACTAGGGGGTATGTGCGACTTGTTCAGATCATGGACTGTGATGAAAAACAACTTTTCCAGTATCAATGATGAGTACCGGTGAATAGAATGGAAGAACTCCATTCACTATCTAAACTAAAAATAAAAATAAAAATAAAAATAAAAATAAAAAGATCTATCATATTCCCCTATTGTGTATTGTGTATGAAATTTATGGTTTTCATCGATGTAAATACAATCACCTAAATTTAAGATGAAAGCAACTCCCCATTGGCAAAAGGGTTATCCTTTAAACGGGGAAAATCAACAAAAAGATTAAGCTCCCACTCTTGTAAGAACGAACTAACAGGTCAGCTACTTAACTAACCTTCATAATTAAATACCATTTCTATATAGGTAGATCTCATTGTGAAAGAATTATTATTGGATAATTCATGGGTATAGCCAAAGAGTGTGAATTGTACAAGTTACCAATAAAATTTATTAAATGAAGGAAGGAGCTCCAATGTATGGAAAGGACCTTACCGTTTAAGAAGTAACCATAGAAACAATGGAACCCACTATTTCTTTATCCATTTAATTTCAATTTTACTACTTTTTAATTTAATTTACTATGTTTTTGATACCTAGTATCAATACTATTTCTTATTTCGAGGAGAAATGCATAGGAAAAAAAAATCATGGTCGGGAAGGTTATAGTAGCAAAAACCATTGGAAATTTTATTTTATATATTGGAAGAATCCGTTTTGTTATTAATAGACCAAGAAAGGGTAAAAGGATAATCAAAAGAAAGGAAATCAATTAGTTATTCATCAAAGTTTCATTTATTCAATGACCAAAACTAGATGAGGATATATAGTTCTTAGACGTTGAACAAAAATTCGTTTATTTACGTCAAGCTTTTGAGGAGCCCATTCAAGACTTACACGAACCGTAACTCAACAAAAAATCAGAGCTTTGGTTTCAACTCATTGAAATAAAGTTCAACAAAAGAGAGATTTTCATCGTTTGTGGATCACTCGGATAAATGCAATTATTCACGAGAATGGGGCATTTTATAGTTATAGTAGATTTATACACGATTTGTACAAGAGGTAGTTACTTCTTAATCGTAAAATACTTGCACAAATAGCTATATCCAATAGGAATTGTCTTTATATGATTTCCAATGATATCATAAAATAAAGAGATTGTAAAGAATTCATCGGAATGATTTAAATAAATGGAGTTCCTTGGAGAACAAACTCCGGGAAGGTAGATTATAAATTAGTATGATAAAATATGATAAAGTCATCAAAATGAAAGAATATATTCAATAAATAAAAAAAGATTTCTTTTTTTTCCCTGATTATTTTTGTTTCTTACAACACAACAATCAAATCTCGATTCTTAGATTTTTCGAACAAAACATCAAATCTACGTTTGGGTTCAAATTGGGGTTTTGATTCAATTGAAGAGTAAGCCTATTTATTTATGGTTCTAAGACCAGTTGTTCTAGCAGTCGACTTGGTTCTTTCAAATTGTTTCTTATTATTAAGAAAATGTAACAAAGATAAAATACGAGCTTGTTTTATTGCAATAGTAATTAATCATTGTTGTTTCAAAGTCAATATATTCACTCATCTAGATAATATTTTTTCGTGTTCACTAATAAATCGACTAATTAAACTTATATTTCTATAATCAATTCGATCCCCCAATTGGATCGATGGCAAACGCCTACAAAAAGATCGCTTGGATTTAAGAAAAGGTCGCTTGGATTTATCCATGGTTTGTTTATTCCTAATTACGAAAATCCTATTTTGTTCGAATAAAAAATGAATTAGAATTTAGAAATAGGATTTGGTTTATTTCTATTTAAATATATGTTATATATATTGCATAATATTATATACCATATTATTTTTGCTATTCCTTGGAAATGTGACACATAGGTCCTCGGTTCGATCTATTTTTTTTTTTATCTCCCCATGAATCCTATGTTTATAACAATAGGGACAAAATTTTTGCAATTCCAATAGATCGATCGTATTGTGTCGATTTTTTTCAATAATATATCTGGAAATGTCTGTTTATTCCTTATTAACATCGTCTTGTAAACAACTAGTACATTCCAAAAGAACCCTTATTCAAGCATCTTTACTCTTGACCATGAACTTCCTTTGTTTTTTTTTTTTTATTCATTCAAGTCTTTTATTTTCAATTCGAAGAAAGTAAGGAAAAAAAAATAAAAGTTGCTAACTCAAAATCTAATTATGATATGAAGGATTTTGGTGTAATAAATATCAATAGAGTAATAGTAAATAATAAGTAATACAATGATTTCTAACTATAACCATATTTCTAATCACAGTACAATATTTAATTTAAGGATCTTGTATGACATTCTTGCACTAGATCAACATTTACATTTACGTTTTCCCTCTATTCTTAATTTGATTCGAGTCTGAGCACGAGTTTCTCTGAGGTTAAATCCATTTTTATTTTTTCTCTTACTCCTCCCTTATAAAATTCTAAAAATGAGAAAAAAAAAAAAAAAAAGGAAGGGGAAAGGAATTAGTCATAGATATTTGATTGTATCTTTAATAGTCTTCACCCCTTCTCATGTTAATTAAAAAAAGAAATGTCAACGCATCTTGGAATAAATGATTAATCTCTATCAATAGACCTACTAAGGACCTAAAGCATATAGTACTTAGTACCGGTGTCATGGAAAGATATGTTTTTAGATCTCGTATTTAAAATCCTCCTTATTTATTGTTATATGTATATGATCAGATGCATATGTCACCTGTATTTGTACACAGAATTTCTTATTCAAATTAAAGATTTTCTAGATAAGATTTTCTTTTTCTTAAAATAGAAAAAGAAGTTTCTTTACTCCTGAGCATTCCCTAAAAATATTCATTTATTTATTTTTATTTCATTTTTAAGGTGGGTTTCATATTTTATATGTATATAAGTCAATATGGATGTAACAGATTAATAGATCACTTCGAAATGACATATACAACACACATCCTGGATCAAGTAAAGACTCTGGGTTTCGAGTAAGTCACTGCTACATCCATGTCATTAGGAATTGATGATCTTTTACTAATACCTTCTAAGGGATGGCTAGTGCAAGATGCTGAACAACAAAGTTTGATTTTGGAAAAACACCATCATTATGGGAATGTACATGTGGTAGAAAAATTACACCAATCCATTGAGATCTAGTATGCTACAAGTGAATATTTGCGACAAGAAATGAATACTAATTTTAGGATGACTGGCCTCTTTAATCTAGTTCATATAATGTCTTTTTTCAGGAATTAGAAAAAATGCATCTCAGGTACACCAATTAGTAAGTATGAGAGGATTAATGTCAAATCCCCAAGGACAAATGATTGATTTACTCATTCAAAGCAATTTACGTGAGGGGCTTTCTTTAACATAATATATAATTTCTTGCTATGGAGTTTGCAAGGGGGTTGTAGATACTGTTGTATGAACATCAGATGTTGGATATCTCACGTGTAGACTTGTTGAAGTAGTTCAACACATTGTTGTACGTAGAACAAATTGTGGCACTATCCAAGGTATTTTTGTGAGTCCTCGAAATGGGATGATATCGGAAAAAAATTGTATTCAGACATTAATTGGTATATATATATATATATATATGGGCCCATGATGCATTGTCATTTGAAATCAAGATATTAGGATTGGGCTTGTCAATCAATTCATAACCTTTCAAGCACAGACAATATAGATTCAAACTCCATTTACTTGTAAGAGCACATCTTGGATTTGTCGACTATGTTATGGTTAGAGTCCTACTCAGGGCAACCTGGTCGAATTGAGAAAACTTGTAGGTATTATTGCGGGGCAATCTATTGGAGAATCGGGTACTCAACTAACATTAAGAACTTTTGATATCGACGAAGTATTCAATGGGGGTATTGCAGAGCATGTACGAGCCCCTTTTAATGGAAAAATAAAATCCAATGAAGATCAGGTTCATTATACACGTACACGTCATGGACATCTTGCTTTTCTATGTTATATAGACTTGTATGTAACTATTGAGAGTGAAGGAATTATACATAATGTGAATATTCCCTTAAAAAGTTTTCTTCTAGTTCAAAATGATCAATATGTAGAATAAGAACAAGTTATTGTTGAGATTTATGTAGGAACATACACTTTAAATTTTAATGAAAGGGTTCAAAAGCATATTTATTCTAACTCAAAGGGATAAATGCATTGGAGTACCGATGTGTACCATGCACCTGAATTTACATATGGTAATGTTCATCTATTACCAAAGGCAAGTCATTTATGGATATTATCTAGGGGTTCAAGCAGATTCAATATAGTCCATTTTTCGATCCACAAAGATCAAGATCAAATGAGCATTCGTTCTCTTTCTATTGAATGAAGATATATTTCTAACCTCTTAGTGAATAATGATCAAGTGACACACGAATTCTTTAGTTCTGATCTTTCTAGTAAAAAAGAAAGTAGGATTCCTACTTAGTCAGAACTTAATCGAATCATATATACAAGTCGTTATAATCTCATAGATCTTGCCATTCTATACGTGAATTATGATTTATTGGCAAAGAGGCGAAGAAATAGATCATCATTCCATTCCAATCGATTTAAGAAGGAGAGAAAAAACTAATGCCCTCTTCAGGTATCTTAATTGAAATACCTATAAATGGTATTTTTCGTAGAAATAGTATTCTTGCTTATTTCGACGATCCTCGATATAGAAGAAACAACTCAGGAATTACTAAATATGGGACCATAGAGGCACATTCAATCGTTAAAAAAGAGGATTTGATTTAACATCGATGAGTCAAAGAATTTAAGCCAAAATACCAAATGAAATTAGATCAATTTTTTTCATTCCCGAGGAAGTGCATATTTTACTTGGATCTGCTTCCATAATGGTACAGAACAAATAGTATCATTGGAGTAGATACACAAATCACTTTAAATACAAGACACCGAGTAAGTGGATTGGTCCGAGTAGAGAGAAAAAAAAATTGAACTTAAAATCTTTTCTAAAGATATCTAGTTTCATGGAGAGACAAATAAGATATCTCGACACATCGACATCTTGATACCATCGGGAATGAGAAAAAAAAATCCAAGGAATCAAAAAATTTGAAAAATTGGATCTATGTCCAAGGGATCACACCTACCAAGAAAAAGTATTTTGTTTTGGTTTGACCCGTAATCACATATGAAATAACGGACATTATAAATTTAGCAACACTTTTCTCTTAGGATCTGTTGCAGGGAAGGGATAATATACACCTTCAAGTTGTCAATTATATCATTTATGGAAATGGCAAACTAATTCGGGGAATTTCTAATACAAGTATTCAATTAGTTCAAACTTGTTTAGTATTGAATTGGTACTAAGGAAAAAAAAAGTTCTCCTATCGAAAAGACTCATGCTTCCTTTATGGAAGTAAAGACAAATGGTCTGATTCAAGATTTCCTAACACTTAACTTAGTGAAATCCTATATTTCATATACCGGAAAAAGGAATGATCCATCAAGTTCAGGATTGATTGCTGATAATGGATCAGATCACACCAATATCAATCCATTTTTTTCCATTTATCCAAAGAAAAGGGTTCAACAATTACTTAGACAAAGACAAAAATAAAAAAAATAAAAAAATCAAGGAACTATTCGTATGTTGTTAAATAGAAATAAGGAATGCCAATCGTTGATAATTTTGTTATCATCCAATTGTTCACGAATGAGTCCATTCAACGATATAAAATATCACAATGTGATAAAAGAATCAATTAAAAAAAAATCCCAATTCCAATTAGGAATTCATTGGGTCCTTTAGGAACAACCCTTCAAATTACGAAATTTTTTTCATTTTACCATTTAATAACTCATAATCATATCTTGGTAACTAAATATTTCCAACTTGACAATTTTAAACAAACTTTTCAAACACTTAAATATTATTTAAAGAATGAAAATGGGATGACTTATAATCCTAATCCATGCAGTAACATCATTTTGAATCCATTCAATTTGAATTGGTATTTTCTCCATCATAAATTATTGTGAAGAGACATCCACAATAATTAGTCTCATATAGTTTATTTGTGAAAATGTATGTATAGCCAAAAACATACCACACCTAAAATCAGGTCAAGTTCTAATTGTTCAAGTTGACTCTGTAGTAATAGGATCAACTAAGCCTTATTTGGCTATTCTAGGAGCAATTGTTCATGGACATTATGAGGAAATCCTTTACGAATAAGATACATTAGTTACATTTATATATAAGAAATCAAGATCTGGTGATATAACGCAGGGTCTTCCAAAAGTGAAACAAGTGTTAGAAGTTCGTTCGATTGATTCCATATTGATAAACCTAGAAAAGAGAGTTGAGGGTTGGAACAAGCATGTAACAAGAATTCTTAGAATTCATTAGGGATTCTTCATTGGTGTTAAGCTAACTATAGCGCAAAGTCATATCTCTTTAGTTAATAAGATCTAAAAGGTTTATCGATCCCAAGGGGTTCAGATCCATAATAGGCATATAGAAATTATTGTACATCAAATAACATCAAAAGTGTTGGTTTCAAAAAATGGAATGTCTAATGTTTTTTCGTGTAGAGAACTAATTGGATTGTTGCGAGCGGAACGAATGGGGCGTGCTTTCAAAGAAGCTATGTGTTACCAAGAGCGTCTCTGAATACCCAAAGTTTCATATCCAAGGCGAGTTTTCAAGAAACTGCTCAAGTTTTAGCAAAAACTGCTATATGGGGTCGTATTAATTGGATGAAAGGCCTAAAAGAAAACGTCGTTCTAGGGGGATGATACCCATTGCACCGTTCAAGGCAACATAACCACATCCTTTTGGAAATGGAAACCAAAAAGAATAATTTATTCGAGAGGGAAATGAGAGATATTTTGTTCCACCACAAAGAATTATTTGATTCTTGTAGTTCAAAGAATTTCCATGATACATCAGAACAATCATTTATGAGATTTAGTGATTCCTAAGAGCAAATTTATTCTCTTAACTATCTGTATTTGGTCTCACGTTTGATTTGGTAATAATAATAAAGAAAAAAATGAATAAAAAAGAATTAATGGCTTGGATCGTGTATCAATGGTCAATCTCCAATATAAGAGAAGGTTCCATCAGAACAATTATTTATTTTGGGGTAACTTTTTTTTTCTTCTCATAAATGAATAAAAGAGATATTGGAACATCAATTTGGAAGAGATGATGGAAGCAAGAGTTCATTTTGGTCATGGTACTAGGAAATGAAATCCTAGAATGACACCTTATATCTTGGCAAAGCGTAATGGTATTCATATTACAAATCTTACTAGAATTGTTCTCTTTTTATAAGAAACTTGTGACTTGTAGATACAAAAGAAGGGCAACTTCAATGGGCAATGGAGCAAAATTTGGATGTTGATGATTCAATCCTTTTAAGATAACTTAAGCATGGAGTCAATGTCAACCATTCAAAAATCTTTTGTTTAAAAGAAGTGCACAACTAAAACATCTTTCCCATTTATAAATATATCCGATTTTATATCAAAGTCAATTATGGAAATGAAGAAGCAAAAATCCAAATATGCTAACATTCTAATTGAAGAATTAAGGTCAATTAGCATTGGAATGGATGAAGCCGTAAAAGGGTTTTGATTGAAGCAACCTTCAAAATTATCCAGAAGATTAATTGTTGAAAATATTGTCGAGGTTATTGGTATGAGTGATATTGTATCTTATATGAAAGCATATGATGTGAGTGTAGCTCATACACAAGATTTGTTCGCAAATTTATCTCACATGAAATATGAGCTTACACATTTTGAGAACCAAACATAATTTTAATATTTCTTATTGTTGAATAGTAACTTGATCTTTATTACAAAACTACCATTCTCACCAACTTTACAAATCTAACTATATTCTTGTCTTTTCAATTTTTTTTTTTTACTTTTTATAATATGTTTAAAAATCTTATGTGAATAGTAACATTGATAACAAAAACAAATGATATAACTTTTTTTTGCTAAAAAGGAGTGATAATATTTTAGTAGAAATGATAAAATATGAATATTATTTTTTTAATAAAGCTGTAAATTGTATTTTTTTTAAAATAAATAATAATATTTTACAAAATTATAATGGTTAATAATATTATAGAAAATAATAATGGTTATAATATATTATTTAAAATGAATTATAAAAACCATTATAATTTTTTTTAAATATGTAAAAATCCTATATTTTCTACTATATGTATGTTCTTATTTCCCAGTTATTAACAAGATATTTTGGATCTATTTGCTTGACAACTTTTTATAATAATCGACACTTTTTTTGTTTTTAAATATTTTTAATAATTACTTAGCTTGTTAAAGAGCTTAATGCATTAAGGTTGTGTTTGTTTTTTTTTTACTTAATTCTAAATAGAACTTAAAACTAAATAGTACTTAATAATATTAAGTATTAGACTATTTATTTTTGTAATATTTTATTTCTATTAAGCATTAAAAAGTAAAAAATTATCAATATGTTACTTTTTCTATTTAAAAAAATAATATTTTTTAGTAAAAAATTTATGATAAGTCGAGAAAAAGTAGAAAAACAAATAATTTTAAAGTCTGAAAGTAAATTCTTTTTAGTAAAAAGTTATAAAAAAAAAAACAAATACTCTCTGTCTTGTTTGATTTTGAGCCAATTTCTCATATAAAAAAGTTAAAAAAAAATATGGTTGTATTAAAAAAAAAACTGACATAATCCTATTAAACCAATTTTGGTTTAAGAAATTATAATACTAAGTTAATATCAAGTTTCAATTTATTTTTAAAAATTATTCTGACTTATTAAAAGTCCAACATATTAATTTTTGCTTGATTTAGATCCTATTTTCCGTGCTAAAAAATGTAACTATGTAAAGGATAAATAGACATAGCCATTCTAAACCAATTTTACTCCCAAGGATTCTAATATTAATTTTTGCTCTACATTTTGTTGAGATATTAGGAATGTTTAGATATTAGGAAAGTTGAGATATTAGGAATGTTTAGATATTAGGAAAGTTGAGATATTAGGATATTAGTTGTTCTTTCTTTATATCATTCCTTCCTTGTATCATTATTTCCCATTCTTAGAATGGTGATTACCCTCTATATATGCTTTGTACATGAACGAATGAAATAATCAATGAAAAACTACCATTCATCAATTTGAAGATGGTATCATAGCCATGAAATTGAAATCCTGGATATTTTGTCGGTAAGACCAACCATTGCCTCTCCTTCGCGATAAAAAAAAAATGAGTGAAAAAAATACCATTGTTTTTCAATCTGAAGGTACTTTTAATCCAGGAATTATTTTGACTGAATCAAACTATGACGTTTGGTCACAACTAGTAGAGATGCATATTGTCGAATGGGAAAAACTTTCCTACATTCGAGGTAAGACAAATCCACCAAAAGAATCAGAAGATGGATATGAAAAATGGTATGCTAAGAATCAAAAGGTGAAAAGATGGTTGTTAATGTCCATGAGTCCAAAAATTATGAAGTGTTACTTACGCTTACCCACTGCTCAAGAAATTTGGAGTGCATTATCAAAGGCCTTCTATGATGGAAATGATGAATTATAAGTTTTGACTTTGAATAAAAAAGTTTTCACTGTCAAACAAAGCGACATGTCTCTTTCTGAATATTATAGAGAGTTAACTGATTTTTTTTGCAAATTGGATCATCGGGATAAGGTAGTCATGAAAGACCCTAAGGACATTGCAGCATACCGAAAATCCATTGAAC